>NW_027412088.1:180560298-180757093 GCF_047663935.1 Musca autumnalis
ATTTTTAAAGAAATTTTTTTCAAGCACCCACACAACAACAAGCGTGGATTTTTAAAGAATATTTTTTCAAGCACCCACACTTGTATTTTCAAGCACCCACACAACATTTTAAAGAATATTTTCAGCACCCACAACAACAAGCTGGATTTTTAAAGAATATTTTTTCAAGCGCACCGTGGATTTTTTAAGAATATTTTTTCAAGCACCCACACAACAACAAGCGTGGATTTTTAAGAATATTTTTTCAAGCACCCACACAAACAACAAGCGTGGATTTTTTAAGAATATTTTTTCAAGCACCCACACAACAACAAGCGTGGATTTTTTAAGAATATTTTTTCAAGCACCCACACAACAACAAGCGTGGATTTTTTAAGAATATTTTTTCAAGCACCCACACAACAACAAGCGTGGATTTTTTAAAGAATATTTTTTCAAGCACCCACACAACAACAAGCGTGGATTTTTAAAGAATATTTTTTCAAGCACCCACACAACAACAAGCGTGGATTTTTAAAGAATATTTTTTCAAGCACCCACACAACAACAAGCGTGGATTTTTAAAGAATATTTTTTCAAGCACCCACACAACAACAAGCGTGGATTTTTTAAAGAATATTTTTTCAAGCACCCACACAACAACAAGCGTGATTTTTTAAAGAATATTTTTTCAAGCACCCACACAACAACAAGCGTGGATTTTTAAAGAATATTTTTTCAAGCACCACACAACAACAAGCGTGGATTTTTAAAGAATATTTTTTCAAGCACCCACACAACAACAAGCGTGGATTTTTAAAGAATATTTTTTCAAGCACCCACACAACAACAAGCGTGGATTTTTAAAGAATATTTTTTCAAGCACCCACACAACAACAAGCGTGGATTTTTAAAGAATATTTTTTCAAGCACCCACACAACAACAAGCGTGGATTTTTAAAGAATATTTTTTCAAGCACCCACACAACAACAAGCGTGGATTTTTAAAGAATATTTTTTCAAGCACCCACACAACAACAAGCGTGGATTTTTAAAGAATATTTTTTCAAGAATCCAAACAACAACAAGCGTGGATTTTTAAAGAATATTTTTTCAAGCACCCACACAACAACAAGCGTGGATTTTTAAAGAATATTTTTTCAAGCACCCACACAACAACAAGCGTGGATTTTTAAAGAATATTTTTTCAAGCACCCACACAACAACAAGCGTGGATTTTTAAAGAATATTTTTTCAAGCACCCACACAACAACAAGCGTGGATTTTTAAAGAATATTTTTTCAAGCACCCACACAACAACAAGCGTGGATTTTTAAAGAATATTTTTTCAAGCACCCACACAACAACAAGCGTGGATTTTTAAAGAATATTTTTTCAAGCACCCACACAACAACAAGCGTGGATTTTTAAAGAATATTTTTTCAAGCACCCACACAACAACAAGCGTGGATTTTTAAAGAATATTTTTCAAGCACCCACACAACAACAAGCGTGGATTTTTAAAGAATATTTTTTCAAGCACCCACACAACAACAAGCGTGGATTTTTAAAGAATATTTTTTCAAGCACCCACACAACAACAAGCGTGGATTTTTAAAGAATATTTTTTCAAGCACCCACACAACAACAAGCGTGGATTTTTAAAGAATATTTTTTCAAGCACCCACACAACAACAAGCGTGGATTTTAAAGAATATTTTTTCAAGCACCCACACAACAACAAGCGTGGATTTTTAAAGAATATTTTTTCAAGCACCCACACAACAACAAGCGTGGATTTTTAAAGAATATTTTTCAAGCACCCACACAACAACAAGCGTGGATTTTTAAAGAATATTTTTTCAAGCACCCACACAACAACAAGCGTGGATTTTTAAAGAATATTTTTTCAAGCACCCACACAACAACAAGCGTGGATTTTTAAAGAATATTTTTTCAAGCACCCACACAACAACAAGCGTGGATTTTTAAAGAATATTTTTTCAAGCACCCACACAACAACAAGCGTGGATTTTTAAAGAATATTTTTTCAGCACCCACACAACAACAAGCGTGGATTTTTAAAGAATATTTTTTCAAGCACCCACACAACAACAAGCGTGGATTTTTAAAGAATATTTTTTCAAGCACCCACAACAACAACAAGCGTGGATTTTTAAAGAATATTTTTTCAAGCACCCACACAACAACAAGCGTGGATTTTTAAAGAATATTTTTTCAAGCACCCACACAACAACAAGCGTGGATTTTTAAAGAATATTTTTCAAGCACCCACACAACAACAAGCGTGGATTTTTAAAGAATATTTTTTCAAGCACCCACACAACAACAAGCGTGGATTTTTAAAGAATATTTTTTCAAGCACCCACACAACAACAAGCGTGGATTTTTAAAGAATATTTTTTTCAAGCACCCACACAACAACAAGCGTGGATTTTTAAAGAATATTTTTTCAAGAATCCAAACAACAACAAGCGTGGATTTTTAAAGAATATTTTTTCAAGAATCCAAACAACAACAAGCGTGGATTTTTAAAGAATATTTTTTCAAGAATCCAAACAACAACAAGCGTGGATTTTTAAAGAATATTTTTTCAAGAATCCAAACAACAACAAGCGTGGATTTTTAAAGAATATTTTTTCAAGAATCCAAACAACAACAAGCGTGGATTTTTAAAGAATATTTTTTCAAGAATCCAAACAACAACAAGCGTGGATTTTTAAAGAATATTTTTTCAAGAATCCAAACAACAACAAGCGTGGATTTTTAAAGAATATTTTTTCAAGAATCCAAACAACAACAAGCGTGGATTTTTAAAGAATATTTTTTCAAGAATCCAAACAACAACAAGCGTGGATTTTTAAAGAATATTTTTTCAAGAATCCAAACAACAACAAGCGTGGATTTTTAAAGAATATTTTTTCAAGAATCCAAACAACAACAAGCGTGGATTTTTAAAGAATATTTTTTCAAGAATCCAAACAACAACAAGCGTGGATTTTTAAAGAATATTTTTTCAAGAATCCAAACAACAACAAGCGTGGATTTTTAAAGAATATTTTTTCAAGAATCCAAACAACAACAAGCGTGGATTTTTAAAGAATATTTTTTCAAGAATCCAAACAACAACAAGCGTGGATTTTTAAAGAATATTTTTTCAAGAATCCAAACAACAACAAGCGTGGATTTTTAAAGAATATTTTTTCAAGAATCCAAACAACAACAAGCGTGGA
The DNA here is from genome assembly GCF_047663935.1 of Musca autumnalis. Taxonomy (NCBI): domain Eukaryota; kingdom Metazoa; phylum Arthropoda; class Insecta; order Diptera; family Muscidae; genus Musca; species Musca autumnalis. The sequence continues at coordinate 180,563,532 of NW_027412088.1, forward strand.
TTTTTAAAGAATATTTTTTCAAGAATCCAAACAACAACAAGCGTGGATTTTTAAAGAATATTTTTTCAAGAATCCAAACAACAACAAGCGTGGATTTTTAAAGAATATTTTTTCAAGAATCCAAACAACAACAAGCGTGGATTTTTAAAGAATATTTTTTCAAGAATCCAAACAACAACAAGCGTGGATTTTTAAAGAATATTTTTTCAAGAATCCAAACAACAACAAGCGTGGATTTTTAAAGAATATTTTTTCAAGAATCCAAACAACAACAAGCGTGGATTTTTAAAGAATATTTTTTCAAGAATCCAAACAACAACAAGCGTGGATTTTTAAAGAATATTTTTTCAAGAATCCAAACAACAACAAGCGTGGATTTTTAAAGAATATTTTTTCAAGAATCCAAACAACAACAAGCGTGGATTTTTAAAGAATATTTTTTCAAGAATCCAAACAACAACAAGCGTGGATTTTTAAAGAATATTTTTTCAAGAATCCAAACAACAACAAGCGTGGATTTTTAAAGAATATTTTTTCAAGAATCCAAACAACAACAAGCGTGGATTTTTAAAGAATATTTTTTCAAGAATCCAAACAACAACAAGCGTGGATTTTTAAAGAATATTTTTTCAAGAATCCAAACAACAACAAGCGTGGATTTTTAAAGAATATTTTTTCAAGAATCCAAACAACAACAAGCGTGGATTTTTAAAGAATATTTTTTCAAGAATCCAAACAACAACAAGCGTGGATTTTTAAAGAATATTTTTTCAAGAATCCAAACAACAACAAGCGTGGATTTTTAAAGAATATTTTTTCAAGAATCCAAACAACAACAAGCGTGGATTTTTAAAGAATATTTTTTCAAGAATCCAAACAACAACAAGCGTGGATTTTTAAAGAATATTTTTTCAAGAATCCAAACAACAACAAGCGTGGATTTTTAAAGAATATTTTTTCAAGAATCCAAACAACAACAAGCGTGGATTTTTAAAGAATATTTTTTCAAGAATCCAAACAACAACAAGCGTGGATTTTTAAAGAATATTTTTTCAAGAATCCAAACAACAACAAGCGTGGATTTTTAAAGAATATTTTTTCAAGAATCCAAACAACAACAAGCGTGGATTTTTAAAGAATATTTTTTCAAGAATCCAAACAACAACAAGCGTGGATTTTTAAAGAATATTTTTTCAAGAATCCAAACAACAACAAGCGTGGATTTTTAAAGAATATTTTTTCAAGAATCCAAACAACAACAAGCGTGGATTTTTAAAGAATATTTTTTCAAGAATCCAAACAACAACAAGCGTGGATTTTTAAAGAATATTTTTTCAAGAATCCAAACAACAACAAGCGTGGATTTTTAAAGAATATTTTTTCAAGAATCCAAACAACAACAAGCGTGGATTTTTAAAGAATATTTTTTCAAGAATCCAAACAACAACAAGCGTGGATTTTTAAAGAATATTTTTTCAAGAATCCAAACAACAACAAGCGTGGATTTTTAAAGAATATTTTTTCAAGAATCCAAACAACAACAAGCGTGGATTTTTAAAGAATATTTTTTCAAGAATCCAAACAACAACAAGCGTGGATTTTTAAAGAATATTTTTTCAAGAATCCAAACAACAACAAGCGTGGATTTTTAAAGAATATTTTTTCAAGAATCCAAACAACAACAAGCGTGGATTTTTAAAGAATATTTTTTCAAGAATCCAAACAACAACAAGCGTGGATTTTTAAAGAATATTTTTTCAAGAATCCAAACAACAACAAGCGTGGATTTTTAAAGAATATTTTTTCAAGAATCCAAACAACAACAAGCGTGGATTTTTAAAGAATATTTTTTCAAGAATCCAAACAATAACAAGCGTGGATTTTTAAAGAATATTTTTTCAAGAATCCAAACAACAACAAGCGTGGATTTTTAAAGAATATTTTTTCAAGAATCCAAACAACAACAAGCGTGGATTTTTAAAGAATATTTTTTCAAGAATCCAAACAACAACAAGCGTGGATTTTTAAAGAATATTTTTTCAAGAATCCAAACAACAACAAGCGTGGATTTTTAAAGAATATTTTTTCAAGAATCCAAACAACAACAAGCGTGGATTTTTAAAGAATATTTTTTCAAGAATCCAAACAACAACAAGCGTGGATTTTTAAAGAATATTTTTTCAAGAATCCAAACAACAACAAGCGTGGATTTTTAAAGAATATTTTTTCAAGAATCCAAACAACAACAAGCGTGGATTTTTAAAGAATATTTTTTCAAGAATCCAAACAACAACAAGCGTGGATTTTTAAAGAATATTTTTTCAAGAATCCAAACAACAACAAGCGTGGATTTTTAAAGAATATTTTTTCAAGAATCCAAGCAACAACAAGCGTGGATTTTTAAGGAATATTTTTTCAAGAATCCAAACAACAACAAGCGTGGATTTTTAAAGAATATTTTTTCAAGAATCCAAACAACAACAAGCGTGGATTTTTAAAGAATATTTTTTCAAGAATCCAAACAACAACAAGCGTGGATTTTTAAAGAATATTTTTTCTAGAATCAAAACAACAACAAGCGTGTATTTTTAAAGAATATTTTTTCAAGAATCCAAACAACAACAAGCGTGGATTTTTAAAGAATATTTTTTCAAGAATCCAAACAACAACAAGCGTGGATTTTTAAAGAATATTTTTTCAAGAATCCAAACAACAACAAGCGTGGATTTTTAAAGAATATTTTTTCAAGAATCCAAACAACAACAAGCGTGGATTTTTAAAGAATATTTTTTCAAGAATCCAAACAACAACAAGCGTGGATTTTTAAAGAATATTTTTTCAAGAATCCAAACAACAACAAGCGTGGATTTTTAAAGAATATTTTTTCAAGAATCCAAACAACAACAAGCGTGGATTTTTAAAGAATATTTTTTCAAGAATCCAAACAACAACAAGCGTGGATTTTTAAAGAATATTTTTTCAAGAATCCAAACAACAACAAGCGTGGATTTTTAAAGAATATTTTTTCAAGAATCCAAACAACAACAAGCGTGGATTTTTAAAGAATATTTTTTCAAGAATCCAAACAACAACAAGCGTGGATTTTTAAAGAATATTTTTTCAAGAATCCAAACAACAACAAGCGTGGATTTTTAAAGAATATTTTTTCAAGAATCCAAACAACAACAAGCGTGGATTTTTAAAGAATATTTTTTCAAGAATCCAAACAACAACAAGCGTGGATTTTTAAAGAATATTTTTTCAAGAATCCAAACAACAACAAGCGTGGATTTTTAAAGAATATTTTTTCAAGAATCCAAACAACAACAAGCGTGGATTTTTAAAGAATATTTTTTCAAGAATCCAAACAACAACAAGCGTGGATTTTTAAAGAATATTTTTTCAAGAATCCAAACAACAACAAGCGTGGATTTTTAAAGAATATTTTTTCAAGAATCCAAACAACAACAAGCGTGGATTTTTAAAGAATATTTTTTCAAGAATCCAAACAACAACAAGCGTGGATTTTTAAAGAATATTTTTTCAAGAATCCAAACAACAACAAGCGTGGATTTTTAAAGAATATTTTTTCAAGAATCCAAACAACAACAAGCGTGGATTTTTAAAGAATATTTTTTCAAGAATCCAAACAACAACAAGCGTGGATTTTTAAAGAATATTTTTTTAAGAATCCAAACAACAACTAGCGTGGATTTTTAAAGAATATTTTTTTAAGAATCCAAACAACAACTAGCGTGGATTTTTAAAGAATTTTTTTCAAGAATCCAAACAACAACAAGCGTGGATTTTTAAAGAATATGTTTTCAAGAATCCAAACAACAACAAGCGTGGATTTTTAAAGAATATTTTTTCAAGAATCCAAACAACAACAAGCGTGGATTTTTAAAGAATATTTTTTTAAGAATCCAAACAACAACTAGCGTGGATTTTTAAAGAATTTTTTTCAAGAATCCAAACAACAACAAGCGTGGATTTTTAAAGAATATGTTTTCAAGAATCTACACAACAACAAGCGTGGATTTTTAAAAAATATTTTTTCAAGAATCCAAACAACAACAAGCGTGGATTTTTAAAGAATATTTTTTTAAGAATCTACACAACAACAAGCGTGGATTTTTAAAGAATATTTTTTTAAGAATCTACACAACAACAAGCGTGTATTTTTAAAGAATATTTTTTCAAGAATCTACACAACAACAAGCGTGGATTTTTAAAGAATATTTTTTCAAGAATCTACACAACAACAAGCGTGGATTTTTAAAGAATATTTTTTCAAGAATCTACACAACAACAAGCGTGGATTTTTAAAGAATATTTTTTCAAGAATCTACACAACAACAAGCGTGGATTTTTAAAGAATATTTTTTCAAGAATCTACACAACAACAAGCGTGGATTTTTAAAGAATATTTTTTCAAGAATCTACACAACAACAAGCGTGGATTTTTAAAGAATATTTTTTTCAAGAATCTACACAACAACAAGCGTGGATTTTTAAAGAATATTTTTTCAAGAATCTACACAACAACAAGCGTGGATTTTTAAAGAATATTTTTTCAAGAATCTACACAACAACAAGCGTGGATTTTTAAAGAATATTTTTTCAAGAATCTACACAACAACAAGCGTGGATTTTTAAAGAATATTTTTTCAAGAACCTACACAACAACAAACGTGGATTTTTAAAGAATATTTTTTCAAGAATCTACACAACAACAAGCGTGGATTTTTAAAGAATATTTTTTCAAGAATCTACACAACAACAAGCGTGGATTTTTAAAGAATATTTTTTCAAGAATCTACACAACAACAAGCGTGGATTTTTAAAGAATATTTTTTCAAGAATCTACACAACAACAAGCGTGGATTTTTAAAGAATATTTTTTCAAGAATCTACACAACAACAAGCGTGGATTTTTAAAGAATATTTTTTCAAGAATCTACACAACAACAAGCGTGGATTTTTAAGAATATTTTTTCAAGAATCTACACAACAACAAGCGTGGATTTTTAAAGAATATTTTTTCAAGAATCTACACAACAACAAGCGTGGATTTTTAAAGAATATTTTTTCAAGAATCTACACAACAACAAGCGTGGATTTTTAAGAATATTTTTTCAAGAATCTACACAACAACAAGCGTGGATTTTTAAAGAATATTTTTTCAAGAATCTACACAACAACAAGCGTGGATTTTTAAAGAATATTTTTTCAAGAATCTACACAACAACAAGCGTGGATTTTTAAAGAATATTTTTTCAAGAATCTACACAACAACTAGCGTGGATTTTTAAAGAATATTTTTTCAAGAATCTACACAACAACAAGCGTGGATTTTTAAAGAATATTTTTTCAAGAATCTACACAACAACAAGCGTGGATTTTTAAAGAATATTTTTTCAAGAATCTACACAACAACAAGCGTGGATTTTTAAAGAATATTTTTTCAAGAATCTACACAACAACAAGCGTGGATTTTTAAAGAATATTTTTTCAAGAATCTACACAACAACAAGCGTGGATTTTTAAAGAATATTTTTTCAAGAATCTACACAACAACAAGCGTGGATTTTTAAAGAATATTTTTTCAAGAATCTACACAACAACAAGCGTGGATTTTTAAAGAATATTTTTTCAAGAATCTACACAACAACAAGCGTGGATTTTTAAAGAATATTTTTTCAAGAATCTACACAACAACAAGCGTGGATTTTTAAAGAATATTTTTTCAAGAATCTACACAACAACAAGCGTGGATTTTTAAAGAATATTTTTTCAAGAATCTACACAACAACAAGCGTGGATTTTTAAAGAACATTTTTTCAAGAATCTACACAACAACAAGCGTGGATTTTTAAAGAACATTTTTTCAAGAATCTACACAACAACAAGCGTGGATTTTTAAAGAATATTTTTTCAAGAATCTACACAACAACAAGCGTGGATTTTTAAAGAATATTTTTTCAAGAATCTACACAACAACAAGCGTGGATTTTTAAAGAATATTTTTTCAAGAATCTACACAACAACAAGCGTGGATTTTTAAAGAATATTTTTTCAAGAATCTACACAACAACAAGCGTGGATTTTTAAAGAATATTTTTTCAAGAATCTACACAACAACAAGCGTGGATTTTTAAAGAATATTTTTTCAAGAATCTACACAACAACAAGCGTGGATTTTTAAAGAATATTTTTTCAAGAATCTACACAACAACAAGCGTGGATTTTTAAAGAATATTTTTTCAAGAATCTACACAACAACAAGCGTGGATTTTTAAAGAATATTTTTTCAAGAATCTACACAACAACAAGCGTGGATTTTTAAAGAATATTTTTTCAAGAATCTACACAACAACAAGCGTGGATTTTTAAAGAATATTTTTTCAAGAATCTACACAACAACAAGCGTGGATTTTTAAAGAATATTTTTTCAAGAATCTACACAACAACAAGCGTGGATTTTTAAAGAATATTTTTTCAAGAATCTACACAACAACAAGCGTGGATTTTTAAAGAATATTTTTTCAAGAATCTACACAACAACAAGCGTGGATTTTTAAAGAATATTTTTTCAAGAATCTACACAACAACAAGCGTGGATTTTTAAAGAATATTTTTTCAAGAATCTACACAACAACAAGCGTGGATTTTTAAAGAATATTTTTTCAAGAATCTACACAACAACAAGCGTGGATTTTTAAAGAATATTTTTTCAAGAATCTACATAACAACAAGCGTGGATTTTTAAAGAATATTTTTTCAAGAATCTACACAACAACAAGCGTGGATTTTTAAAGAATATTTTTTCAAGAATCTACACAACAACAAGCGTGGATTTTTAAAGAATATTTTTTCAAGAATCTACACAACAACAAGCGTGGATTTTTAAAGAATATTTTTTCAAGAATCCACACAACAACAAGCGTGGATTTTTAAAGAATATTTTTTCATGAATCCACACAACAACAAGCGTGGATTTTTAAAGAATATTTTTTCAAGAATCCACACAACAACAAGCGTGGATTTTTAAAGAATATTTTTTCAAGAATCCACACAACAACAAGCGTGGATTTTTAAAGAATATTTTTCAAGAATCCACACAACAACAAGCGTGGATTTTTAAAGAATATTTTTTCAAGAATCCACACAACAACAAGCGTGGATTTTTAAAGAATATTTTTTCAAGAATCCACACAACAACAAGCGTGGATTTTTAAAGAATATTTTTTCAAGAATCCAAACAACAACAAGCGTGGATTTTTAAAGAATATTTTTTCAAGAATCCAAACAACAACAAGCGTGGATTTTTAAAGAATATTTTTTCAAGAATCCAAACAACAACAAGCGTGGATTTTTAAAGAATATTTTTTCAAGAATCCAAACAACAACAAGCGTTGATTTTTAAAGAATATTTTTTCATGAATCCACACTACAACAAGCGTGGATTTTTAAAGAATATTTTTTCATGAATCCACACTACAACAAGCGTGGATTTTTAAAGAATATTTTTTCAAGAATCCAAACAACAACAAGCGTGGATTTTTAAAGAATATTTTTTCATGAATCCACACTACAACAAGCGTGGATTTTTAAAGAATATTTTTTCATGAATCCACACTACAACAAGCGTGGATTTTTAAAGAATATTTTTTCAAGAATCCAAACAACAACAAGCGTGGATTTTTAAAGAATATTTTTTCATGAATCCACGCTACAAAAAGCGTGGATTTTTAAAGAATATTTTTTCATGAATCCACACTACAACAAGCGTGGATTTTTAAAGAATATTTTTTCAAGAATCCACACAACAACAAGCGTGGATTTTTAAAGAATATTTTTTCAAGAATCCACACAACAAAAAGCGTGGATTTTTAAAGAATATTTTTTCATGAATCCACACTACAACAAGCGTGGATTTTTAAAGAATATTTTTTCAAGAATCCACACAACAACAAGCGTGGATTTTTAAATAATATTTTTTCAAGCACCCACACAACAACAAGCTTGGATTTTTAAAGAATATTTTTTCAAGAATTCACACAACAACAAGCGTGGATTTTTAAAGAATATTTTTTCAAGAATCCACACAACAACAAGCGTGGATTTTTAAATAATATTTTTTCAAGCACCCACACAACAACAAGCTTGGATTTTTAAAGAATATTTTTTCAAGAATTCACACAACAACAAGCGTGGATTTTTAAAGAATATTTTTTCAAGCACCCACACAACAACAAGCGTGGATTTTTAAAGAATATTTTTTCAAGCACCCACACAACAACAAGCGTGGATTTTTAAAGAATATTTTTTCAAGAATCCACACAACAACAAGCGTGGATTTTTAAATAATATTTTTTCAAGCACCCACACAACAACAAGCTTGGATTTTTAAAGAATATTTTTTCAAGAATTCACACAACAACAAGCGTGGATTTTTAAAGAATATTTTTTCAAGCACCCACACAACAACAAGCGTGGATTTTTAAAGAATATTTTTTCAAGCACCCACACAACAACAAGCGTGGATTTTTAAAGAATATTTTTTCAAGAATCCACACAACAAAAAGCGTGGATTTTTAAAGAATATTTTTTCATGAATCCACACTACAACAAGCGTGGATTTTTAAATAATATTTTTTCAAGCACCCACACAACAACAAGCGTGGATTTTTAAAGAATATTTTTTCAAGAATTCACACAACAGCAAGCGTGGATTTTTAAATAATATTTTTTCAAGAATTCACACAACAACAAGCGTGGATTTTTAAAGAATATTTTTTCATGAATCCACGCTACAAAAAGCGTGGATTTTTAAAGAATATTTTTTCATGAATCCACACTACAACAAGCGTGGATTTTTAAAGAATATTTTTTCATGAATCCACACAACAACAAGCGTGGATTTTTAAAGAATATTTTTTCAAGCACCTACACAACAACAAGCTTGGATTTTTAAAGAATATTTTTTCAAGAATCTACACAACAACAAGCGTGGGTTTTTAAAGAATATTTTTTTCAAGAATTCACACAACAACAAGCGTGGATTTTTAAAGAATATTTTTTCAAGAATCCACACAACAACAAGCGTGGATTTTTAAAGAATATTTTTTCAAGCACCCACACAACAACAAGCGTGGATTTTTAAAGAATATTTTTTCAAGCACCTACACAACAACAAGCTTGGATTTTTAAAGAATATTTTTTCAAGAATCTACACAACAACAAGCGTGGGTTTTTAAAGAATATTTTTTCAAGAATTCACACAACAACAAGCGTGGATTTTTAAAGAATATTTTTTCAAGCACCCACACAACAACAAGCGTGGATTTTTAAAGAATATTTTTTCATGAATCCACACAACAACAAGCGTGGATTTTTAAAGAATATTTTTTTCAAGAATCCACACAACAACAAGCGTGGATTTTTAAAGAATATTTTTTCAAGCACCCACACAACAACAAGCGTGGATTTTTAAAGAATATTTTTTCAAGCACCCACACAACAACAAGCTTGGATTTTTAAAGAATATTTTTTCAAGCACCCACACAACAACAAGCGTGGATTTTTAAAGAATATTTTTTCAAGCACCCACACAACAACAAGCGTGGATTTTCAAAGAATATTTTTTCATGAATCCACACTACAACAAGCGTGGATTTTTAAAGAATATTTTTTCAAGCACCCACACAACAACAAGCGTGGATTTTTAAAGAATATTTTTTCAAGCACCCACACAACAACAAGCGTGGATTTTTAAAGAATATTTTTTCAAGCACCCACACAACAACAAGCGTGGATTTTTAAAGAATATTTTTTCAAGCACCCACACAACAACAAACGTGGATTTTTAAAGAATATTTTTTCAAGCACCCACACAACAACAAGCGTGGATTTTTAAAGAATATTTTTTCAAGCACCCACACAACAACAAGCGTGGATTTTTAAAGAATATTTTTCAAGCACCCACACAACAACAAGCGTGGATTTTAAAGAATATTTTTTCAAGCACCCACACAACAACAAGCGTGGGTTTTTAAAGAATATTTTTCAAGCACCCACACAACAACAAGCGTGGATTTTTAAAGAATATTTTTTCAAGCACCCACACAACAACAAGCGTGGATTTTTAAAGAATATTTTTTCAAGCACCCACACAACAACAAGCGTGGATTTTTAAAGAATATTTTTTTCAAGAATCCAAACAACAACAAGCGTGGATTTTTAAAGAATATTTTTTTCAAGAATCCAAACTACAACAAGCTTGGATTTTTAAAGAATATTTTTTCAAGAATCCAAACAACAACAAGCGTGGATTTTTAAAGAATATTTTTTCAAGAATCCAAACTACAACAAGCGTGGATTTTTGAAGAATATTTTTTCAAGAATCTACACAACAACAAGCGTGGATTTTTAAAGAATATTTTTTCAAGAATCTACACAACAACAAGCGTGGATTTTTAAAGAATATTTTTTCAAGAATCTACACAACAACAAGCGTGGATTTTTAAAGAATATTTTTTCAAGAATCTACACAACAACAAGCGTGGATTTTTAAAGAATATTTTTTCAAGAATCTACACAACAACAAGCGTGGATTTTTAAAGAATATTTTTTCAAGAATCTACACAACAACAGGCGTGGATTTTTAAAGAATATTTTTTCAAGAATCTACACAACAACAAGCGTGGATTTTTAAAGAATATTTTTTCAAGAATCTACACAACAACAAGCGTGGATTTTTAAAGAATAGTTTTTCAAGAATCTACACAACAACAAGCGTGGATTTTTAAAGAATATTTTTTCAAGAATGTACACAACAACAAGCGTGGATTTTTAAAGAATATTTTTTCAAGAATCTACACAACAACAAGCGTGGATTTTTAAAGAATATTTTTTCAAGAATCTACACAACAACAAGCGTGGATTTTTAAAGAATATTTTTTCAAGAATCTACACAACAACAAGCGTGGATTTTTAAAGAATATTTTTTCAAGAATCTACACAACAACAAGCGTGGATTTTTAAAGAATAGTTTTTCAAGAATCTACACAACAACAAGCGTGGATTTTTAAAGAATATTTTTTCAAGAATGTACACAACAACAAGCGTGGATTTTTAAAGAATATTTTTTCAAGAATCTACACAACAACAAGCGTGGATTTTTAAAGAATATTTTTTCAAGAATCTACACAACAACAAGCGTGGATTTTTAAAGAATATTTTTTCAAGAATCTACACAACAACAAGCGTGGATTTTTAAAGAATATTTTTTCAAGAATCTACACAACAACAAGCGTGGATTTTTAAAGAATATTTTTTCAAGAATCTACACAACAACAAGCGTGGATTTTTAAAGAATATTTTTTCAAGAATCTACACAACAACAAGCGTGGATTTTTAAAGAATATTTTTTCAAGAATCTACACAACAACAAGCGTGGATTTTTAAAGAATATTTTTTCAAGAATCTACACAACAACAAGCGTGGATTTTTAAAGAATATTTTTTCAAGAATCTACACAACAACAAGCGTGGATTTTTAAAGAATATTTTTTCAAGAATCTACACAACAACAAGCGTGGATTTTTAAAGAATATTTTTTCAAGAATCTACACAACAACAAGCGTGGATTTTTAAAGAATATTTTTTCAAGAATCTACACAACAACAAGCGTGGATTTTTAAAGAATATTTTTTCAAGAATCTACACAACAACAAGCGTGGATTTTTAAAGAATATTTTTTCAAGAATCTACACAACAACAAGCGTGGATTTTTAAAGAATATTTTTTCAAGAATCTACACAACAACAAGCGTGGATTTTTAAAGAATATTTTTTCAAGAATCTACACAACAACAAGCGTGGACGTTCCATAAACGTTCCATATGAAACTTGTCGGTATCGGTCCATTCCTTAGTGTAGCCCTCCCTATTTCTGGTATTTTGAAGGTTAGCCACATTGTTTTACTGAACTTGCTGAAATTTGGTAGTGTAAATTTTTAAAGAATATTTTTTCAACGACCCATAGGCCATAGGTCTGTGGGTCGAAAAATATATCCTCCCACTCTCGACACCCCACATTCTTATTGCATTCTTAATATTAATTAAATCTAAATCGAATACTACATACCTAACTAAATAATTTTTATGAATGTTTTGGAGATTCTAAACAATTTCTATACAAGCACCAACAGCAACACCAACAATAAATACTACAAAAATTTCTATTAGATAACTCCACATACGACCTATTTTACGGGAGGGTATTATCACATAAAGTTAATCAACAATTAACTAATGGCCAATAACATCATTACACAAATACAAGGTATTTCATTAAGATATCTATGTGTGTGTGTAAATAGGTAAATACGATTATTGGAATTTGCCTGAAGCTATGTGCAAATATTTATACCAAAAGCAGTCAAATTAATTAAATATATTACCAAATGAATACAGGCAAATAATATTTAAAATATAACGATAGAAAGAAGCCTTGGATTCATGCCATTTACTGATAAAAAACACACACACATAAAGACATACATGCATTACATTTCGAAACATGTGTACATTTGTGTGTGTAGCTATAGGTATATCATTATAACCTAAGGGGCTTAAATTGTACATATGTACACACATAGATAAACATTTAATTTATGTGTGTACTGGACATATGTGTTTACATATCTTCCTGTACTCCTCTCTTTCATTTATTTACCTACTAACTGTTGTTTACTCTCGTTGATAATTTAAATGTTTGATGAGCTCACATAAAAGTAATTAGTGAAAGTTAATGTATTGTCTTTCGATAAAGAACAACCAACCAATAATACTACAAAAATAAATAGAAATTGAAAGGCCATCCCCAATGGTACCCATACCTATATATCGTGTGCATATGTACATATGTGGTGTTTGCAGGTTTGCAGTCTGAAAGCGTTCGATAACAGTATTGATGAAAATAACAAAACAGCTTAAAAACATCTTCAAAAACAAATCCTTGCGTATGGTCCCAGAATTATCGCTCATGACCGAAGAGTACTGGAAAATATATACATAAGCCAGTAAAAAAGGAATCAGTTAATGTGTTACAAATGTGCCATGTATTTCTATAGCAATGCTCTCCACTGTATTATTGGAATTACGTATGAGTAATATTTATTTATTACCCGATAAACATCATTCATTCATTATATGTAAGTGCAAACCAAAACAAAACATGAAGATAGGATGATAGAAAATTTAATGACCTATCGGAAAGTACGTATATGACCAACATTTTGTGGTTGTTCTTTGCATTACGGCCGTTAAGGCGGTTATCAATTATTTATGAGTTTTCCTATTTTAATGCACACATTAAATTTTTAGATACTTAACGGAAATGAAAATTTAATGTTGTTCATATTAAATAAACATAAATGAAATCTCAACATTCCAATAATAACCAAGAAATTCCTAATGCATTAAATTGTAAAAATCAAATGTCGTTCGTTGGTAATGGCATCAGTGGAGAACGGCTGGACAGATTTGGATATTTTTTTTTTACCACGCCCACTTTTTTCAATTTTAATCTTTTTTACAAAAACTGGTGGTCGGTTGGTTGGTTTACGTGGTGGCTATACTTTATAGCCTCAATTAGCATGTAAGAGATACCGTTTTGAAAACCACACCACTCGTTCAGAGATTGCTATATCGTTATTGCGTGTTGGCAATTAAATCCAGCCTGATGAATTTAGGAATCGCAGAAAGTCTCCCAGACCTACTTCTGTTATCTCTGTGATATCATGAAGGAACGGTTGTCCAAAAGCTTTAAATCGTCCCCAGCAAAAATCCTCATTACAAACCTCCTTTCCCACCCATTATTTTAACAAGGGCATGTCGCGCGAAATATCTGGTTATTTTGTAACCATTGAAATAAGTAGTGAGAATCTACTCAGTATCTACTTATTTCAGCGGTTACCATCTTCATTTTTCAGGGGTTACAAAATAACCAGATATTTCGTGCGACATGCTCTTGTTAAAATAATGGGTGGCAAAGGAGGTTTGTAATGAGGATTTTTGCTGGGTCGTTGCATTTGTGCAGGGCAGGAACAGAGAAGGTGCTCAACAGTTTCCTCCTCTTCTTAATTTTCGCAGCGACGGCAATGATCATTGTGTTGTAGATTTAAGCGTTTTGCATGGTAACCAATTGCCCAGTGACCGGTTAACACAGCAATAAGTCTTGCAAGGTTCCGTCGTGTTTGATTGATCAGGACCTTAGTGCGTTTGGCGTTGTAATGAAGCCATGTTGATTTTGATTTCTGACATGTTACCGTTTTGCCCATCTATTTTCAGCCAGTGATAGATAGTATTTGAAGATATCCCCTTTAACCACTCCCATTGGTATTGCGACTGACGCCTTTGGTAGTTCGTTTGAGGCGGATCCTGCTCTAGTTAACTCGTCTGCTTTTTCGTTCCCAACAAGTAAGTCTCTTATGGCCCGGGATCCAAGTGAGAACTACTCTTGACAGACGCCCTAGTTTAGCATGTTCTTCTTTACAATCCTTCACTAGCTTTGATGTGACGGAGTTAGATTTTAGTGCAAGGAGCGCTGCTTGACTGTCGACGAAGATTCTTATTGAGTTTGCTGTGTGATGCTGTAATAGTTCAGTACAGGCCTCCTTTATTGCCAGTATCTCCGCTTGAAAGACGCTGCAGTACTCAGGTAGCTTGTGGATGTATGTAAGTTTGCTTCTTCCGAGAACACAGCTGATCCGACTCCAAATTTCATCTTGGAGCCGTCCGTGTATACTTTAGTATCATAAGCCGTCAATGGTGATCCATTATTCCATTCTCTTCTGCTTGGAAATTTGACTACAAAAGGCTGATCAAAATTCATTGTAGGAACGCAATAATCAGCAGTGGTTGCTTTTTCTTTCGAAAGTTTTTGAAGCCCGCACGCATGTCCGTAAGTTCTATCTCTCCACTTTCTTAGAGCTCGGAGTCTTAACGCATTACATGTTGCTGTTGCTCTGATGTGTAAATCAATTGGCAGATTGTGCATCATTACATTGAGGGCTTCGGCCGGACACATTCGAATCGCCCCTGTCACCCCGATGCAAGCAGATCTTTGTATGCTGTATGGTTTTCTTTTCCACTGTTGGCCACCATACTAGTGCTCCATATGTAAGAATTGGTCTGATTATGCTGGTGAACATCCATAACACCAGCAAGGTAATTTGGTAACTGATACAGATAGTGTACTCAGGATATGGAAAGAACATTTTTCAAATCTGTTGGTACCCAATAGCAGCGAAGACGACGAAGATACCACAGTCCCAATCCCAGAAGATGGTATTGAATGTATACCGCCCAGCCAAGATGAGGTAAGGACAGCAATAAATCGGCTGAAGAATAATAAGGTAGCAGGGGCCGATGGCTTACCAGCCGAGCTGTTCAAAACCGGAGGCGACACGCTGATAAGGTGTATTCATCAGCTAGTTAGCACCATCTGGCAGGAAGAACGAGTACCCGACGATTGGAACCTGAGTATCCTGTGCCCCGTCCACAAGAAGGGAGATAAGACTGTATTCTCCTACTATAGGGGCATAAGTCTACTCCCTATTGCCTACAAGATCGTGTCAGGGATATTGTGCGAACGACTAAAGCCTATTTTCAACGAGATAATTGGACCATACCAATGCGGCTTTAGACCTGGCAAGTCCACCATTGACCAGATATTTACCCTGCGGCAAATCCTGGAGAAGACCCAAAAGATGCAGATTGACACCTACCACCTTTTAGTCGATTATAAAGAAGCCTTCGACAGCCCGCTGCGTTCAAAGGTATTCCAAGCCATGTCTGAATTTGGTATCCCCGCAAAGCTCATCCGGCTTTGTAAAATGACTTTAACTGACACGAGGTCCTCAGTTAAAATAGGAAAGAACCTCTCCGAAGAGTTTGCTACCAAAAGAGGTTTCAGACAAGGAGACAGCCTTTCGTGTGATCTCTTCAACATCCTGCTGGAAAAGGTTATACGAGAGGCAAACGTCAAAAGAAGTGGCACAATCTACACCAATAGTCACATGTTACTTGCTTATGCTGATGATATAGACATCATGGGCAGATCAGTAAAAGAAGTAACTGATACCTTTATAAAGGTCGAAGGAGAATCTGCTAAAATGGGTCTGGCAGAAAACGGTGAGAAGACCAAGTTGATGGTGTCGACGCGCAATGCGTCCATTGAGCTCGGACCGACTGTGGAAGTTGGTTCCTATAATATTGAGGTAGTAAAAGACTTTGTCTACCTCGGCACCTCGGTAAACACAACAAACGACATCAGTTGTGAAATAAAAAGAAGAATTGTATTGGCCAACAGATTCTACTTTGGTTTAAGTAAACAATTTAAAAACTAAGCCACATCTCGTCAAACAAAAAAAAGGCTCTACAAAACACTGATACTACCCGTGCTGATGTATGGCTCCGAAGCCTGGGTACTTGCGCAAGCAGACATGGCAGTGCTTGGTGTGTGTGAGAGAAAAATTCTTCGAAAGATCTACGGACCAATCTGCGTTGACGGTTAATCGACGTCGCATGAACCACGAGCTGTATCTGCTGTACAACGACATCAATATTGTTAAACGTATCGAGATGCAGCGATTGCGTTGGCTAGGCCATATCATAAGAATGAGCGATGATGACCCCGCTAAAAAGGTGTATAAACACGGACCGCTTGGCGGTGCACGCAGAATTGGCAGGCCAAGGAGTAGATGGCGCAAACAAGTGGATGATGAGATGAAAAGGCGCGGTATTTCAGAAAGCGAAGCAACAAATAGAGAGAATTGGAGATTTTTTCTTAGTTCGGCCTATAGAACAAATGTTCTGTAATGGGCCAGCTAAATAAGTAAGTAAGTACATCCATAACACCATTTTAGGTTTGAGGCCCCAACGGCTTCCAAACAATTTGCGACATGCGTAATATGCAACGGTTGCTTTGTGAGCACGGTGTTCCATGTTACGTTTCCATGACATCTTTGAATCTAGGATGACTCCTAGGTACTTGGTATGATCTGATAGGGGTATTACTTGACCTCGTGGTCTTGGAAGATTGGGTATTGCATATTTGGTCTTTGTAGTGTATATCACCATCTCAGTTTTCTCTGGGTTCACTCCCACAACATATTTGTGGCCCAAGTATCTAGCGATCTCAGGGCTCCGCTCATAATGTCACTTATTACGGTCGGAAACAAACCAGAGACGAGTATTACCACATCGTCCGCATAGGCAATCACCTTAATCCCCATATGGTCAAGTTTATTCCAATCCTCAAAACAAACTTGGCTCCAATGACGGTTGAGAAATTGCCGAGTTAGCGTGTCACATTCCACCTATTTGTGGGAGTACTCCAGGTTATATAGCCAACATTAGCCCGCTTTTAAAAGGTCATAACCGATTGGTCTTAGTGAATTTTAAGGTACATAATGGGTTGTGGCTGTAGGTCTTAGGTAATGTCCAGCGGGATATAGTGCTAACTAAGCAGATTAATATCTACGTTTTGCACGGTCAATGAGGACATTCCAACAAGAATTAGCCGATTGTATAACAGCTCGCCAGTCATTACCATCGTGCCACCTAGTCTGACAAATGGCGTTACCTAGCAGCCGGCGTTTCTTTTCGGTCAAAGCCTCTTCTTATAATTGTCTTCATCAGCAGACTACCCGACTTCATCTAAAAGCCACACGTTCATCAATCATGAAAACGATTTATTAGTCCAGATTCAGAGAGTTCGCCCATCGCTGCCTCAGATAACTGTCCAGCTGGGTAGTCTTCACTACTGCGGCTTTGCGCTATATTCCCTCTGGTCACCTATATACCTTGTCGAGAGAGGCTGTGGGACTAACGAATGATCGTGATCCTCCATGACTCCAGTGTCCCAGAGTCAAGGTATCGGTATATAAGCTGCTGATTTTCTTGTTTAGGTTATTTCTGGTAAAATACAAGAAGTACCAAGAATAGCTTAAACAAGATGTCTTGAGCACAGGCGGAACAAGTGAATATATCATACGAGGGCGGTTCGGAAACTTCTTAGCCTATCAATGAAAGAGAATAGTTAGTTTTTCAGAAATAGTTTTATTTTTCAATATAATCTCCTGAAACTTCAATACACTTAGTCCAACGCTTTTCTAGCAATTCTATCCCTTGATTAAAATAGTTTTCCTCAAGGTCTTCAAAATAGTGGTTTACAACTGTAATTGCATCTTCATTTGAGGTAAAACGCCTGCCAGCAAGGATTGTTTTTAGATTTGGGAACAAGTAAAAGTCACTGGGAGCTAAATCAGGAGAATAAGGTGGGTGGTCAAGCAACTCGTACTTTAATTCGTTGATTTTAGCCATTTTTAAAACACTCTTGTGCGCTGGTGCGTTGTCTTGATGAAAAATTATTTTTTTGTGTTGTAAGCCAGGACGTTTTTCTCGAATTTGTACATTTAATTGATCCAAAAGTTTGTAATAGTACTCTGAATTTATTGTTTTACCCTTTTGCAGATAGTCAATCAATAAAATACCTTTGAAGTCCCAAAAGACCGTTGCCATAACCTTACCAGCCGATTGAATTGTTTTTGCCTCCAGCTTCAGTCCATTGTTTGGATTGTTCTTTTGTATCTGGAGCATAGTGGTGGATCCATGTCTCATCAACAGCGCTTAAAATCCATTTTTTTTTTTTACTTAAAACGATCCAAACAAGCTTGAGAAATGTTCATTCTTATGCGTTTTTGATCAACTGTTAGCAAATGCGGCACCCATCTTGCAGAAAGTTTTTTCATCTGTAGTTCTTCATGCAAAATTAAATGGACTCGATCATGGGCATATTAGCAATTTCACACACTTTTATTCGTCGATCATTTAATACCATATCATGCACTTTGGCTACAATTTTTGTTGTTGTTGCTGTTTTTGGACGCCCACTACGTGGTTCATCTTCAATGCTTGTACGACCACGTTTAAATTCAGAAATCCAATTTTTTACTGTTGCATATGAAGGAGCACTTTCACCTAACACATTCACCATATCATTATGAATTTCCTGTCCCGATAAACCTTTTTTATGTAAATATTTAATGACAGCACGCATTTCTAATTTGTCCATTGTTAAAAAAATTGCGGATGCGTATTTTTTGAACACCTGTTTCTATATGAAGGAGTTGCCAGATCGAAACAAAATTGAACATGTGTTCATAACAGAGATGGAAGTTTCCAAAACACTTAACTTTTTTCTGTTATACCGCGCTTTTTGTGCTAGGCTAAGAAGTTTCGGAACTGCCCTCGTAGTATAACACTCAGCGAGTGACGGGGTGAAGAGAAGAGTACACAATTTACAATGGATGCCATAAGGAAAGCTACATCATCCAAAGCCTTGAGACCTGAAGAAAATTTCATGGTAATGCTGATCAACCGGAAGTTCTCAACCTGTCTCCAGCCACCTACCACTTGGCCCATGTCCGGAACAGGATGGTCCCGCTACTGAAGTCTGGCAATGACGACAACAAAGGGAAAAAGGATTTTGGGACTGCAGTCACGTTTGGTCACATTACACTGACCGGTCCGAAGAGGTGTGTAAGTTATTTTAACCTATATTTCGTGGTCGAAAACCCCATAAGTGACAGACCGTAGAGACGATTACTACGTATAATTAGAGGAGAAACCACCCCAAGGAATCTGACGAAATCTCCATGGTAATGGTGAAACAGCTGGAGAGACGGGAGATGAGTACCTCACCAAAGTTATCAACCTATTGCTAGCTGCATACACAGACAAAATTTTAGCCATTTGATAAAAAAATTCAAAGATTCAATAAAAAATTTATCGATTTTCCGGCGATAAAAAATTGTCATATTGACAAAATTGATAAAATTATTTGATCACAAAGTAAAAATACAACTGATAAAATATTTCACATATTGACATTCACATATTCACAAAACTATTTATCAAAATAATCCACATATTCCATTTTATCAGTTCAATATAAAAAATCGATAAATATTTTTGTCAATATGTTAAATATTTTATCAGTTGTATTTTTACTTTGTGATCAAATAATTTTATCGAGTTTTGTCAATATGATATTTTTTATATCGCCGGATTTTTTTTTTCTTTGTACATCGTGCACAAAGTGGGGAAAATGGGCAATGATTCCAGCAATGGCAAAGCGTACGAACTGTCGCCCGTAGAAAAGACTCTTGAGGCTTTACTCTTCTCTATCATCATAAATAACTATTGAGATACCGCCTATTGCCATGGGTAAGCAGCACAGCACATATCAGTGGAGGACTCAACCGAACAAGCCGTGTGAAAGGACAATTTGGCAAGGATTAATTACAACGTTCAAAACATCTCCTAGCATTTGGTCAGGCCTACACGACACGCTGCACTAACTCCAATCGCGGTGCGAAAAAGGACGTTGTTACTAAAGCTAATCACTTGCATATCAGGGAATTGCTCAAGATGGACACTATATTCATCCCATTATAATCATACAGCCAGAGAGCAACCACCTCAGACAGACTTGTGCTTCCCATGCTGAACTCTTTGTGTGGATGAGGTTGTTTAAGAAAATATGGATCATTCTACTACATCTTCAACCACTAAAAAAGCGAAGGTCTGGGAAAAAATGACAAGGACAGCTATTATAGACAGGTGCATTATTTCAGTTAGTTCATAGTTAAGCACCTATGTGATGCATCGCAGGCTGGACTCCGGGGGATCAAATTGTAGCTTTGATTCGTGAGCCCTCACTTAGAGAATCGTTTGCTATTTGCCGAAAATATTCCGATGGAGGTGGCCACCTGGTCTAAAGAGTGAGATGACTACACCAAATCCAGGCAAGACCGAAAATCCGCTTGCTTCAAGCTGTCTGAGTTCCTTGAGGAAACCTGTGGTGTCTGCAGCGGGACGGGTTAGGTTTAGCTTAGGTTTAAGGATGCGCAGCCATCTAGTAGTATAGGTGACTGCTTCACTAGGATACCGTTGGTCCATTGTGTTCATCCTGTGCATGTTATAATGGAAAATTTAAAGATGTGCGGATGTTGATGCGGTATAGTGATATGAGGATGATAGGGTAGAGATGATGAGGTGATGGTGAAGTACAGAAGATTATGGTGAAGTGCAGGTAGGATGAAGTTGTAAAGATGAGAAGTTTGATGCCGAGGTATAGATGATATTTTGCTGGAAAACAGAAAAAGTCTGATTAATATTTAATATTTAAAGACCCTTGCCAAGCCATGATAGATGTTTGGCAAAGTTGAGTAGAACAATGGGATCTATGTTAGACAGAGTGTCTATCTCATATCTACCCAGTGTTCGGTATCTCCTTATTTGCACCCAGGGGCACCTACAAAGCCGATGTTCGACAGTATCTATCTCCTCCGCATCTTCACATTGTAGTCAATGTCACTGTCATCCCATTTTCAAGTTAGAGAACTCACTCTGCAGTGACCTAATATAAGTCCCACCGCGATTATCATACATAACTTATCAAGTGAGAGGAGGGACGCCGTTCTTCGACGAGAGATCACAGGTCAGATCGCCTTGGATACCCTACAACCAGGATCCAATAGCCATCATTGATGTGCGTTCTCATTGAAGATCTCCCGAAGTTTGCCGATGTATTAGCACATCGGTGGCTGGACGGTTGCATCAACTGATAAGTCGATAGACTTAGAGCAACCTCGAGCTAGTTCATCTACTAACTCGTTTCTCATATTGTTGCTGTGACCCGGAACCCAACATAGCTTTACGATATCGTGTATATCTTGCAGAGCCTCCCTGCAATCAAGAATAGCTCTTGAATTTATGGCCCATGACTTGAGGGCCTTGAGGGCTTGTATGAGTTTTTAATTAGTGCATTCTAGCAGTAGACGCCACCGCCAGTACCTTCTTTCATATTGGACCCGTCTGTGTATATTGTTAGACCATCCAGAGGAGATATGCCCTCAGCCCATGAGTCCCTGCTTGAGAAGATGACGGTTAAGGAGTCAAACTTGAATGAGGTATGCATATAATCGCTTACACAACCATTGTCACCTAACTCAAGTCGACTATCAATAAGTTTTAGGACATTCGAGTGTCCAAAGTGTGAACCACGCCAACACCCTGACTCCCGGAGTCTAAAAGCAGTTCTCGTCGCCCATCGCAATTTTACAACTAAAAAACATCATCGTGAACACTGTAACAAATATCTATGTTAAATGAACCGTTATTCCGTTCCAACTAATCAATTGTATATGCCGTTAAGTACAATCAACCCTATAGTTTAATACTGTACTATAGTTTCATAGCTTCAGTGAATTCCATTTTTCAATTTTCTGCACGCTAGATTGGTATTTTTTCCCACTGTGCGCCTGTTTTGATCACCACATTAAAGGAAATGTTTAGGGTTTGTCTGCTACTGTCGCCCATACTGGATCGATGATAAGGCTAAGGGTACCGTCCTGTTATAGGGCCAAGATAGAAATAAGGCCCATAAGAAAAAATGGGGGAGCAGCATTCGATGGTTCGTCTGCATCGAGTAGAACACACGATAATTGGAACCTGAGTTTTTAATATCCAACCACCAAAAATGCGTCAGTAGAAGAAGGCTTTAGAATTGGCGAATCTTCCTTATAAAAGATAGATGTATGTATAGGGTAGATTCGTCAGTTCTAAAGCCGTATTCATAAGCTCAATACTATCCTAGTAGAGCTCAATACTATCCTAGTATATGTTGTTGTAATAAAACTTCCCGTATTTTACTATTTCATTTTGTTGTTTCCTTTTCCTCACTGATTAATGACAGATGATTAGAAATTCTCACTCTGTTAGTCATTACATATTCCATCGCCAAAGCTTTCTGTACCATTCCGTAACATACCCGATTACAGCAGCATAATCCAAACTGTGTTGTGCTAAGTCTTTTGGATTAACTTTATTCTTTTTGTTCTCGTCTTCTTTTGTCAAGTGTAATATTGCAATTGTCCGCCTTGTAATAACTTCCGTTGCATTTCTTACATGTATCCTGTTCCTCTGTAGTTGGTGTTGTTGTTGATTTTTTTTTTTCATTTTCACTTGAATAAATTACATGTTGTCACATGACATACTCTACTAAGTTATTTCTTGGTTGGAACAACAATTTCCATTGGTAAAGTCAGAGCTGGTGGTATTATTACCTCTTATAGTTGTTGTTACTAACATTTTTGTATAACTCTAAGCATATTTCTCAATGTTAGCTGGTGTTAAGGCAAAAGAAATGTCTATTTTTCTACACCAGTCCTGCTGATACACGTGTACGTGAATGTCATTCATTTTCAAAACTCACACACGGTGTGTGTTGTAAGCTCCGACTACAGCAGCAGTAGAAGCAGCACCAGCAAATGGTGTAGCAGAACACAAAAATTTGAAATGAAAATTAGAATTGTAAATGAAAATGTGTCCAACTGCACTAACATACTTACACACACTCAGACACCCGTACACATGTTGGCTTACAATGAAAACTACAACTATTACTAAAATACAATAACACAAGGAGAACAAGTGGGCCAACAACAGTTGCAACAGAAGGTTTGTGTTTGCATCACATCACAGTACAGTACAGAACAATCAGCCAGCCAGTCAGTCGTCGACATTGTTAGTCCCCCGTTTCTGCAACTTGACACAACGACAATGGACAGACGTGTGTAAAATGTTAGAATGTAATCCTCTTGTATGTGCGAAAGAAAAGATGGACACAGAAATGTGCGTGGTTTATAGAAAAGTGAGAGAATGTTGTGTAAGATGGTATGGGTTACTCCATGCGAGGTTAGATTAAAGGGAAACATAAAGGTCATAAGCTAAACTATCCTTAAATATGTATTGCACGCTGTAACATGGTACGAATAATGATTTTTACTCAAGGAATCTTAAGTAGTTTACAGTGCAAACAGTGTACTTCGTTCTTCCTATTCATATATTGCACAAAATCTGTGCAGATAGCAAATTCTACCGAAGTTGCCTTGTAACTTTTGGTTCAATGCCCCATCCAAACTGAAAGTGAAGAACGTCTGAAAATTTTTTCTACTCAAACTTCAATATGGTACTTTTACAAATTATTATATTCAGAATAGGGATCCCAGAAAAAAACATAGGGAAAAATTTACAGAGCTGACGGCAACTGAAATAAGGAACCAGACATTGGCATGAAGACTATTGAGGATCTGACGGGCAACTGTCCAACTACCTGCCTTGGGAAAATCTCAACCGATCCAAAGGGTTTGCTATTCTTTGTAAAAAAGTTTGGAAATCATTCGAAAAACCAGTGAAGGCGATATAGTTCATCATCGAACATGATCTATGTTTGGAAGAAATATTACAAGGCAAAAAGTGTGGAGAAATTTAAAGTACCTCAGTCAAAAAATAAATTTCCACGAATTTTATTTCATTTTTTTATTTTATTTTTTTTTCTATTTTATTTTTATACCCTCCACCATAGTATGGAGGGTATATTAAGTTTGTTTTTCCGTTTGTAACGCATGGAAATACTCATTTGCGACCCTATAAAGTATATATATTCTTGATCAGGGTAAAATTCTGAGTCGATCTGTGCACGTCCGTCCGTCCGTCCGTCCGTCTGTGGTAATCACTCTAGCATCCACAAAAATGGAGATAGGACGCTGAAATTTTGGGAAAATGCGTCTTTTGTTTGCATGCAGGTCAAGTTCGATGATGGGCTATATCGGTCCACGTTTTCGTATAGCCCCCATATAACGGTACCCCCCGATTTACGGTATTCTGACGTTTTTAGCTACATTTTTAGACCGATTTAGCTATAATTTGACATTTAGGGTTCTTAAGTGGCAATAAACTTACATAACAAAACTTGTGGAACTAGGTCCACGTTTTAGTATAGCCCCCATATAACGGTACCCCCCGATTTACGATATTTTGCCGTTTTTAGATACATTTTCAGACCGATTTAGCTATAATTTAACATTTTGTGTTCTTAAGTGTCACAAAACATATATAACAAAACTTGTGGACCTAGGTCCACGTTTTGGTATAGCCCCCATATAACGGTACCCCCCGATTTACGGTATTTTGCCGTTTTTAGCTACATTTTCAGACCGATTTAGCTATAATTTGACATTTAGGGTTCATAAGTGTCAATAAACTTATATAACAAAAGTTGTGGACATAGGTCCACGTTTTGGTATAACCCCCATATAACGGTACCCCCCGATTTACGGTATTTTGACGCTTTTAGCTACATTTTCAGACCGATGTAGCTATAATTTGACATTTAGGGTTCTTAAGTGTCAGTAAACTTATATAACAAAAGTTGTGGACATAGGTCCACGTTTTGGTATAGCCCCCATATAACGTTACCCCCGATTTACGGATTTTGCCGTTTTTAGCTAAATTTTCAAACCGATTTAGCTATAATTTGACATTTAGGGTTCTTAAATGTCAATAAACTTATATATAGCCCCCATACAACGTTAGCGCCTGATTTCAGGTATTTTGACATTTAAATTCACATATCTAGACCGAATTAGCTATAACTTGATATTTAGGGTTCTTAGTGACCAAAAAACTTATATTCGAAATAATTAGTATCCCCATATAACGGATTTTCGGTATTTTGAGAATGTAATTTGAACATTTGACATTTGAAATTCTTAGTGGTCACCACACCTCTGCACCAAAAATTGTCAAGAAACGTCGATGTATTGATAAAACTCCCATATAAAAGTACCTCCCGATTTCCAGTAGTTTGATGATTTTAACTACAATATTATCCCTAAAAAATTGTCAACATAGGTCCATGTTCGGATATAGCTCTCATATAACGGTACCTCCCAATTTTCAGTAATTGGCAATTTTAGCTACAATTTTTAACCGAACTAACTGTAATTTGACATTTGAAGGTTGTAGTGGTCACCACACATCTGCATCAACAATTTTCAACATAGCCCCAATATAACGATACTTCCCGATTTTCGGTACTTTGAGGATTTTACTTAAAATGTTTAACCGAACGTAGGTCCATCTTTTGGTATTGCCCCAAAACAAACCTCCCGATTTTCCGTACCTTAGCTTTATTTTTTGGGCGAACTTTCTGTAATTTGAAATTTAAAAGCCAACAAAAATTGTTCATTTAAGTTCATATTTTCGTATAGCCCACATACCTCCGAACTAGCTGTTAATGACATTTGAAGTTCCCACGATTTTCGGTATTTTGAGGATTCTAGCTACAATTTTTAACCGAATTAGTAGTTATTTGACATTAAAGGCTCCCATCGAAAACTGTCAACATAGGTCCATGTTTTATTATAACCCCTATATAACGGTACCTCCCAATTTCTAGTCCACCAAAATTTGTCAACATACATAGTTAGATATAGGCACCATAAAAAAGGGCCTACCGAATGAAACATTTTATGTACATTATCTGACATTTTAACGTACCTACTTAAAGTTGGGGACAGGAATGAAAACTAATTATTCCATTTTAGTTCAGAATATTCTATGGTGGAGGGTATGAAAAGTTCGGCCCGGCCGAACTTAACGCTTTTTTACTTGTTTATTTTATTTTACTTTACGTTATTTTATTATACCCTCCACCATAGTATGGAGGGTATATTAAGTTTGTTTTTCCGTTTGTAACGCATTGAAATACTCATTTGCGACCCTATAAAGTATATACATTCTTGATCAGGGTAAAATTCTAAGTCGATCTGAGCACGTCCGTCCGTCCGTCCGTCCGTCCGTCCGTCCGTCCGTCCGTCCGTCCGTCTGTGGTAATCACTCTAGCATCCACAAAAATGGAGATAGGACGCTGAAGTTTTGGGAAAATGCGTCTTTTGTTTGCAGGCAGGTCAAGTTCGATGATGGGCTATATCGGTCCACGTTTTGGTATAGCCCCCATATAACGGTACCACCCGATTTACGGTATTTTGACGTTTTTAGCTACATTTTCAGACCGATTTGGCTATAATTTGACATTTAGGGTTCTTAAGTATCAATAAATATATATAACAAAAATTGTGGACATAGGTCCACGTTTTGGTACAGCCCCCATATAATGGTACCCCCCAACTTGCGGTATTTTGACGTTTTTAGCTACATTTTTAGACCGATTTAGCTATAATTTAACATTTAGGGTTCTTAAGTATCAATCAACTTATATAACAAAAGTTGTGGACATAGGTCCACGTTTTGGTATAGCCCCCATATAACGGTACCCCCAGATATACGGTATTTTGACGTTTTTAGCTACATTATCAGACCGATGTAGCTATAATTTGACATTTAGGGTTCTTAAGTGTTAATAAACTTATATATTAGAAGTTGTGGACATAGGTCCACGTTTTGGTATAGCCCCCATATAACGGTACCCCCCGATTTGCGGTATTTTGACGTTTTTAGCTACATTTTCAGACCGATGTAGCTATAATTTGACATTTAGGGTTCTTAAGTATCAATTAACTTATATAACAAAAGTTGTGGACATAGGTCCACGTTTTGGCATAACCCCCATATAACGGTACCCTCCGATTTACGGTATTTTGACGTTTTAACTACATTTTCAGACCGATTTGGCTATAATTTGACACTTAACGTTCTTAAGTGTCAATAAACATATATAACAAAACTTGTGGACATAGGTCCACGTGTTGGTATAGCCCCCGATTTGCGGTATTTTGACGTTTTTAGCTACATTTTTAGACCGATTTAGCTATAATTTGACATTTAGGGTTCTTAAGTATCAATAAACATATATAACAAAAGTTGTGGACATAGGTCCACGTTTTGGTATAGCCCCCATATAACGGTACTCCCCGATTTACGGTATTTTGACGTTCTTAGCTACATTTTCAGACCAATATAGCTATAATTTGCCATTTAGGGTTCTTAAGTGTAACTAAACTTATATAACAAAAGTTATGGACCTAGGTCCACGTGTTGGTATAGCCCCCATATAACGGTACCCCGATTTACGACATTTTGACGTTTTTATCTACATTTTCAGACCTATTCAGCTATCAATTGACATTTAGGGTTCTTAAATGTCAATAAACGTATATAACTAGTGTACATGTCCATGTTTTGGAATAGCCCCCATATAACGTTACAGCCCGATTTCAGGTATTTTGAGAATTTTACCAACAAGTTTTAACCGAATTATCTGTAATTTGAACATTTGACATTTGAAATTTTTAGTAGTCACCACACCTCTCCACCAAAAATTGTCATTGGGATAGCCCCCATATAACGTTACCGCCCGATTTCAGGTATTTTGAGAATTTTGCCAACAAGTTTTAACCGAATTATCTGTAATTTGAACATTTGACATTTGAAATTTTTAGTAGTCACCACACCTCTCCACCAAAAATTGTCAAGAAAGCCGCCATATAATATAAATATTTTAGCTACAATATTAAACCGAACTAGCAGTAATTTGACATTTGAAGTTCTTAGTGGTCACAACACCTCTCCATCAAAAATTGTCAACATAGGTCCATGTTCGGATATAGCTCCCATGTAACGGTACCTCCCAATTTTCAGTAATTTGGCCATTTTAGCTACAATTTTTAACAGAACTAACTGTAATTTGACATTTGAAGGTTGTAGTGGTCACCACGCATCTGCATCAACAATTTTCAACATAGCCCCAATATAACGATACTTCCCGATTTTCGGTACTTTGAGGATTTTACTTAAAATGTTTAACCGAACGTAGGTCCATGTTTTTGTATAGCCCCAAAACAAATCTCCCGATTTTCCGTAAATTAGCTTTATTTTTGGACGAACTTTCTGTAATTTGAAATTTAAAAGTCAACAAAAATTCTGCAACAAAAATTGTTCATTTAAGTTCATATTTTCGTATAGCCCAGACACCTCCGAACTAGCTGTTAATGACATTTGAAGTTCCCACGTTATGTACCGATTTTCGATATTTTGAGGATTCTAGCTAAATTTTTTAACCGAATTAGGAGTTATTTGACATTAAAGGCTCCCATCAAAAACTCTCACCATATACCCATGTTTTATTATAACCCCTATATAACAGTACCTCCCAATTTCTAGCCCACCAAAAATTGTCAACATACATCGTTAGATATAGGCACCATAAAAAAAGGCCTCCCGAATGAAGCATTTTATGTACATTATCTGGCATTTTAACGTACTCACTTAAAGTTGTGGACAGGAATGAATATTTTATGGTGGAGGGTATGAAAAGTTCGGCCCGGCCGAACTTAATGCTTTTTACTTGTTGTTATTATTATTATTATTATTATTATTATTATTATTATTATTATTATTATTATTATTATTATTATTATTATTATTATTATTATTATTATTATTATTATTATTATTATTATTATTATTATTATTATTATTATTATTATTATTATTATTATTATTATTATTATTATTATTATTTTTATTATTTATTATTATTATTATTATTATTATTATTATTATTATTATTATTATTATTATTATTATTATTATTATTGTTATTATTATTATTATTATTATTATTATTATTATTATTATTATTATTATTATTTTTATTATTATTATTATTATTATTATTATTATTATTATTATTATTATTATTATTATTATTATTATTATTATTATTATTATTATTATTATTATTATTATTATTATTATTATTATTATTATTTTATTATTATTATTATTATTATTATTATTATTATTATTATTATTATTATTATTATTATTATTATTATTATTATTATTATTATTATTATTATTATTATTATTATTATTATTATTATTATTATTATTATTATTATTATTATTATTATTATTATATATATATATATATATATATATATATTTTTTTTTTTTTTTTTTTTTGAAAGGCCCATATATCCTTGCCGTTTATCACCCATATGTTCCTTCCATGACAACGAAAAATGTTTGTGATTTCTTATATTGTTCCTGGCCTCGTCATTCCCCTGCAAGCAAGAACTATCGAGGAAAAGACATAGGGATGAAAACAGTCGCGGCGATAGTCGCGGAAGTCACCCTGAAGTGACCTCCGTTGTGAAGAAATGAACAACACCGGGTGTCGTCTTGGAAGTCACTGCAGCGATACTTCTTGAAGATCATTTCCGCGATAGTTCTTGTATATATATTTTTTATTTTTTTCTATTTATTTGTCATATTCTTATTTTAATTTGTTTTATTTATATTTTTTTTAAGTACTCTCTTTTAGAGAATTTATTCCTTGGAATTTCTGCCTACTTTAATTTTGTCATTTTAAAAGTGTGATGTTTGTTGCCTGACTTGAGAAGAGAACACGGACCTTCAAAGTGCAAAGCGAGTATGCTTATCACTGCATCACCGTCTCATATACTCAACACATAGAAAAATTTTCTATATTTGTACAAATGTGTTGAATTATTAAATCGTAAACAATCGCCTTGGAAGTCCACACCGAAGTGTTGGCATACGCCATAAAAGGTAATCATAATAAGGCTATAGAAATTGTTTGTGTAATTCACCAACGATCTTCCTTGGCGTGTCTCCGGAATGACCTCTTAGGAGAAGGAGTGAGAAACTCACTTGCAAATGCTGGCAGGGTCTTTTCATGTTCTCTGCTAATGTTCATATTGCATTTATATTAGAATGTGTGAGCGTTTGTGTGAATGAATTGGAATTTTTCTGAACAGACATTCCTTTTCAAAAAAAAAAAGAAAAAACTGTCTTGTCGTTGTTGCTCAATGCCAGTTGTGACAATTCTACTATAAAGGACTTACAACTTCTATGTATTGCAAAATACGCGGAATATCATCAACATGTATTTCCTTTGAAATTCTAATTAGGCGTTAATGTAACATTCTTCCCTGTTTCTTTACTTCAGAATATTTGTTTTCGTATATCAAGAAAGAGTATTGCCTTTATTTGTAGGACATTGAATATCTTTGAAAAATTATAAAATAAATGAAAACTAAAATTAAAATAAATAAAAATTAAAGACACACAAAACTAAAGAAAATAAACATTATAAATAAGTTAAAACTAAAAATAAATTAAATTGTATAATAAAAAATTAAAAAAATAATTTAAATAAATAAAAACTGCAATAAATAAAAAATTAAATAAAGAAAATTATTGATAAATACAAATTTAGACTAAAAAAATTAAAATCAAAAATAAATAAAAATAAACAAAAACAAGTAAAAAGCATTAAGTTCGGCCGGGCCGAACTTTTCATACCCTCCACCATAAAATATTCATTCCTGTCCACAACTTTAAGTGAGTACGTTAAAATGCCAGATAATGTACATAAAATGCTTCATTCGGGAGGCCCTTTTTTATGGTGCCTATATCTAACTATGTATGTTGACAATTTTTGGTGGGCTAGAAATTGGGAGGTACTGTTATATAGGGGTTATAATAAAACATGGGTATATGGTGAGAGTTTTTGATGGGAGCCTTTAATGTCAAATAACTCCTAATTCGGTTAAAAAATTTAGCTAGAATCCTCAAAATATCGAAAATCGGTACATAACGTGGGAACTTCAAATGTCATTAACAGCTAGTTCGGAGGTGTCTGGGCTATACGAAAATATGAACTTAAATGAACAATTTTTGTTGCAGAATTTTTGTTGACTTTTAAATTTCAAATTACAGAAAGTTCGTCCAAAAATAAAGCTAATTTACGGAAAATCGGGAGATTTGTTTTGGGGCTATACAAAAACATGGACCTACGTTCGGTTAAACATTTTAAGTAAAATCCTCAAAGTACCGAAAATCGGGAAGTATCGTTATATTGGGGCTATGTTGAAAATTGTTGATGCAGATGCGTGGTGACCACTACAACCTTCAAATGTCAAATTACAGTTAGTTCTGTTAAAAATTGTAGCTAAAATGGCCAAATTACTGAAAATTGGGAGGTACCGTTACATGGGAGCTATATCCGAACATGGACCTATGTTGACAATTTTTGATGGAGAGGTGTTGTGACCACTAAGAACTTCAAATGTCAAATTACTGCTAGTTCGGTTTAATATTGTAGCTAAAATATTTATATTATATGGGGGCTTTCTTGACAATTTTTGGTGGAGAGGTGTGGTGACTACTAAAAATTTCAAATGTCAAATGTTCAAATTACAGATAATTCGGTTAAAACTTGTTGGCAAAATTCTCAAAATACCTGAAATCGGGCGGTAACGTTATATGGGGGCTATCCCAATGACAATTTTTGGTGGAGAGGTGTGGTGACTACTAAAAATTTCAAATGTCAAATGTTCAAATTACAGATAATTCGGTTAAAACTTGTTGGTAAAATTCTCAAAATACCTGAAATCGGGCTGTAACGTTATATGGGGGCTATTCCAAAACATGGGACATGTACACTAGTTATATACGTTTATTGACATTTAAGAACCCTAAATGTCAATTGATAGCTGAATAGGTCTGAAAATGTAGATAAAAACGTCAAAATGTCGTAAATCGGGGGTACCGTTATATGGGGGCTATACCAACACGTGGACCTAGGTCCATAACTTTTGTTATATAAGTTTAGTTACACTTAAGAACCCTAAATGTCAAATTATAGCTATATTGGTCTGAAAATGTAGCTAAGAACGTCAAAATACCGTAAATCGGGGGGTACCGTTATATGGGGGCTATACCAAAACGTGGACCTATGTCCACAAGTTTTGTCACATAAGTTTATTGACATTTATGAACTTCAAATGTCAAATTATAGCTTCATCGGTCTGAAAATGTAGCTAAAAACGTCAAAATACCGTAAATCGGGGGGGTACCGTTATATGGGGGCTATACCAAAACGTGGACCTATGTCCACAAATTTTGTTATATAAGTTTATTGACACTTAAGAACCCTAAATGTCAAATTATAGCTAAATCGGTCTGAAAATGAAGCTACAAACGTCAAAATACCGCAAATCGGGGGGTACCGTTATATGGGGTCTATACCAAAACTTTGACCTATGTCCATAACTTTTGTTATATAAGTTTATTGACATTTAAGAACCCTAAATGTCAAATTATAGCTACATCGGTCTGAAAATGTAGCTAAAAACGTCAAAATACCGCAAATCGGGGGGTACCGTTATATGGGGGCTATACCCAAACGTGGACCTATGTCCACAACTTTTGTTATATAAAAATTTATTAACACTTAAGAACCCTAAATGTCAAATTATAGCTACATCGGTCTGATAATGTAGCTAAAAACGTCAAAATACCGTATATCGGGGGCACCGTTATATGGGGGCTATACCAAAACGTGGTCTTATGTCCACAACTTTTGTTATATATGTTTATTGATACTTAAGAACCTTAAATGTCAAATTATAGCTAAATCGGTCTAAAAATGTTGCTAAAAACGTCAAAATACCGCAAATCGGGGGCTATACCAACACGTGGACCTATGTCCACAAGTTTTGTTATATATGTTTATTGACACTTAAGAACGTTAAGTGTCAAATTATAGCCAAATCGGTCTGAAAATGTAGTTAAAACGTCAAAATACCGTAAATCGGAGGGTACCGTTATATGGGGGTTATGCCAAAACGTGGACCTATGTCCACAACTTTTGTTATATAAGTTAATTGATACTTAAGAACCCTAAATGTCAAATTATAGCTACATCGGTCTGAAAATGTAGCTAAAAACGTCAAAATACCGCAAATCGGGGGGTACCGTTATATGGGGGCTATACCAAAACGTGGACCTATGTCCACAACTTCTAATATATAAGTTTATTAACACTTAAGAACCCTAAATGTCAAATTATAGCTACATCGGTCTGATAATGTAGCTAAAAACGTCAAAATACCGTATATCTGGGGGTACCGTTATATGGGGGCTATACCAAAACGTGGACCTATGTCCACAACTTTTGTTATATAAGTTGATTGATACTTAAGAACCCTAAATGTTAAATTATAGCTAAATCGGTCTAAAAATGTAGCTAAAAACGTCAAAATACCGCAAGTTGGGGGGGTACCATTATATGGGGGCTATACCAAAACGTGGACCTATGTCCACAATTTTTGTTATATATGTTTATTGATACTTAAGAACCCTAAATGTCAAATTATAGCCAAATCGGTCTGAAAATGTAGCTAAAAACGTCAAAATACCGTAAATCGGGTGGTACCGTTATATGGGGGCTATACCAAAACGTGGACCGATATAGCCCATCATCGAACTTGACCTGCCTGCAAACAAAAGACGCATTTTCCCAAAACTTCAGCGTCCTATCTCCATTTTTGTGGATGCTAGAGTGATTACCACAGACGGACGGACGGACGGACGTGCTCAGATCGACTTAGAATTTTACCCTGATCAAGAATATATATACTTTATAGGGTCGCAAATGAGTATTTCAATGCGTTACAAACGGAAAAACAAACTTAATATACCCTCCATACTATGGTGGAGGGTATAAAAAAATTAAAATACGTATTAAAATCGTATAGAAAAATTTTCAATAAATTCAAATTAAAAATAAGTTAAAAAAATAAAATAAAAATTAAAAAATATTACTAATAACTGAAACATTTAAAACAAATTAAAACTAAAAGTAATAAAAATTAAAAACACTAAAAATTACAAACCACACAAAAAATAAACATAAATACAAATTTAAAACATAAGTAAAAAAGCGTTAAGTTCGGCCGGGCCGAACTTTTCATACCCTTCACCATAAAATATTTTGCACTAAAATAGAATAATTAGTTTTCATTCCTGTCCCCAACTTTAAGTGGGTACGTTAAAATGTCAGATAATGTACATAAAATGCTTCATTCGGAAGGCCCTTTTTTATGGTGCCTATATCTAACTATGTATGTTGACAATTTTTGGTGGACTAGAAATTGGGAGGTACCGTTATATAGGGTCTATAATAAAACATGGACCTATGTTGACAGTTTTTGATGGGAGCCTTTAATGTCAAATAACTCCTAATTCGGTTAAAAATTGCAGCTAGAATCGTCAAAATACCGAAAATCGGTACACAACGTGGGAACTTCAAATGTCATTAACAGCTAGTTCGGAGGTATGTGGGCTATACAAAAATATGAACTTAAATGAACAATTTTTGTTGCAGAATTTTTGTTGGATTTTAAATTTCAAATTACAGAAAGTTCGTCCAAAAAATAAAGCTAAGGTACGGCAAATCGGGAGGTTTGTTTTGGGGCTATACCAAAACATGGACATACGTTGGTTAAACATTTTAAGTAAAATCCTCAAAGTACGGAAAATCAAGAATTATCGTTATATTGGGGCTATGTTGAAAATTGTTGATGCAGTTGTGTGGTGACCACTACAACCTTCAAATGTCAAATTACAGTTAGTTCGGTTAAAAATTGTAGCTAAAATTGCAAAATTACTGAAAATTGGGAGGTACTGTTATATGCTGTTTATATTAGAGCTTTTTGCAGGGTTAACCTTCTTTATAAAGATTTGTTTGAAATATAAGCAATGGAATTGACAATTAAAACCCAGTCGGTTTGTTAAATCCGGTTATATATTAACGGGGTATTATATGGGAGCTATATCCGAACATGGATCTATGTTGACAATTATTGATGGAGAGTTGTTGTTGCTACTGAAAATCGAGAGGAACCGTTATATGGGGGCTTTATCAATACATCGACCTTTCTCGACAATTTTTGGTGGAGAGGTGTGGTGACCACTAGGAATTTTAAATGTCAAATGTTCAAATTACAGAAAATTCGGTTAAAACTTGTAGGTAAAATTCTCAAAATACCGAAAATCGGGAGGTACCGTTATATGGGGCTATACCAAAACATGGACCTATGTTCATAACTTTTTCGAATATAAGTTGCTTGGTCACTAAGAACCCTAAATATCAAATTATAGCTATCTTACTCCAATTCCAATTCAATCTTACTCCCAAAAAGATACATATGCTTCTGTTTCTGGCAACGAACAACAATTCGTATTTACGGAACTATTAAAAAGTATCGAAAAAATTAATCAGAGACTCGATTCCCAAATCGAGTTAAATATAAAAATCATTAATAAATTAAACCAGTTATCTTAAATGACCTTTCTACGAATTTGTATTTGGAACAGTAATGGTTTGACAAACCATACAAGAGAAATCGAACATTTTCTGTACTCTGAAAAAATTGATATTCTGCTTATCTCTGAAAGCCATTTCACCAACTCTTCGTTTGTCATTATTAAAGGATACAAGCTCTACAACTCTATACATCCGTCACAGAGAGCTCGAGGAGGAGCATCTGTGGTAATAAAAGAAACTCTGCAGCACTATGAAGACATAAAAATTGAGACTGAGATGTTCCAAATTGCATCAGTTAAAGTAAGCTTCAAAAGCAACAATACCTTCAAAATTGCAGCAATATACTCTCCACCCAGACATACCATAAAGGAGATGGAATACTCACAAATATTAAATACATTATATCATTTTATACTAGATGGTGATTTCAATGCAAAAAACAAACTATGGGGTTCAAGAATAACAAACCCAAAGGGCTATGAGCTATATAAATCCATAAAAAATAATGCATGCCTAGTATTATCAGGAAACGAGCCCACTTACTGGCCTTCAAACCCGAATCTAGTACCAGATTTAATTGATTTCTTTATTGTAAAAAACATTTCAATCAGGCATACAAATATTCAAAACTACGTGGGTTTGTCTTCAGACCATTCTCCCGTCATACTTACTGTTGGTGACAAGATTCTCCAGAAACCTTTGCCACCAAGATTGTCAATAAATAAAACTAAATGGGATTTATTCAGATTCCTGCTCGACCTAGCAATTCAAGAGTCTTGTTGGGAAAGAACGCCAGTAAGAAATTACAGAAATTACGGAGGCAAAAATTATCCAAAAGCAGTACGAGATCTAATATCAAAAAAGCGGAAAGCAAGAAAAACCTGGCAGAAAAACAGAACACCTGAAAATAAGAGAATTTTTAATCAATTGACCTCACAATTAAAGTACGTAATGAAAGAAACAGAAAACTGTCAAATGACTGATTACCTTAGCAAGTTAACAGCTACTAAAGAAAGTAATTACAGTCTTTGGAAAGCCACAAAGCATTTAAACCACGTTAAGCCTAAGATACCGCCAATAAAAAACAGTAGTGGAATTTGGATCAAAACTGATCAAGAAAAAGCAGAGCTTTTTGCTACACACTTTGAAGATATATTCAGCCCACCGCCTAGGCAATCGATTCATGAAATAGAATGAATTTCTCCGAAAATAGACTATGAGACAATCGAAAAAGTAACACTTGGGGAACTGAACATGGTTATATATAAAGATATATCAAATAAGAAATCTCCTGGATATGACTTAATAACAGCAAACATTTTAAAGAAGC
The DNA here is from genome assembly GCF_047663935.1 of Musca autumnalis. Lineage (NCBI taxonomy): Eukaryota > Metazoa > Arthropoda > Insecta > Diptera > Muscidae > Musca > Musca autumnalis. The sequence goes on from NW_027412088.1 coordinate 180,600,947, forward strand.
TTACAGAAAAGGCTATTCGAAAACTCATGAATATTATAAATGCTTGTTTTAGGCTCAAGTATGTACCATTACAATGGAAAGTAGCTGAGATAATTGTTGTTGAAAAACCGGGTAAACCAACAAATGAGTTGAAATCCTACCGACCGATATCGCTGCTCCCAATATTATCAAAAATATTTGAAAAGCTTCTTGTCAAAAGGTTAAAGAACATATGCTTTAGAAGAAATCTAATCCCATCGCACCAATTCGGATTCAGAGAGGAACATACCACAATACAGCAAGTTCATAGAATCGTTAACATAGCTGAAACTGCATAGACAAAAAAGAAATCTGCTCCGCAGTATTTTTGGACGTGAGCCAAGCTTTCGATAAGGTATGGCACAAAGGCCTTCTATTCAAATTATATAAATACTTACCACTACAATTTTATGAAATACTACAATCTTATTTAAATGACCGCTACTTCCGTGTTAAAATTGAAACTGAGTACTCATTACTCAAACCAATAAAAGCTGGTTTGCCCCAAGGAAGTGTCCTTGGCCCACTTCTTTATCTCATATATACTCGGGATATGCCCATAACGCCGGACTCCTATATGGCGACATTTGCAGATGATACTGCAATATTATCATGCGGCAAAACTGAAGAAGTTGCAACTAATAAACTTAAGATTGCGCTATCGAATGTTGTAAATTGGACGAAAAAATGGAGAATTCAATTAAATGAAAGCAAGTCCATCCATATGCTCTTCACAACCAAAAACAACATACAACCATCACCGTTGTTCATCAATGGCATTAAGATCCCATATGCTAATACAGCAAAGTATCCAGGGATGACGTTAGATGCAAAAATCAAGTGGAAAGAACACATCAAGAAAAAAGTTCAGGAAATAAAATTGAAATTAAACCAGCTAAAATGGATTTTCACAACCAAATCCAATGTATCTATTACAAATAAAATTCTCGTGTATAATCAAATAATAAAACCCATGTGGACATATGGTATTCAACTTTGGGGCTGTGCAAAAGAACACGACATCCCAAAGTTCCAAAAATTACAAAATCAAATATTGCGATCTATTGTAAAAGCTCCTTGGTATATACGCACCCAGCAATATCTTCGATGCCAAAGATGCTATTCAAGAATGGGTGCAAGTGAAATGGAATGTCATTTTTTCAGCATCTTCACTCATTCTTTTTACAAGAGCGTGACCCCCAAAAGATGCAATTCATTTTCAGATCCTAAGCATGCCATCTTTACTAACTCGATGGAATGGCATCTTCAACAATTCTTTGGCATGGCATCTATACCAATCCTTTGGCATGCCATCTTAACCAATTCCAAAGAATAGCATTTTCACTAATCTTTGGCATGTCATTTTCACCAAACCATTGCATGTAATTTTCACGTCTTGTTCGGAAAATGGAATATGCTGTATTGAAAAATGATTTTCATTTTTTTTTTATTATATTAATTCAAAGGAATTAATGAAATAACTATAATTTATTTATCATCATAAAGTTTACATCTATAATTGCAGTTTGTTCTAATTGTTGTAACATTAGTTAATATGTTTGTATTCTCATTTTTCTGCTTAATCTGAATCTGGGTCTATCGCTGCAAACTTAAGTTTCTTAGCAGGATTGGTAGGGCAATTGAAAAGGAGCAGTGTGTCGTGGGGGCCTGTGCTGTATGCTGGGCGGATGTTTTCCACGGTGTCATCAGTACTTGCTCTATAGGAATTTTGACGGCTGCACCATCCCGAGCGTATTGACCCAAAACTACTCTGGTTTGTCCTGACAGCTGGCGCTTCTCACCTGCGATAGATGGTGGATGTTCTCCAAGGACCGAATTCACACGATAACTGTTTACTGCATCTGCGACTGCATTCGTGTGAATGCTACTTAAACCTGGTTGAAAGGCTTGTTGATCTAGAGGTTCTCTCTTGTAGCGTTAGACTTCTCTTTCTAGATTATGAGCACGGCTTGCTCTGAGTGAGTCTTCTGCTAATATGGAGATGGCCTTCAGCGCAATTGTTGTGCTGCTTACGGATCCTACGCTATTGATCGGCAACTGGAAAGTTATTTCTGATGCTGGAAGAACTATAGCCACAAGGGTCCTTGCTACGGGCGACAACAGCGAAATCGGTTTGTAAGATTCACCTTTGCTGGCATACTTTTGGGGCTTCAGTAGCTGGCCTATTTTCCAGACTTCGGGAACGATGTGTTTGGCAAGCGACAGGTTGTAAATTTAAGTGAGAAACTTGACTTCCGGCCGTCCCAGCTGTTGCAGTCTAAAGACCGCCGCTGCATGCAACAGAGTTTACTTCCTCCGCAACAGGTTTTGATTCATCTTACAAAAGGATTTTACTTCCAATCAGTGCAGTGCAGATTTCGACATTGACTCCAACTGCAGATTACTATTTCGTGAATTTTATTTTACAACGTTTTGGAAATGTTTGTTGTTTTGTAGGGGTCTACAAATCGACTTGTTGAGCGGGGTTCTCTAGTGCAGGCAAGGAAACTTTTATAATTGGCCTGTTCCTTTACTTTAAAAAATGGTAATTGTTGCAAAAATGGTAAAAGTGGTGAACTGCTCCCATATAAATTGTATGCTTTTAAAAGTAAGGAAACACTTTGCGGGTAAAACTGGTAACCTCAGGCACGTAAAGGAACACGACTAATACCAAAGAGTGCAGTCCGACTCTACTTTTAGCTCAATGATTGGGACTTCCTAGCATAATAAATCTTACATTGCTTTAAACGTACATATTTACATAAATAAAAGAATATATACATGTGTAAAAATAAAAACACAAAATTCATCTCTATTGGATCTTTGGAATGGGTTCAAATGCTAAGGAAAAGATCGGATCTATCACGACTTCCTTTGAATTGGTTCAAATGCTGATGAAACGATCGGATCTTTCACGACTTCCTTCGAATGGGTTCAAATGCTGATGAAAAGATCGGATCTCTCACGACTTCATTTGAACCAATGCAAAAGATCCAGTGAAATCATGGCATCTCATGGAACCACTTCCATAAAATTTTGCTGGGCAATAGTGATCTCCACAGAGATCTTGGTGTAAAGTTGGTCACAGAGGAAATAAGTAAGCAAGCTCAGACATATGCCACAAAAATTCGCTATCATAAAAATAATGATATGAGGAATATCTATAATGAACACGTGAAAGGAAATATCAGAAGATTACGAAGAACACGGCCAATGGATTCTAGCTTATTCATTAGAGTATAATTAATTTTGTGTTTAACCCTCTTACATTCTGATAACATATAGAAAAAGAATTATTTAGTTTTTTGACACCGAAACTGGTCTCTGCGGTAAATGGGCTAAATTGTCAGATCTTTCAACAAATTATTTTATGAACGCCTTAGCAGGCCAAAATTCCTTCAACATCAATTGATTGAAAATATTCTCATTTACCAAGATTTTAAAAGACGATCTATTTATAGAAAATGACGATCGAAGCTTAAAAACTCGTAGAAAATAGTCACCTTCAATCTTTGATTTGATATAATAATTTATATCATCAGCCGTTGTTTCCGATGGAAACCTAGACAAAAAGACCGCTTTCATGACTGGAGTCATTGATAATGGTCTTTGGTCAGACTGCAAGGGTTTGCCATTTATTGCAGAACCAGCTCCTGAAGCAGTAACAGTTGTAGGAACCTGTGGCTCCTGAATACTCTGAGAAGGCTGTGAAGCATTTCAGGGCTACGCTACCATTACTCATTGATTCAGGAGGCACAACCCCAACAACCGAAACTTTGCCAACCTCCAATTTTGTCAGGTGTTGAAACCGATTGTGATCTAGTATTCCCAGCAGGTAAGAGCGCTTTTCGAATAGGCTCAGATTTATTAGGTGCCTTTTTCGCTGCTCTCTTACGTTTCTGCCCAGATCCGAACGGCGACGATACAAAATCATCCAAATCACGAATATTTATCAAATAAATTAGAAAAGCTTTCAAAACGCGATGATACCGAAATAAATTCATCTTTTATTGATTTTAATTCATTTTGCACATCTTTTACAAAATTATAGAAATCTGCAGAAAGTTTTCTACAATTTACACAACACCAACGAACACCAACATTTTGATTAATTGTATCTACCACTTTTGCACTAATACGAGCACACTTAACGTGCCATTGGTCAAGGCAAAACCAGCAGCTAACACACAATTCATTATCATCCTTAATCTATATATATAAAAGAGCAGTGAGGTGAGGTATTCACTGACTGACTGACTGATTCATCAGCGCCCAGACGAAACCGCTGAAGCTAGAAAGTTGAAATTTTGGGTGTAGGTTGCTGTTGGTGTGTAGGGGTGAGATAAGGCTGGGTTTTTGGAAATTCGACCTAGAAGTGTACGAAAAGTACTAAAAGGTACTAAATATGGTACCCTTTGTATTAGGCAAACGGTAAGAGGTAGAATACTGAAATTTGGAATGAGGGTCACTGATGGAGAGTTAAAAAGATGTACCAAAGGGTTTTTGGAAATTCGTACTATAAGTGTACGAAAAGTACTAAAATTTACGAAATTTAGTACCAATTGTATATTTTGAACGGATATAGCTAGAATCATGGAATTTGGTACGGAAATCAAGCTTGGGAAGTGGTGCTGATGTAATTAAATGGTTTTGGAAAATCGTACTAATGTGTGCGAAAAGTACTAATTGGTACTAAATTAAGTACAGCTTGGATTTGGGTGAACGGATAGAGCTGGAATCCTGAAATTTGGAATGAGGGCCACTGATGAAGAGTAACAATGAAAGGTTTTCGGAAATTCGAACCATAAGGGTACGAAAAGTACTAAATGGTACTAAATTTAGTACAATTAGAATTTGGATGAACCGATTGAGTTGGAATCCTGAAATTTGGAATGAAGGTCACTAATGGAAAGTAACAAAGAAAAGTTTTTGGAAATTCGAACTTTTAGTGCACGAAAAATAATAAATGGTACTAAATTTAGTACAAATTGGATTTGGGTGAACAGATAGAGCTGGAATCCCAACATTTGGAATAAGGGTCACTGATGAAGAGTAACTATGAAAGGTTTTTGGAAATTCGAACTATAAGTGCACGAAAAGTACTAAATGGTACTAAATTTAGTACAATTTGGATTTGGGCGAACGGATAGAGCTGGAATCCTGAAAATTTGAATGAGGTCCACTGATGAAGAGTAACAATGAAAGGTTTTTGGAAATTCGAACTAAAAGGGTACGAAATGGTACTAAATTTAGTACAATTTGAAATTGGGTGAACGGATTGGGTTGGAATCAGGGCTTCGGAGTCGGAGTCGGAGTCGGAGTCTGGAGTCGGAGTCTAGCAAATTTTGCTGGAGTCGGAGTCGGAGTCTGGAGTCGTGAAAAAAAGCTCGACTCCGACTCCGGGCAAAATGTTTTTTCTACATTTATCAAAAGAGTTTTTATTTTTTATGATAGAGAGATTAACTTTATTAAAATTTTGATAAATCGTTTATTAATTTTATAGGAAATCTATGAGTAAACTTGTAAGCAAAGGATTTATTATATTTAGTAATGTTCCATGACAATAGAATTATAATTGCATCTTTCAATATGAATCGATTTCTTAATATAACATCACATTTATGACAAAACGTATATGGCAAATAACAAAAATGTTTTGCAATCGATGAATCCGAGTTTCACCCTATCAGAATTCGCAAACTGTTAACATATTCTATAAAGTATGACTACAATTCTTTAAAATGAAGTGTTTTAGGAGGGATCCCATAATGTCGACCATTAAAATTAATTTTCGTGGGCGCTGTGTTGGCATCAATGGAGAAAAATGAGTAAAAATGGGTTGAAGCCAACAAGTTTTTTTATGTTCCCATACGATTTCTGGCTTAACCTTACATTTTATAGACCTATCCCCAAAGAAAGAATCACAATCACATACTCCATGGGCAACAAGATTGTAGTGTATGATTTTTCGATATATCCACTGCATCCACCTAAAATTGATGCTGACATTTTGAAGCCGCAATTTCGGGTTTTTTTGTATTTTTTTAATAATCCGGACGCGCAAGAAGATAATATTCTAAACTCTTAACACTATTATAGAACTAGTGATTTTACGTCGTTTGATGCATATCTCATGAGTGTGCTCCTTACAGCATCCTAGTAATTGGAGTCGAAATGCCAAAATTTGATGCGTGAATTTTCTTACAAAACCTATTTTTTGGGTGTAAAATTTACAACTGTCATTCCATTTCCTTTGAAACCCGCGTTAATTTATTTTACGCGACGGTTCTAATGAACGATTATAATATTTGCAAAAACGCGTGTCATAAAAGAAAAGAGATACGCGAGTAATATGGGTCTTTCACAAAAAATTGAATGTGGAGGCACATCCGCGGTTCTTGAAGAATCTAATTAAAATTGGTATATTTTGACGTATTTTTGATAGGCACTGATGAAACCGGATGCGCATCAAATTTGTATGCACATTGCGCGACTTTTACCAACTTTAAGGTTTTTTGCAGTGCATGATGCAACTGGCTGCACACAATGGCCCCTGAGTGAAACATCGAAATATGCATAAATTTTGAAAGAGATTGATTCGCTGTATCCAAAGATGGATGCGCATCAACCGACTTTAAATAATTCGAGAATAACGAGCTTTTTAATTTTAATATTAATTGAATGATTGTAATTTCAATATTACTCTTAATTTCCTACCCTTATAAGTTATCACAGTAATCGTTAAACTCTCGCGAAGGTAAACCATATTTTTTGATGAAGTTATAACAGTATACATTCATGGGATTTTAGCAAAATAGTTGGAGAACTCCCAAATATTTTTTCTAATTTTTAGAATCAAACCAAAAAAATATTTGCAACAATATTTTACAACAATAAGTTTTTCTCTTTTGTTGTTGCTATAATATGCAATTTATGTACCCACTCTCTATAAATTTGGTATAATATTTTTCTACGCATTGTCTAAATTCCGCATATATTCTTTAATTTATTTTTTGAGGGTTTGTACGGATTCTGGGACAGGATAATTTGGATGTACTTCAAAATTTTTTATTTGTTGATTTTCCGCGAAAATAATAAATTTAATAACTATTTAAACATCTACGAATAGATATGGAATGCTGTTAACGATTTATGCATACATTTTCTCATAACAACAAAAAATATATTTTTAAATATTTTTTCTTTATATTAGAATAAAAACCGCTATAACTTTTGCGCGCATTGTCCAATTTCGTGAACGCGAGCACATTTGAAACCGGATTTTTTTCCTTTACCTCTATACCAAAAATCGTAGATGTGCTCGCAAAAAAAATTTTAATTTTTTTCAAATGGAATTGTAAAGGAATTTTGTTATTCGCCATATACACTCTGGAATACTAGTTCTAGATCTCACATATTTATACTTCACAATATAATGTGGAAAAAGTATTATAAGTTTATTTTGTCCACAATTAAGGGGTTATGGTCACTTATTGTGCACGAAAAATGAAATTTTTCATGAAGTTACAAGTAATCTACCAATTTTTTTCCAAAAGATATTGTTTTCATCTGATTTATAATACCTTGAGCTACTTTCAGATTTTTTTTTTTGTTGAAAAATATTGCACAGTTTTCTGACAAATGGCCACCTACGAAACACTGTTTTTACTAAAGCAGTTTGCGGTGACCACTGTAGCTCGAAAACGAATAAACTGATCAGCAAATGTTTTCGTGGGATCATTAAGAACATACTAATCGTGTACTTAAGCGAAACGAATTAAAAAATATGCATTTAAAGAAATGTGAACTGTAGAAGTCAAAATTTCTATTTTACCTAAAAAAGTTGAGAGTTTTTTTCGCCATAAATCCGTCAAAATTTTTTTTAAAAAGTCTCTTGCTTAAGTACAATCCGTATAATAATCCCAAAATGCTATTTTGAGAAAACCGTGATTCAAACTTCGATGTTACATACAAATCACAATGAATTTTCTCTTTCTAACGCTCATATCTCAGCTAATTTTTATCCGTTCGACATATTCTATTCTACATGTACTTTAAAATGAGTCAGCAAAAAATTATCGCTTTCGTAAAATCTGTAAGTAACAAATTACTGTTGGCATACCCATCTTCATATTTCGACAAAATAAAACGAAAAAGATATGTGACCCGTCCGTACAAAAAAATTTTAATCAAACTCGTCAGTTCTACTTGTTTTTGTTTATATTTCGTATATTTCATTTCATATATTTCGGCAAAATCTACCGAAACTTTCTAAATTCTTTCTGTTGTTTTTGTTCTTTTTGATATAAGATACAGCAGATTCAATACGGAACATCAATTTTACATCGCATTGCATTACAAATTGTCTTAGAGAAAAGACAGATAAGTATATAGGGTCCTAGTATAGGAAAAGTTGAAAAATTTAGCAAATTTTATTAATTTTTAGTGGTATAGGAAATTACGTTCGGAGTCGACTCCGGAGTCGGAGTCGTGAAAAAAAACTGGCCTGGAGTCGGAGTCGGAGTCGAAGGAAAAATGGCTCGACTCCGAAACCCTGGTTGGAATCCTGAAATTTGGAAAGAGGGTCACTAATGGAAAGTAACAAAGAAAATTTTTTGGAAATTCGACTTAAAGTGCACGAAAACTAATACATGGTACTAAATTTAGTACAATTTGGATTTGGGTGAACAGATAGAGCTGGAATCCCGAAATTTGGAATGAGGGTTACTGATAAAAAGTAACAATGAAAGGATTCTGGAAATTCGAACTATATGTGCACGAAAAGTACTAAATGGTGCTAAATTTAGTACAATTTGGATTTGGATGAACGGATAGAGCTGGAATCCTGAAATTTTGAATGAGGGTCACTGATGAAGAGTAACAATGAACGGTTTTTGGAAATTTGAACTATAAGGGTACGAAAAGTACGAAATGGTACTAAATTTAGTACAATTTAAATTTGGGTGAACAGATAGAGCTGGAATCCCGAAATTTGCTAATGAAAAGTAACAATGAAAGGTTTTTGGGAATTCGAACTATAAGGATACGAAAAGTACGAAATGGTACTAAATTTAGTACAATTTGAAATTGGGTGAACGGATTGAGTTGGAATCCTGAAATTTGGAATGAGGGTCACAAATGAAAAGTAACAAGGAAAAGTTTTTGGAAATTCTAACTATAAGCACACGAAACGTACTAAATTTAGTGCACTTTGGATTTGGGTGAACGGATAGAGCTGGAATCCTGAAATTTAGAATTAAGATTACTGTTGGTATTTATGTTGAATATTAGGGAGTAATTTTTAAAACGTTTACCTACATATGTGTACCAAAAGTTTGGTAACATGTTGGTACCAAAACCATTTTGGTATTGTTTAAACGGTTAAAGTGAGAAATACATACTGTAGGGGAACGAAAAGTACTAAATGGTACTAAATTTGGCGTTGGGTGTAGGAACAAAGCTTGGATTATATAATTTGGACAAAAAACTACGAAATGGAAAAATATTTGCTAAAAAGATTATTCTGATATTTGAGATAAAGTTCGGAGTTTGAAAAATTGAACTGAATATTGTTCTATTGATTTTATGTTAACGCGAAGGCGTTTCTAAATAATGTACTGGTATTATGTAGTCAAATGTGAAGTATATTTTCAAAATTTTTTTTTTTAATGCCATTTTGAATGCCGAAAATTAGGTTCGTAGAATTTTCGGCATTCGTAGAATTTTCGGGTTCTTGGCGAAACCGCTGAAGCTAGAACTTTGAATTGTTGTGAAGTGGTGAGATAAAGTTTAGTGTTTGGAAATTCGTACTGGGAGGGAATGCTGTGTTAGTGAAGGGGTAAAACCAGAAGTCAAGTCTGAAATTAGCAATATGAGTCGCTGTTGGTGTATGTATGTGATATGAGGTCGTTGTTTTGGTAATTCGAAATAAAAAATATGGTAGGGGTGCGATACGGCAGATATTTTTTTTTTTGGGAAATTCTAACTACAGTGTACAGTATTAAAAGGAATAGGTTTTAGTACAACAGAATCGCCAGTGTTCATCTCTTCCATACTAAATATTGTTCATATATTTTTTATTCCCTTTCCGCATACGAAGTAGCGGGCATTTGCTAGTATTACATATTTCGTAGGGACAAGCCATCTTAGAATATTATTTTTAAATTCTTTAATGATTTCTTACTACGGTAACTGGGAATTCGACTTTCCTTATGTTAAATAAAAAGAAGCAACGTTGGTAACTCTGTAAAGAAAAACAAAACCGATTAACGAAATGTTATAACAACAAATGAAAAGAAAATAAAGCACAAAAAGAAGATTACAATTATTATGAAACACAGAAAAATTGTTTTAGCACAATCAGGTTAAAAAGGTTAACATTCAATGCACCAATAAGCACAGCAAATAGTGAACACAGTTATACAAATAATTAAATAATTTCTGATCACACAAAAACACAATTTACTAAGTACAATCTAAATTTATTAAAAAACGCACGGAGCACAAAAAATTTTGATAACTATCACAACAGGGTTGCCAACTCACCACAAATGTCAACATATGCTAAATATTCATGTAAATATAGTAATATTACTTGATGAGTCTTGAACTCAGTTGTAATAAAGGAAAAAAAAGTATAGCTAATTCGGTCTAGAAATGTGACTTAAAAGGTCAAAATACCTGAAATCAGGCCCTAACATTATATGGGGCTATTCCAAAACATGGACCTATGTTCACTAGTTGTATAAGTTTATTGACATTTAAGAACCCTAAATGTCACTTTATAGCTAAATCGGTCTGAAAATGTAGCTAAAAACGTCAAAATGCCGTAAATCGGGGGTACCGTTATATGGGGGCTATACCAAAACGTGGACCTATGTCCACGACTTTTGTTATATACGTTTATTTACACTTAAGAACCCTAAATGTCAAATTATAGCTATATCGGTCTGAAAATGTAGCTAAAAACGTCAAAATACCGTAAATCGAGGGGAACCGTTTTATGGGGGCTATACCAAAACGTGGACCTATGTCCACAAGTTTTGTTATATAAGCTTATTAACATTTAAGAACCCTAAGTGTCAAATTTTAGCCACATCGGTCTGAAAATTAGCTAAAAACGTTAAAATACCGTAAATCGGGGGGTACCGTTATATGGGGGCTATACCGAAATGTGGGCCGATATAGCCCATCATCGAACTTGACCTGCCTGCAAACAAAAGATGCATTTTCCCAAAAATTTCAGAAAATGTTGGTCGAGAGGTGTGGTGACCACTAAGAACTTCAAATGTCAAATATTCGAATTACAGCTAATTCGGTTAAAACTTGTAGGTAAAAATCTCAAAAAACCGAAAATCGGGATGTACCATTATATGGGGCTATACCAAAACATGGACCTATGTTCATAATTTTTTCGAATATAAGTTGCTTGGTCACTAAGAACCCTAAATATCAAATTATAGCTAATTCGGTCTAGAAATGTACCTAAAAACGTCAAAATACCGTAAATCGGGGCTACCGTTATATGGGAGCTATACCAAAACGTGGACCTATGTCCACAAGTTTTCTGGTATAAGTTTATTGGCACTTAAGAACCCTAAATGTCAAATTATATCTAAATCGGTCTGAAAATGTAGCTAAAAACGTCAAAATACCGTAAATCGAGGGGGTGCCGTTATATGGGGGCTATACCAAAACGTGGACCTATGCCCACAAGTTTTGTTATATAAATAAGTTATTTGGCACTTAAGAACCATATATGTCAAATTTTAGCTAAATCGGTCTGAAAATGTAGCTAAAAGCATCAAAATACCGTTATATGGGGGCTATACCAAAACGTGGACCGATATAGCCCATCATCGAACTTGACCTGCCTGCAAACAAAAGACGCATTTTCCCAAAATTTCAGCGTCCTATCTCCATTTTTGTGGATACTAGAGTGATTACCACAGACGGACGGACATGCACAGATCGACTCAGAATTTTACCCTGATCAAGAATATATCACCAATATTTTTGAAAATTTAACATAGCTGAAGCCAAGGTTTACCCTTTTAGAACACGCGACTTGTGATTATATATTATACAAATTAAATATTTTTGGATACAATGAAATGTTTTTGGACGTGGCAAAAAATATTGACCTTAAAAAATAATTTGCGTGGAAGCTGTGACTACATTTATGTTAAAAAATGGGTAAAAATGGGTTGACGCCAACATGTCTTTTTTTGTTTTCTCTCGATTTGTGAGTAAACCACACTTCTCTCGATTTTCCTGTCAAAGTAAAAGTTGAAGCAAACTAAATAAGGATCATCTCACTAATGTGTTACTTTTCAAAATTTGAACTGTTTCTACCATTAAATGATGCTGACATTTTGAAGCCAGATTTACAGTGTTTTTTTTTAATTTTCTTCTAATTTCATTCCGCAAACAGGTTTTTCAAAAAATCATATATAGGATTGTAGTACTTGCGATTCTGAGTTATTTGATACGTATATTGTGAATGTAGTCTGCACAGCTTCATAGAAATCTGCATCCAAATACGGAAATTTTGTGCGAACAGTTTTGTAAAAAAACATATTTTTCGGGCCTAATTTTTACAATTGTCATTCGATTTCTTCGTACTTGATTGCACATTTTAGTTTTTTGCGTTCCGGATCTAATAAATCATTCCCCGTGAAAATCCATCCACTAAAACGCGAGTTACAAGAAAGTCCAAAGTAGAAAAATCACCTGAAATTGTTTTTGGAAATATCGCGTATTTTATCGCGTTTTCTGCGGTTCGTTTCGCTGCAATGAAAAAACTAGTGCAGCATCTTCGTTTTAGCGGTGTGTGATAGTGTGTGATGCTACATCCACGGTTCTTAATTGATCGCCTTGGAATAGATATATATCGATGTAGATTTTCATGGTGGACAATGAAATCGGATGCGGACCAAAATTGTATGCACTTTGCGCAAATTAGCGATATTTTATAGGTTTTTTAATGCTAAGATACAGCCGATGCTACATCTTAGAGTCCAAATAAAATTTCGAAAATTATATACAAATTAACAGATATGAAAATCATCATGAAAATCACATGCGGACAAAATGATTTTGATAATTACGCGATTTACACGTATTTTAAAATGCATATAAATAAAAATGGGTTATTTGACCTCTATTTCCATTTCAGAAGCTTTGACATATATCCTCATCAACCCAATTAGCTTCCCTAATGGGAAAGCTTTAATATGAATGTCAATAAAACAAAATCCGTCTATTTTGTTGGGAGATTTAAGCAAAATGAAGGAAGTATTCCTATAAATTTTTACAATATTTTCTACTACATAATGCATGTGAAAAAAATATTTTTTTAAGCAAAAAAAATTTTTTTTGACCAAAATATGTGCTTATTTTGGCTGTAACATCCAAACTATAACACCAATCTGTATGATTGCAGTCTCATTTGATTCGCCGTTAAGTTTGGATCCACAACAATTTTTTATGTAATTTTATGACCACTAAATGGGCCTTAATTTTGAAAAAAGTAGACTTATATTCAATAATTTATCAATTTTGTGTACATTCCGCGAATTCTGTGTAACATTTTGCAGGTATTATGCAATCTACTCGCTGAAGTCACTTCGAGATACCTTTTTTGTAACAATTGTGCTCATTAAAATAATTAGCGTTTTTATAATATTTTCTTTCTTAAAAAGCGAAATAAAAGCGCCATAACTTTTGTCCGCAACAACCAAAAATTGGCTCGCGACCAGATTCGTACTGGGAATCTTTTTCTTAACCTACATATCAAAAATCGTTGATGTAGCGCGAAAAAATTTATCCTTTTTTTCTGAAATGGAATATGAAATAATTGACAATATTCCTGATATATACTTTATAGGGTCGCAAATGAGTATTTCAATGCGTTACAAACGGAAAAACAAACTTAATATACCCTCCATACTATGGTGGAGGGAATAAAAACTAAAAACTAATGTTAAATACAAAAGTAATAATAACTAAAAATGTTTGAATATATACAAAATTGTAGTAAATAACAATAAAAATTAACAATAATTTTTAATAAAATGAGAAATAAAGAAATATTAAAAATAAATAAGAAATAAAAAGTAATAAAAATAATGCAAAATAAATTTTTTTATTTATTTATTTAAATGTTTATTATAATAACAAATTATAATAAAATTATAATTATAAAGCACTAGCTATAATAAAAATTTAAAAAAGTAAATACAAAGGAAAACAAAATAATTTTAAAAACTTAAAATTTGTAATTGATCAAATCTTAAAAGCTTTATAAATTTTAAAAACTAAAAATCTATAAAAACTGCAAATAAATAATGATAATCTAAATATAAAAAAATTAAATGTAAATCAAAAATTAAGAATGAATTAAATGAATGAATTTAACACAAATTTTATTATAAAAAATATAATAAAGGAATACAAAAAATAAAAATTATAAATCTATATATATAAAAAAGGATGATGTTAGTTACTACGCTTATAACTCAAGAACGGCTGAACAGATTTTGACAATTCGCACCAATTCGGAATGGTCTCATGGCAGAAAAGGATAAAACCTAAAAAAATCGCGAAAATTTGCGAAAAATTTGCAAAAATATTTTTCATGAAAGTCAATTTTTCCACAAATTTCTATCGGAATTCGCGTTTGGAGTATACCTTGACACTTATTGGGACAGTTTTTGGCGAAAATTGTATATGCACCAACTGTGAGGGTCCATTGTTTGTAAACTTTTGAAATTTTTGAATTTTTTATTCACAATCAAATCGGTTTTCAATTATTTTCAATCGTCTTTTTAGGAAATTACCAGCGAAAAATGGTTAAAAGGAGAGGGCTTAGTTTAGAGTTTGTAAAGATTTGTGGTGGTTTCGGTCAGATGCCGACTGAAAAGATGAAGATGATAACGCCGAAAGTGTTTTCCACAGTTTCGAAGAAAAAAGTACAAATCCACAAAATAGGTGGGTTATTTGAAAAATCAAGAGCTCCTAGGTAATTTCATTGGAAGTGAGGTTGCGGCATATATGTATACTTTTAAACTGTAAGTAAAAACATCTTCGAAAGATCAACTTCCGATTTATGCGGTATAAAATTTACGCTGTACCAGATATATATTGATACTGTTCAGATCGTGTCATGATACTAAAAAATGATATCCGCACTTAAAAGGTGTATGAACTCAATCAGTTTAGTTCCCGCAG
This sequence comes from Musca autumnalis, assembly GCF_047663935.1. Lineage (NCBI taxonomy): Eukaryota > Metazoa > Arthropoda > Insecta > Diptera > Muscidae > Musca > Musca autumnalis. The sequence continues at coordinate 180,616,196 of NW_027412088.1, forward strand.
AGCTGGAAGGCTGTATGTATGTTAATCGAAAAAGGATGATATTCAAAATTGGAAAGAAAAAAAAAAACAAAAAAATCGGAGATTTTTTTTGGTCGAATTATCTGACAAATATTCTTTATCGGGCGACATAAGTAGGTAAATACTTATTAAACGTTAATAAGTTTGTGATTTTAATTCGACTATGTTATATAGGTCGAAATTAAATATAGAGTAACCAAGTAATCGACAACAGTCACGTGTTAGTGTGACAAGACTTCAAGCATCCGAAACACAGAGAGAACGGCAACTAATATAATAGCTCTGCTATTATAGTACAGTCTCAGTCAACATTCAATTACCGCATTTGTCCGTGTTACCAGAGCCATTGCATCTAATTCGGAACTTGCAATGCAAGCAGAATTCGGGAGATCACGTTAAACAGAGAAGTCAGCAAAAAGCTGACGGAGGTGGTTACCTGATAACGATTGGATCTTTCTGTTCACAATAGGTTAATTGATTAAAACGCTAATTTAAATAAGCACTATATTCAGCATTAATTTCAAATTCCTACGATCGCATTCCTTCCTACAATTCAATTACTTGAGTGAAATATCGTGTTCAGTGGTGAAAACAAGAATTTTAGGAAACCATCGATTATGAAACGAATAGGGGCGTTATGATATTATTTTGCTTCAACTATGATACCGAATATTTTTATTTAAATCGCAAAATGTGTTATTTGCTTAAAAAATATATCTTTGTCCAGATTTACAGTTGCTAATTTTCTCGCAGCTATTGCCAGTGTATAGGAGAGAGAGTCGAAGAAAACAGAAACACTTTGCATCTCAGTACCTTCCCTCTTCGTCAAACTGACAATTGTCGAAAGTACAATTATCTAATGTGCATCTGCTTCAAAGATCATCCTAAACAGTTCAACACAAAGAAATTTTTGCTACTGAACAAGGTGGTAGCAATAATAGTATTATAGGTTTGAATCAAAGCCATCAAGTTCTGTACCTAACAAACTGCGAGACGAAGTTCGCCGGGTCTCCTAGTAAAATATAAATAAATGCAAAGATATAAAAATTCAAATAAAAATATTTACACATACCTCTCCACGCCATAATCATTCAACAAAACAAAAAATAGGGAAACATAATCCTTGTGAGCTCCATCCAAATCGTCTTTCCGCATTACAGAAAAAGAAATTTAAATTAAACATTCTCCCTGTCTTATGCTAATCCCTTTCACCTCCAACCTTGCCAAACCACCCTGCAAATTTGATGGCATTGGGGATTTATTACACGTAATGAATATCAAACACTTGCCATCTTCTTAAATATTGCCTAAAACCGCATCGTTAGGAAATGGAATGCCGGGGCTTGTTTTTTCTTCGTTTTCTTGTTCTTGTGTAACTTTTAGTACTTCGGCTTAAGGCCAAGATATTCAACCTTGTCCCAAATCTAACAACTACAGCAGTTATGGCAGAAACACACACACACACACATCGTAACCCATACATGTGTAGATGCGTGCCATACTTGCCGAAACATAAATCTTTATTAACACATCCTAGAAGCATAAAAAAATGTCGAAGATGACAACTTACTTGTGTGGGTGTGTGTGTGTGTGTGCGCGTAAGCAAATAGTGGAATGGGAGGAAAAGAACATAAATTCGCAAACATAGTTATAAGTCAAAGCTTTGACATGTTTCCCTTGTTATCATATTAGCATTTCTTTAACCTTTAGCTCTCATCCCCTCTCAGGAGGAAATTCGCATGAATAATGTAATGCAATGTCTGATGCTGTCTCTTTGTGTGTGTGTAAGTATGTGTGTTTTCTGTTACCATGTAATTTTCGGGAATATGTTTGTCTACAAGGGTTAGAAGAAAACATATAATTTTCAAGCTAAAATGCAATGGAAGATAAATGTGAAATGCACAATGGGAAGGATTAAAGAAGGAGATTTATTAAAATATTATTCATTACAAAATGAGATTTTTAAAGAATACCTAGTGATCTTCTAAAAGGAGTCCTTGTGGTCTTCTATAAGAAAACCTTGTGATAAGAAAATTTGAGGGACTTCTTTAAGAAAACCACTTGTTCTGTAATCTGAAGACCAAGTGTTGGTACTGAGAAGGTTTGGCGCTATTTTTTAAGACGGCCTGTTTCTTCTCAATGGTGGTCTACCCTAAAAAGTCTTTAACACTCCGTAAATAAGACCACTTTTTATAGGATATTGCTTCCCAATGTTTGTTTGTTGCAGTTCACAGTTGCACTATCATTTGGTCAATGCCAACGTACGAAAACTTCTCACTTTTCGTATTTGGGTACGATTCTGAGCAAAAACACATGTACGCATTTTGTTTTCCTGATTCAAATCGTCTTCCTGTATTTTGCAAAAGTCTACGGGAGCTTTGTTGTCGAATGCAATCCTCCACCTTGCCTCATCTATTCGGTATTGGTATTTGTTACATTACATATTATTTTAACATAACTAAGAGCCTTACAAATTCTTATCTCTTTGCTAACAGCATTGACCTAAATTTATGGCCAATTTTCGGTAAAGACTATGGCAGATAGCTGCTACCACCAACACACACACACAGGACATTTATTCCGATGAAGAACAAGTTTTGTTTTCAGTTGTTGTTTTTTTCCCTCTTTTGCAAAGAAGGATGAAGGCAATCATTGATAGGCTAAATGAACAAACACATACAACACGTGTGCTGGTAGATATGTAGGTAAAAATAAATCCTTACATATATTTGATGATATTTTATGGCATTCTTGTGGAACATAAAACATATGAAGGTGTTCAAATATATACACATATACATACATGTATGTGAATAAAGTATGAAGACAGTGGGTTATTGACAAATAAACAATGCCTGTGAAAGATTTGTGTTAAGTGGTTTCATGTAAAAAACAATTGCGGTAGCAAGGTATTCGGGGACTTAAAGTAAGATATATGTAGGTGCCTTTGGCCTTTTAGACCAAATTTTAAAATTTAAACCTCTTCACAGTGGTCCCACTTGTATGGAAAGGAGTGCCAAAAATAGTTCTAATCGAGCTACAGCCTCGAAATTTTGAACGAAATTTGAAATGAAGTATGAAGACAGTGGTTTATTGACAAATAAACAATGCCTGTGGAAGATCTGTGTTAAGTGGTTCCATGTAAAAGAAATTGCGCTACCAAGGTATTCGGGGACTTAAAGTAAGATATATGTAGGTGCCTTTGGTCTTTTAGACCAAATTTTAAAATTTAAACCTCTTCATAGTAGTTCCACTTGTATGGAAAGGAGTGTCAAAAATAGTTCTAATCGAGCTACAGCCTCGAAATTTTGAACGAGACAAAAATATACAAAAAAAAAAAAAAAAACAAGTAAGCAAAGGCTATAGTCGGACGGGGCCGACCATGTGATACCCTACACAACAACCTCTAGGAATTAGCAATGTGCAACCGCCTTCCACGCTGAATGTCCGGGTTCGATTCCTAGGCCTATCCACATCAAATTTTCAACGGTGGCAAAATACGCCTTAGTAATGTTGGCGATATTTCCTCAGTATATCAGCCATGAAAAATGTCTCTACAAGTGGCAACTTAGGACACGCCGTTCGGACTCGGCGATAAAAACTAGGTCACATATTAACAACTTAATATGAATCCAAAATATGAACATAAAACAAGTAAAAAAGTATCAGTCGGCTTTGCCGACAGAGATATACCCTCAGCCTGTGCAAATTGAAACACTTTTTTCACAAAGAACTTATGTATTTAGGGGGTTTCAAAATTTTGGTCGTATGAACCGACAAAAATTTTGATTTGGATTAAAGATCAAAAATTTTGCGGAAAAGGTACTTAACGGAATGGACCGACATAGACCATGGGGGTGCCATAGGGGGTTTTTACACCCTTTGGGCTGTTTTCTCAAGAAGTATGGACTTGCCCCTGAAACAACTTTTACCATCGTAATTGAGGCAGCGAATGTAAGTTGCTTCAACAAAAATCAAAGTGATTCAATAGCAGGTCTTAAAGTGAACTTATCCAAAATTTAGTGTGGGAGGTACGGGATGGAGTGGACAAATATAGTCCATATTCGAACCTGATCTATATCTGGTAGATATTAGGAGAATGTGTAAAGTATGGACCAAATCGGTCACTCCCATCAAGAGTTATCGTGCACACCATTTTTCCGAATATTTTTGAACTTTTGTGGGGTAGGTACCTGAAGGAGTGGACCGATATGGCTTATCTACGAACTTAAACTAAGTTTGGAAACAATATTACGAAGGCTAAATTTTGGCCGGAGTCGGCATTTCCGTTCGAGAATTATCTTGCGCTTCCACCCATAAACATGGTGTCATAGGGTTTGTTTTTCAACTTTCAGGCTATTTTTCAGGAAGTATGGACTTGCCCCTGAGGAAAATTGTACCTTCTTATAGGGGACAGTGAATACAAGATGTTACAACAAAAACCAAGGCGATTCGAGAGGAGGTCCTAAACTGAACTTTTCCCAAATTTTGTGTGGGAGGTATTCGAAGGAGTTTACCGATTGAGTCCATATTGGAACCTTATATAAGTCTGGTAGAAATTTCATAATGTGCAAAGTATGGATCAAATCGGTTGCTCCCTGCAAGACTTATCGTACGCACAAATTTTCTTTACATTTTCGAACTTTTGTGGGGGTGGTACCGGAAGGAGTGGACCGATATAATCCATCATTGAACTTGAACTAAGTTTGGACAAAATATTACGAAAGCAAAATTTTGGACCGAATCGGCAGATTCGTTTGAGAGTTATATTGCGCTCCAACCACTACACACGGTGTCATAGGGTTTTTTGTAACTTTCGGGCTATTCTCTCAGGAAGTATGGACTTGGCCCTAATGAAACTTACACCGTCGTATAGAGGACAGCGAATACAACTTGCATAAACAAAAATCAAAGCGATTCGAGACCAGGTCCTAAACTGAACTTTTCCGAAATTTTGTGTGGGAGGTACCCGAAGGAGTGGACCGATTGAGTCCATATTGGAACCTCATCTAAGTCTGGTAGAAATTTCATAATGTGCAAAGTATGGACCAAATCGGTTTCTCCCTTCAGCAGTTATCGTGCGCACAAGTTTTGCGACAATTTTTGAACATTTGTGGGGGAGGTACCTGAAGTAGAGGACCTATATACAAAATATTTCGATACCCAAAACTTGAACCGTTCGCACCAGCCAGCCAGACAGACCGACAGACAGACGGACGGACATTGCTAGATCTACTCAAAATTGTCTGAAACGGATATCGTACAAACATACTTGGGGTCTAAAACGAAATAATGGATGAGGCACGTTTTTAGTCGTATCAAAGTGTAAATACCCTCTTTAGCCTAAAGGCTGAGGGTATAAAAAGCCTCCCTTGTGCCTATTGGGATGTTTGTGGAACAATTATATAAATTATACATTTCTAAAAATATTCGAAAATTGGAGAATTCACATCTTCAAATTATTTTTAAAATATCAGGTTCCTTTTTGGAATACCCCTAAAATAAATAAATTTATATACAATGCAATTTGCTACATCTCTGATATTTGATATTTGGGAAAAATGTGCAGTTTTGTGTTTTTCAGGGTATAGTTTTTTGTGGGTATATATTGTGATATCAAATATATATTTTATACCGGTAGAAAAAAACTAATAATGAATAGAAATTCAAATAACTTGCATGCAAGAAAATTTATAATTCCCAAAATTATGCATATTCAACTACACACCAAAGAAGATGGTATAAATCAGCTGTGATATACCAACACAATAATTATGCCGTATAGAAATATATTGATTTTCTATCACGATTTTGCTTCAAAATACGTGGAATCTGTAGGTATCGTAATGTGGGGCTATACCAATCTATTTCAGTAAACTAACTTCTGATTTTTGAAATAGTTTGAGAATTGTTTTGCGGATTTGTAATTTTAGTTGGAGTCGGCAGGGGTTTACAGAGCTTTTGGAACATTATCTCACCAGTATGGACTTACGCCGTTGCCATAAGGACCGTGAAAAAAACCTTCTTCAAAAAAAAAAAAAAAAAAATGAAATAGATCCGATACTAGTCCTCAAACTGCACTTTTCCCAAATTTTCTGTGGGAGGCACTCGAAGAACGGGACCGATATAGTCCATATTCCAACCTGATACATGACTGGATTAAATACTAGGATGTGCAAAGTTTGTACCAATCAGAAAATCCCCTTGAGAATTATCTTGCGGATTTGCCATTTTCGACCATAATCTCAGGAAGTATGGACTTGCCGTTGCAATTGTACCATCGTAAAGGTGGCCGCAAGAATAGCCTGCTGAAAAAAATCAAAACGATTCGAGAGGACTCTTAAATTTCCCTATTCCGAATTTTGTGTGGGAGGTATCCTAAGGTGTGGACCGTATAGTCTTATCCGATCTTTATCTGGAAGGAATAATAATATATGGAAAGTTTGGAGCAAATCGATTGCTCACTTTGCCAGTTTTCGTTCACACAATTTTTCGAAAACAAATTTGAACTTTTTTTGGGGCATGTGTGGACCGACATAGCCTACATTCGAACTTTAACAAAGTATGGGCAAAATATTACGAAGTATAGAATTTGGTTCTAATCGGTAGATCCGTTCGAGCGTTATCGTGCTTACCAGCCAGCTAGACATTAAGAGAGACAGATGAACGGGCAGGGCTAGATAGACTCCAAATTGTCTGAAACGAATTTCGTCCAAACATACTTGGGGTCTAAAACCAATATTTCGATGAGACACATCTTTGGTCGTATTTTGTTTGTATCCCCTTTACCCTAAATCTGAGGTATAAAATAGGTGGTGAGGTGAACCCATGTTTCAATATTTGTATAAAAAATCCAATTTGACAACTGAACTGAAAATTTCTCTGTCATGATAGAGACAATTTGTAGCATGGGAGGAAATTATGGTTCTCTACATAAAACCCATAATATATTAGGCAGCAGGCCCGTTATCTATCAGACACATTGTTACAATTTGCATCAGGGGAAAGGTCAGTAGTTATTATTCCATATGTTGGATACTTTGCCGGTATATGCCCTCCAGGAATTAAAATATGGACCAAAAATAAAATTTGTATATTTTTCATACAAAAGTAATGGTCTGTGTCACCCGCTAAATAATATCAGATCATCATGCAAAATTATAGGCATTTTCTTCTACCTAAACTCTTACCTCGTGCACAATTTCGTGACTACTGAGCTATAATTGCGAGCTCTAGAGTGTTAATTACTACACTAAAAAAAAAACTGGATATATTAGGCTGTAGCTCTGTTACACTGAAAATGCAAACAACTTCTAGTACGCATTTTTTGAAAGAACATATTTAGACTACAAAAACCTTGGTAGGGGTTTGTCCTGTCAGATCCAGTTCGGATTTTATAGCCTCCCTCATCTATACCGGGCTAAATCTACACTTTTTTTGCATTGATCAGGCATTCATCTCAGAAACGAATAGGAATTTGGCCTTGCTGTCTTCAGTAATATTGTAGCTCTAAAGTAGTAGAACTTATCTTTTGAAAAAGAAAACACATAAGAAAAACTCCATCTAGGGCATCGAAATCTATAAAATATAGAAAATTTTACATAATTGCTGAAATTCTGGTCAGTATCGGCTAAACTATTGGGAGTTGAACCAAGTAACCTTTTGCAAAAATGTTCCAAATAAAGCTCTCAACTATTCTTTAGAACATTCTGAAACTCTATAATGCTTACTTCATGTTGTTTCAGCGGTATTTTGCAACATATCTTTTACAACACGTATTTCAAACACAGTTCACACCAACAGTTTATTCTCGCATTTCGGATTTCACTACTTTATTGACATTTTTATTAAATCGTCGTTGAAAAATGTACTGAAAACAACGGCATAGAGGCATTTTACAACAATGACATTTTCTGAAGATGTTCTGTGTATTACATTCCGGGGAATATTTTTCCAAAGAGAATATATTAAGAAAAAATTAACGGTTTTGGAGATACGGTGCGAAATGTATAAAAATTGTGGAATTTTTGCATATATTTTGAAATTTGAGGCAATAAATGTAGTTTTTCGAGTTCATTATTTCTCCAAATATTTTACTCTTGTCCTTATCTACAAATTTGCTTCAGAGGTCAGAAGAATATTCGTATTGGTTTCAGAGATATATCCCCGAATTTCTTTAAAAACTCATTATTTAACAATGTATAGATGGGGCCATAATATCCGAGCTGGATCTGACACCAACTAGTGTTTCTTGTCGTTTGGGTCTGTACTTTCAAAAAATCCTCAGTTCGAATTGTTTGCACAAGATCACCTTAAAAATGTTGCACGTACATCAACGTAATCGACATCAGTGCAAAGGTCAAGAGATGGTCTTCCAAATATAACTCAAGAGTGAAGAATGTGTCTTTCAGGAACAAAGATATAAGCTGTATATTAAAATTTTCACAATTTTCACACAAAAGTTGTGGTCCATTTAACCCTCGAAATATTATCTGGCCCCCATTCCAAGCTTCTTCTTTGTCATATACTCTTATCTTATTTAAAATTTCGCGTTGATCGGACTATTATTGCGACCTACAGAGCCGCTACAAAATTGGATAAATAGTACGTGTTTGGTCCATTTCACCCGCTAAATATTTCACGATCATCACCAATAAAAATAGAGATCTATTCTGGTATGATCCCGACCTACTTACAAAATTTCGTGACGATCGGTCCATAATTGCGGCCTGGAGTTTGATTGCAATTTATAATGGACAGACGGACGGGTGGACACACATCTCAAAATCGCTTTATCTCTTCGAGATATGAAGAGTTGTATACCACATTGGAGGTCTCCGAAGAGTATTTCGCGGAGTTACATGAATTTTTACCAAAACAAACTTATAATACCCTTTCCACAAAGTGGTGTAGGGTACAAAAATATGGAGTCTTCCAAATACTCCCAATACTAGTAAAACTCAACACAAACACGGTGCGCCTTAACTAATTTTAAATGAAAGGTGTGAACATTGAAAAATGGGATTACCAAGCAGGACTATAGGAAAAAGTTTGGAGTTTCAATTAACTGACATAATTTCGCATATACATTTATCTAATGAATTGCTTATACATACTAGTTACCAAGCTTTGCCTTCGTCTGCCACAAAAACAACATCCTAATATGCCTGAATATGGTTGGATGCGTGGGACTTCGGTAAACTCCTGATTTTTCAATGTATCTCTTAGGTCTAAATAGCTCAACTGGAAAGAGAATTAATTAAAAAAGGTGCTTACACCTGGAAAGTTCATAGATAAGAAAAATCAAAAAACGAAAAAAAATCGCCGGAGGGATTTTCAAATAAATCGCGGTCAAAATTCAAATTTTTTTGGTGTTTTTTATGTTTTCACTGTTTTACTTGGAAACCCCAATCCCTATCGAAATGGCATTACAGCAAATGTTGTAGCAGTGAAAATTCTCTATAAGATTGGCCTTAATGTTATTTTCGCAAGTCTTACCATTTTTGAGATATAGAAGGATCGGTCCACGTTCTGATGTAGCCCCAATAAAACAGTACCACCCGATTTTCGGTATTTTAAAGGTTTTAGCCTCATTATCACACCGAAATGGCTGAAATTTAGTACTTAGTCCTTGTTGGAGATATACAATTTTCCTCTAGAAATTTGTCGGTATAGGTCCATGCCTTCATATTGCCCCCATAGAACGCTTACTCCCGATATTCGGCATTTTGAAAGTTGTGGCCTCAATATTCCTCAGAAATTACTGAAATGTTGTATTTAGTCTTCGTTGGGGGTATAAAGCTTTCCCCCAGAATCTAGTCGGTAAAAGTCTACGCCTTATTATTGCCCTCAGAGAACGGTACTTCCCTATTTCCGGGATTTTGATGGTTGTGGCCTCAATATTCCACCGTAATGGCTGAAATTTGGTCTGCATTTGGGGTATTAAACTTTACATATGAAATTTGTCGGTATAGATCCACGCCTTAGTGTAGCCACCATAGAACGGTTCTTCCCTATTTCCGGTATTTTGAAGGTTGTTGTCTCGATATTCCACCGAAATGGCTGAAATTTGGTATTCGGTCTTCATTTGGGGTATTAAACGTTTCATATGAAATTTGTCGGTATAGGTCCACGCCTTTATATGGCCTCCATAGTTGTGGCCTCAAAATTCCTCAGAAATGGCAGAAATTTGGTGTCTTCGTTGGGGGTATAAAGCTTTAACCCAGAAACTTGTCGGTACAGGTCAACGCTTTAGCATTGCCCCCTTAGAACCGTACCTCCCTATATCCGATATTTTGTAGGTTGTGGCCTCAATATTGCACCGAAATGGCTGAAATTTGGTATTTGGTCTTCATTTGGGGTACCATAGAAAGGTACGACCCGATTTTCGGTATTGGGAAGGTTTTAGCCATATTACCAGCCCGAAATTGGTGGATTCGGTACTTAGCCTTCGTTAGTGGTATAAAACTTTATAAAACTACCTCCTGATTTTCGTAATTCCGAAGGTTGTGACGTCAATATCCCATCGAAAGACTGAAATTTGTTATTTTGTCTTCCAGTAAAGAATTATGAGTATAGGTCCGCGGGTTTCTATATAACCCATAGAAGCGTACCTCTTGATTTTCGGTATTTTCAAAGTTTTACCGAAATATCGGAAATTTGGTATTTAGTCTTTTTTAGTCTAACTAGTAAGGAAAGGATGAAAGATGGTCGGGGCCGACTAAATGACACCCTATACCACTGTGAATATGTAAAATATATATGAGAGCTATATTCAAATCTGGACCGATTTCGATATAGTTTAGCACATTTATTTCTAGTCCGAATTTAGTCACACATCCCAAATTTCGTCGAAATCGGACATATATAGTGTGTTTGGTGCAGCAAATACGTGAATTCGGACGAAAATATTGATGAGAGCTACGTCCAATCCTGGACCGATTTTAATATAATTTGGCTCGCTCATTTCTAGACCGAATTCAGTCACGCATCCCAACTTTCATCAAATACGTGAAATCGTGCAACAAATTATATGGGAGCTACATATATGCAAATCTAAGCGATATAGATATAATTTGGCACGTTTATTTCTTGACTGAATTTAGTCACACATTCCATTCATCGAAATCGGACATATATAGCGTGTTTGGTGCAGAAAATTCTTGAAATTAGGTGAACATATATATGGGATCTATATTCAAATCTAGGCCGATTTCGATAAAATTTGGATATGCATTTCTAGACCGAATTCTTTCCAAATCTAGACCGAATTCAGTTACACATCCCAAATTTCATCGAAATCGCACATGTATAGTGTGTTTGGTGTAGCAAATACGTGAAATCAGGCGAAAATATATATGAGAATTTAGTCACACATTCCAAATTTCATCGAAATCGGACATATGTAGCGTGTTTGGTGCAGGAAATACATGAAATCAGGCGAAAATATATATGGGAGCTATATACAAATCTGGATCGATTTTCACCAAAAGCAATAGCGTCCTTCCTTTGACTAAAAAATGATATTCCGCAATTTTCAGATAAATCGGACAATAGATGCGACCCATACGTTGCGAATGGACGGACGGACATGCATAAATCGACTCAGCAAGTGATTCTATGTATATCCCCAAAAGGAACTATCTATCTAGTTTCCTTATGCATATTTCATACAAATGCACAAAGACATAATACGCCTTACCATAGTGCGGGGTAGGGTATTAAAACTTTCCGCCAGAAACTTGTAGGTATAGATAGACGTTTTGATATGGCCCCATGGAACGGCATTTCCCGAATTTCATTATTTTGGTATTCAGTCTTCTTCATAAACAAAAGGAAACCAAATTTCCCATTTTACTTCAATACTGGAGGGTATAACAAGCTCGACCTTGCCTAACTGAACGCCGTTCTTACTTATTAGACCATTGAAGTATTCTTTAGCTGACTTATTTATGTCTGGCTCAAAGATATGTAAAACAATAATTTGCTGTATAACTTTACTTAAAGCTTCTATTATTTGTGTTGATGTTTTTTTTCTGTTCCCAAAATTAATTTCCAATATTCACATCACAAAACCACTATCTCAGTGTAATTACTTTGTAGTCATCTCCTTCTTCTTTTTTTCTTGTTTTACTGCCTGACTTACTGTTCCACTATCTGATAACATCCATTACAGGCCATATACCATGAACAAATTTACGGGGAATTTCTTACAGCCATAAATCTTCTTCTTTGCCACATACTCAGGACATGTTAACTACACACCGGTAACCTGAAACTAGTTCAATATGGGATAGAACATCTCAATAACTACCCTTCCCAGGTTCTATGCAAACGAAAAGCTGGAGCTTATTTTTGGTTTTACCCAGAAAGTAGAAAAAACATAAAAAAGGTATTTAAAAAATCTACTTAATATTGGAAAGGCAAATATTTAAAGGCTCTTTAAGTAAGTGTAGGTTAAAGTAACGGATTTTAAATAATGCGAACTAATGGATTTACTCGTATGTCCGTTATTCCCTTATCTTGACTGGACACTGCCTTACATAGTCAGTTTACACATTTTTGGCTATCGAAAAAATCGCTAAAATTAAAACTCAAAATTAAAAAAAAAACAATAGTTGACTGTTGCTATCGGTAGGACTTAGCAATAGCTTTCTGGCAGAAAAATTTTGTTATTAAAGACTTTTGTCGACATCCAAAAAAGTAGTAAGAGAATTCCACTACAGGTCTACATTACGGAATTACAGGAAATATCTTATTATTTTCCGTTTTACTCCTTGAGGAGCATAGAGCTTCATAGAGGTTTCTGAAACACTGTTTAAACATAAAGTGCTCCCTTTCATATAAGTGCAGCTTGACGCAGTTGCGGGAGGATTTGGTATATGCCTGTGACCTCCTGGAAGATTAAAATTTCATTTGGTAATTTCTTTCATGTTTTTTATGTAACAAAATTCGTCAGGATTTCATCTTTTCTTGTGAGCACAAGAAAGAGCACGATCGTAAAACTCTTGAATGCCTGTGGGTGCCACAGTTGACCTATGTATATGGGCTCATCCACTACCAACTCTACAGCCCTGTCCGCCATAACAACGCAGATATCTGTAGATCCTACTCGCCAGACATTTTGGTAGTGCTGCAAGTATTTCTTCCATGCAACGTATTAGGGTTATACCAACCATGATCGGTCGCCAGAGCATTGTTTGCGTAAACAGAGAACACCAAATCACAAGTAGACAATTGTTGTTGTAGCAGCTTCTACGTATATGTGTATGTCTTCATTCCATTGATTCGGCTCTGCCAAGTTCAGAAAAGACGCCACCTAAATAGTATAAATCCAAAGTGAGAGTGGAGTTAGTTTCGTCGGGTTGGTTGGACTGTTAAAAAGGTGCTGCGTTGTATGCGGACCGGTGCCGCATGCTGGGCAGTTATTCTGCGTGCCATCAATCTTGGCCCAGTAAAAATTGAGGCGGCTATAATAAGGAGATCTTAGTTGTGTGAGGCGGCTACACCAACCAGATCTTAGTTGTGCCAACACGACTCTCGTTTGCCTTGGCAGCTGTTGCTCTCCCGATGCCACAGGGGTGGTGGTGGTGATCTTCGAGGACGATATTCGCACTATAGGCTTCTAAAGCCTCAGCCACTGAATCAATGTGAATATCTCTCAAACCTGCCTGATAAGCACGTTGGTCTAGGGGTTCTCTTTTATATATCTGGACCTCCCTTTCCAGATCACGATAATCCTCTTTGACTCGCCTGTGGGGTTCAAGCATATCCACCAGACGGTGATTTGGGTAGTCTTGTCAATAGCATCCAAGCAAGTACTGCATCGTCAACATCCTGTTGTGTCGACGCAACGGCAGGATCTTGGTCTCCTCATGCAAATGGTTCATTGAAGACATGAGGTGATACTCTGTTGCTGTTCTAAGGGCAGCATTCTGACAGATTTGTAAGTTATCCCATTGCGTATCACTTACGTTAGCAAACCACGCTGGCGCCGCATAGTTTATCACAGACCGATCTATCGCGTTGTATGTGGTGAACAAGGTTTCTTTATCCGCACCACTAGTGCTGGCGACTAGGGACTTGAGGACCTTGTTCCTGTTTCTCAACTTATCGCAGATAACTGTAGCATGCTCGGACGCAGAAAGGTATAGGTTAAACAGTTCCGGAGTTATCACCTCTTCTTGAGGAACTCCCTGCTCCACTCTACGGGGTTCGGACTTCCTGTATCTAAGTTCCACGTATGACTGGTGACCACGCAGCGTTTCAGATAAGGCCGGAGGGTAGTATCCTCGAACAGCCTAGCATGGCTGACCGTATCAAACGCTTTAGTCAGATCCAATGCTACAATCACAGTTCTATGGCAAGGTTAGTCCTGGTCGAGTCCTCGCCCAATATATGTGGAAATGGCGTGCAGTGCTGTTGAGGTACTATGCTGCTTCCGGAACCCGTGTTGATGATCCGCAACTGGTTTCAGCAGCGGGCACACCCTGCCCATCTTCCAGGCTTCAAGAACTATTAGGGTGGCTAAGTTGATAATTAGAGGACCCTACTTAAATACTCGACTCTCGGGTTGTCCAGCTGTTTTAGCATCACCATTGAGATTCCGTCACGTCCGAGCTCTTTGGATGACTTTGCGCCTCGGATAACATCTGCAACATCATCCATCGTAAATTGTGGCTTTTCTTCCTCGGCTGGAAGAGATCGCAAACGACTAAAACACTTCTCTTCGCCCGGTCGCAATCGGGGTGCTCGATATATTGTCGGAAGATATAGCCCGCGCATCTCTTCGTATCTGTCACAGCCACGCCGTTAAACATTACAGATGTCCGACTCCAATGTTTCAGATGTTCTAGCCACTTTTTCCGCTTGTGTTCACCGACTAATCTATTGACTTCCATTGTCAATCAGAGACTCTGGGATTATAAGGGTTCGTGCGGTGAAGCTCAGCACACTGATTAGTTTATCCCGTCGCCTCTTTTGGGAAATTAGGTCTTATTTCGGGTATTTTGCAGCAGGAATATAGGGAGCGGCTGCAGCAGTGATGATGTCTCGGAATTTTCTCTCTGCTACCCGAACATCAGAGGGATTGGCCAGTTCTCTGAAGCGTTGGTTAGTGAACTCCCTGAAACCTTGCCAATTAGCATCGCTTTGGTTAATGAAAGTACGGCGTTCTGAGGTTATGAAGTCGGGTGGTATATTGATGGAGATGAGGTTTTTAAGATGGTGCTACTCAAGGGAAATGAGGGGTTGCCATATCACGTCATTCGTCAGACCGGGTGACACGATGGATATGTCAGGCGAACTATGACAGTCTCCTCTAATTCTGGTGGGTGCGTCCTCGTTCGCAGAGATATCACAATTAGCATCGCTTTGGTTAATGAAAGTACGGCGTTCTGAGGTTATGAAGTCTGGTGGTATATTGATGGAGATGAGGATTGGAAGATGGTGCTACGCAAGGGAAATGAGGGGTTGCCATGTCACGTCATTCGTCAGACCGGGTGACACGATGGATATGTCAGGCGAACTATGACAGTCTCCTCTAATTCTGGTGGGTGCGTCCTCGTTCGCAGTGCAGAATGTGGAGCTATCAATTTGCTCAGCCAGATCTATGCCTCTGTGGTCATTCCCTAGGACTGAGTGCCATAGCTCATTATGCGCATTGAAATCCCCTAGGACCAGCCGGTTATCACCTCTCAACAGATATTAGGCGAATAACGCGGGCACAGCTATTGATCGGCGTGATATATAAATTTAGCTAGAGTCTAGCTCAGGCGAGATATGTCTGTACAGCACAATCCCACGGCGGCCGGTTCAATGTACCGGATTGACTCGGAGGAATCTTCTACCAGGGGGCGTCACGTCAACAATTATGTGTTTGTGTTCGTGTATTTTTTTCACCATGGGAGCGTCAATTTATCCCGGAATGCCTGCTCCGACCTCTTCTGGTCCGTGCCGGGATAAAGATGAACTCCGGCCCAGTATGAATCTGTTCCGCATCCACTTCATGTCAACAATGGTGAGATGTAGTGGATGTATGGAATGTGTGCATTTTCGTGGGTGCTCTGGCCTTAGTAGGACCCGGGATTACAGCGATAGGTATGTTGCTGCTTGCTGCGTCAGCGCATTGACCAGTGCGTCTCCTACGTCGTCGTCCGAATACGAGACGCCTGCGCAGTTTCCCCAACAAAAACAAATGCAGCACCTAACACTACAAGTCGTTGCTCAACGGCCCGGAAATGCATCTTTCCTGCAATTCAATTGCAACGGTCTCCGCAATAAGGTCGGCGAAATTGTAGATTTTATGAGTCGGAAAAACATCATGGTCTCCGCGATCCAAGAAACAAAACTCACCACCACCTGTAGCTTGCGTTGTGTTTGTGCGGAAGGATCGCACAAGAAGCGGAGGAGGAGGACTTGCCTTCCTGATACACTAGTCTGTCCAGTACAGACCTATCTCGCTTGATCTTGTCTCTAGTGACCCATACATGGAATGTATGGGGGTAGCAGTAAAGTGTGGTACTGCCGAGGTAGAGCTGTTTAATGTGTACATACCGCCGATGAATAGCTGTGCCCGGCGTTATATGCCCGATATTAGTTCGCTTTTAGAGGGCAATAACCGTCTGGTGCTCATCACGAGCGTTGACATTCCGTCCTAGGTAATGACCAGAGGGGTACAGCGCTGGCTAAGCAAATTGATAGCTCCACGTTTTGCACGGTGAATGAAGACGCTCCTACGAGGATTAGAGGAGACTGCCACAGCTCGCCAGATATCACCATTGTGTCACCAGGTCTGATAAATGACGTATCCTGGCATTTCCCTTAGCTCAGACCACCTCCCTATCATCGTCTACGTAAACAGACCACCCGATTTCACAACCTCTGAACGCCGTACTTTCCTGAACCATGGGAAAGCTGATTGGCAAGGGTTCAGAGAATTTAACAATCACCGCTTCAGAGAGTTCCCTACTCCCTCAGATCCTCGGGTAGCTGAGAAAACTTTCCGGGACATCATCACTGCAGCAGCCGCTCGATACATACCTGCTGGTCAAATACCCGAAATAAGAACAAATTTCCCCAGCAGAGGCGACGGGATTAGCAAATGAGCGTGATGAGCTTCGTCGTACGAACCCTGAAGACCCAAGAGTTAGAGAGCTTACTCTTGAAGTCAACAGGTTAGTAGGCGAACATAAGCGAAAAAAGTGGCTATACCACCTGAGGATATCATTGGTGCAGGATTAAGTAAATTGTAGGCAACGGTTAAATCGCTTTCGAATCCGGAAAAGAAGGATGACAGAACAGCAGTTACTTTCAACGGCGTGACAGTAACTGACCCACCTGCAGTTTATAGAGCACCCCGAGAGTGATAGGGCGAAGAGAAGTGTGCTACTTCGTATAAGAAGAGCCCGTTACTGAAGCCTGGCATAGATGCCAGCAGAGGTGAATCATACAGGCCGATTTCGCTCCTGTCGCCAGTAGCAAAGATCCTAGAGGCACTACCCTATCGTAGGCTTTCTATACCGTCAACCATTCCAAGCCGTTCGAGCATATAGAGAAGACCACTGTGTTTTAAACGTTGGATAATCAACTATATGTGCGGACATCAGTCGTTTGTGGAATTCAGAAACCAGAAGTACAAACCCCGTAGAGTGAAAAAGGGAGTTCCCCAAGGAGGGGTGATATCTGCGGATCTGTTTAACCTCTATCTAGATCGTGATGTATGCGGATGATTGTACGATCTTGGCGTGGGGTCCTATCATCGTCACCACATGGACGGCTGAAATGAGGCTCCCACTGAACATATTGGTCGATGGTTCACTGATTCCGACCACAAACTACCCCAAAATACTGGGTGTAACGTTCGATAGCATGTTTAAGTCGTCCGCGCATGCCACAGCTATTTGCGATAAGATCAGAAGTAGGAACAAGGTGCCCAAGTCGCTGGCCGGCAGCACTTGGGGAGCTAACAAAGAAACCTTGTTGACCACCTACAATGCAATAGGGCGGTCTGTGGTAAGCTATGCGGCGCCAGCGTTGTTTGCAAATGTTAGCACACTACGCAGTGGAAGAAGATGTAAACCTGCCAGAATGCTGCCCTGAGGACTGCAACAGGGTGCCTCCTCATGACACCAGTGCACCATCTGTATGAAGAGACAAAGATTTTACCGGTGCTTCAACACAATAAAATGTTGTCGATGCAGTACCTGCTTGGGTGTTATCGCAATGAGCATCCCTGTCACGATTTAATGGACAGGCTTCCTCCACCCAGGCACGTCAGGAGAGATCTTCATGATCTAGAGAGATAGGTGCAAAGGTATAAAAGAGAACCTCTAGAGCAACGAGCTTATTAGGCAGGCTTGGATAGCATTCACACTGACATGGTTGCGCAGGCAGTACAGAGATAAAGTGTGAATGCCGTACTTGGAGACCACCCCCCATCCATCGCAGCAGAAGAACGCCAGCTGCCAAAGCAAACACGAGTGGTTTTAGTCCAATTAAGATCCGAACGATGCAGCCGCCTCAATTCGTATTGGGCTCGAATTGACGCCACGATACCCAACACCTGCCCAGCATGTGGATTGGGACCACACGATACACTGCATTTGTTTAGCTGTCCAGCTAACCTCACTCACCTATCTCCTGATTCCTTATGGACGCAACCAGTCCAGGTTGCAGAATTCTTGAATCTGGATACACTGAAATAATACACGAACAAACATATTTGCGTTGCTACAACAACAACAACAATCCCCACTTCTGGCACAATCCGCTTCTCAAACGATATAAATGAAAGTTCAAATAAAAGTTGACAACACTCTTGCTTTCGGTAGAACTTTACGACTAATTTTTATTAGTCGCTAACTTGCCGAAAAACATCGTTATTTACCGAAATTTTAAGCATTTTCATTTATTTTATCGAAAATTAATTAGAGAATCGCACTCCAAAATCATTGTCTCTGAGATTAGGACCCATCAGGATCATATAAAGCCGTCAAGATCCGATATAAGGTCAGTCAGGTACCATTAGGACCAAAATAAGACCTCAATTCCCTTTGAGATATGGTCCCGTTACGACCATTGTCTCCGAGAGAAACTCCAAGCGTCACTACTGTCTGAGGCAGAAGGCCCCGTAAGAACAAATATCTTGGTAATATGGTTTCTTCACAACTAGTCCCAGGCCTTCATAAAGCCCCCATAGAACGATACCTCTCGATTTTCGGTAAATGTGTTCCAACACATGACTGTCGTTTGTGAAAAAGTGGGTGGGATGGGGTAGAAGTTTGACTTAAACTTTGATGATTCAACAACCTTGGGTTTTTAGAGAGGATTAACAAATCATTCGATAATCATTTATATTTAAATATACTTTTTGACAGCCTTACAGAGATTTGATCATAAATTTTTACCTCATGATTTCTGTCTCCTACCACAAATACCTCCAGACAACATACTTAGTAATAAATTCAACTGAACATATGTGACTCACCTTGTGCATGTAATAACGCGAACAATGACTGTCTAGGAGATAAATTGCCTATGCAAATTCCTCAACCACCCGCTTCACTAGAAAACCCCTTCATACGCTTTGCTACTTAAATATATTCAAATGTAAACGTCATTTGATATTTAGCACATTTTTCACTTCACATTTTCCCAGGTGTCATTTGGCATGCCAACAACAACACCACTACCACAGCGCCGCTGTCAAATGATACACACCAATAGCTTCAGTCACATGTATACAGACATCTCCGCCTCAAAACAAAACAAAAAGAACAACAGCAATGACAACAACAACTACCAGGTGTCAAGTGTTATAAGTTAGCTGTCAAACAATGGAAATCTAAAACCCAAGTGAAAGAAGCAGGAGCTGCAACAATAAAAGCAATAACAACAACTTCAATTCAATGAAATAAAAATAATAATGGAATAACACACGAAAATGCAAATTGATGAACCGAATTGTTTTTAACACGCAATGTGACAACTTGCATTAAATGGAAGGATAAGTGGTGAACATGCAAAGGCTGAGGATTCTATTTGGCGTCGATTTTGTTTATTTGTTGGTGGGTGAGGGGGCGAGAGGACGGTTGTGGAGTGCGAGTAAACATTGTTGAAAAAATGTGGATCTATTACAAAATGTTGTTTTCTTTGAAATAACAGCATGGTGGGAGATAACAGTTATAACATGTGTCATGTTAAATGTCACAAATTGAGATAATGGATTCAAAGAATTGCAAATTGAAAATTTTGAAACGTTTAAAAAAATTTGAAGAATTGGAAATTGTTGATGCATGATTGTAGTTCATGATAAATACTGGTTCCGAAATGAAATTAAAAAGAACCAGTAAGCTTTGTCACTATGTAAATTACTCCAGCCTATAACTGCACGAAAAATAAGCAAGTAGAAAAGCAATAAGTTCGGCTGGGTCGATCTTATGTACCCTGCCCCATTAAACACATAATATGTAAGTTTCCTTCTAATCCACAATTTTAAATAGAGATATTTTGTGACCACAGAATGCCAAATGCCTCCAAAAAGGTCAGAAAATGTATCAAAAAATTTCTTCAATCAGTCAACGCATGTAGCTAAATTCCTGACATAAGACAATTTTTGGTGGAAAAGTTCTGTGATCACTGGGAACCTTAAATGTAAAAAAATAACTAAAATCCCTAAAAACAAAGAAAGTCGACAGGTACCGTTATATGGGGGCTTTACCAAAACATGAACTGTGTTGAAAATTTTTGGTTGAACAGTTTTGTGACTACACAGAAAAAAAAGCCACCCTGAATATTTTGATTAAAAGCTTTATCACCATATTTTTGTCGAATGGTGATAAAATATTACGAATATATAGGGAAAATGTTTATCACACATGAAAATGTTACTAGAAAGCGATCGATAAACGACTTCAAAAAAAAATTTATTGAAATTTTTATTTTTAATTTTATTGAAATTTGTTTTTGGTTATTAATGAATTTCTGTTGTTAAAATGGGTTTCAACGTTTGTCGCATGTTCTCGCTCTCAAGAGCGAGAGAAAAAAACTTTTTAACGGCATAGAGAGAGCGCGCTACAGCAATGTGCTGTGTTTTTTCATGAGATGTGAGTGTCGTTGCTATGTTTATGGGCATTTTTGCGGAATGGAGGAATGATGCGTTTGTTTGGCATTTGGCTTGTTTATCTACTTGTGCTCGGGTGAAGGCTCGTGTGTATACAATAAGTTTCTTACTGTTTTTTATGAACCTAACAAACGAAGAGGGAAGGAAAAAATGGTACGAGTTCTCATGTTTTGTTCTGTTTGGTGGTTAAGTTAGGCAGATAATATTTTTTAACCGTGAGATTGGTTAATTTTGGCAGTCTCTTTAAAGCAGTAGTTGTGTGTGGATCGGTAGTGCAGAAATATATCAATAAAAAAAATTGTCATATTGACAAAATTCGATAAAATTTTGTGATCACAAAGTAAAAATACATGTTGGTAAAATAAAATCGTAATATTGATTAAAATATTTATCGATTTTTTTTATTTTGAACTGATAAAACATTTCACATATTGACAAAAATATTTATCAAAATATTCCACATTTTGCTTGATAAAAACAAAATATTTTCTTGATTAAAAAATTGTTGAATGGACTTTTTCCAATCAATAAAAAAATATTCATATTTACAATTATTTTGTTGTTTTTTTTTTTTGTTTTTTTTTTTTTTTTTTTTTTTGTTAATACAAACCCAAACGCCACAAAAAAAGATACATACACAAATTTATAAATGGTGGTGGTTATTTATTTATTATTTGAAATGCCAAGAACAAAAGCAACACCAGACGCATAGGTACATAGAAAATAACAGATGAAAGAAAGGAAAACTGCATGGAATAATTAATAACAGAAGTACATAATTATTTAGTGCCACACATTAATTTTAATATAAGAAAACAAATAAATCACTTTTAAATATAAAATACAGGGAACATCATTAAACGTTGTGAAATAAAACACAATCTTCTGCCACATTGAAAATAATCAGCGGAAAATGGGTATCTGTAATGTGAGAAATAGTGCATCCATATATATTTCAAATATATAAAATGTTTTGATGTTATTACCAATATCACATGCGGTTACTTCTTTGTCCAATAAAATATTCTTATTATCCTCTTTCATATTCGTGAATTCAATTACAAAATGTATTGGCCATTTAATTTACTTGAAAAGCACCTTTACTTTAAGAAAACACACAAACACAGATTTATGCACTACCGATCCACATACAACGACTGCATTAAAGGAACTGCCAAAATCAACCAAACTGATGGTTAAAAAATGTTATCTGCCTTCCTAAACCACCAAACAGAAAAAAACATGAGAACTCGTACCGTTTTTTTCTTTCTCTCTTCGTTTGTTAGGTTCATAAAAATCAGCAACAAAAAACCGTAACAAACTTACATACGTACAAGCCTTCTGCCAAGCACAAATAAATAAACAAGCCAAATGCCACACAAACGCTCCATCCCTTCATGCCGCAAAAATTCCATGACCATGCTTTGAAATATACATAGCAACGACACTCATATCTCAAGAAAAAAAATAAACACAGCACATTGTTGTAGCGCTCTCTTTATGCCCTAAAAATCTTGTTTCTCTCGCTCTTGAGAGCGAGAACATGCGACAAACGTTGAAAACCTTTTTAAGTACAGAAATTTATTAATAACCATAAACAAATTTCAATAAATTATTTGTTTGAAATCGTTTATTGATCGCTTTTCAGTAACATTTTCATGTTTGATAAACATTTTCCCTATATATTCGTAATATTTTATCGCCATTCGACAAAAATATGGTAATAAAGCTTTTAATCAAAATTTTCTGGGTGGCTTTTTTTATTTATTTATTTATTTATTTATTTATTTATTTATTTATTTATTTATTTATATAATTTATCTTATATAAATATAAGATAAATTTGGAGAATAGCATTAGCAGCTTAGGCCATCAGCTAGGCTTTTTTTTCTGTGTACCGTTATATGGGAGCTATAGAAAAACGTGGCCCAATATAGCCCATTTTCAAACTTGAACTGTATATACACGCAGAAAAATATATGTTAGAAATATTTGTTTGGAACTGATTGCAAACAAATATATGTTTGTTTGTGTCCAAACAAAATATATGTTTGCAACATTATGTAACATACAAATCTCAATTTAATATGTTTGAGTACCAACATATTTTTATGGGTGGAGAGAATTGGATCAAAGAGAGTAACAACAGGGCTCTCGCAGCTGCGGAATGCTGTTTGTAATAAAGAGCTGTGTGTATGTGCATTGTTCCGATTTCGTTACGATGTCGGTACGATTGGTTTGCTGGGCTGTTATTCCCTACATTTTCATCGGTCTCATCGTCTCACCATACCATTGAGACTTTATCAGCAAACCACAGACACACACACAACAACTACCGCTGTCGCAACAATTGTTGTTAGTTAACTGACAAACCGACAAACCAAACTATTACAGTGCATTTGGTGTCGAAAAAACAAAGTTTGTATAGTCAAATACAAATTTGAAATTTCTTTGATATAAAGGCAACATATAATATCTCAACCTAGCGCTGATACACTCAACATGTATGTACATATGATTCATATTGTTCTGCTATGCTTACAAGACAATAACAACTACAGTGAAAATCTTTAGAAGAAACGGTAAATTACAATATCTATACTTATAAAAGAGTTCAGTAATGATGACTCACTGACTCACTGATTCACTGACTCACTGACTCACTGACTGACTGACTGACTGATAATCAACGCCCAGACTAAACGGCTAAAGCTAGAATCTTGAAATTTTGGGTGAGGGTCACTCTTGGTCCGAAGGTGTCGGATAAGGCTGGATTTTTGGAAATTCGAACTAGAACCGTACTAAAAGGTACTAAATATGGTACCCTTTGTATTAGGCAAACGCGTAGAGCTAGAATTGTGAAATTTGGAATGAGGTTCACTGATGGAGAGTTAGAAAGGTGTACCAAATGGTTTTTGGAAATTCGAACTATAAGTGTACGAAAAGTACTAAAAGTTACTAAATTTAGTACTATTTGGTATTACGTGAACGGATAGATCTAAAATCTTGAAATTTGGAATGAAAATCAAGGTTTAGAAGATGAGTTGATATAAGGAGGTGGTTTTGAAAATGTGTACTCATGTGTACGAATAGTACTAAATGGTACTAAATTTGGTACAATTTGAATTTGGGCGAACCGATAAAGTTGGAATTCTGAAATTTGGAATTACTATTACTGTTGGAGCGTAGGTTTGGGATATGGAGGTAGTTTTCGTACATATGGGTACGAAAGGTACTAAATAGTACCAAATAAGGTACAATTTGGATTTGGGGGAACGGATGGAGCTGGAATCCTGAAATTTGGAATTAGGATTACAGTCGGGGTGTAGGATAGAGGTATTTTGGAAATTCGTACTTTTGGGTACGAAAAGTACTAAATGGTACCAAATTTGGTACAATATGAATTTAAGTGATCGGATAGAGCTGGAATTGTGAAATTTGGAATTAAGATTACTATTGGAGTGTGGGATTGGGATACTTTTGGAAATTCGTACTTATGGCAACGAAAAGTACTAAATGGTACAAAATTTGGTACAATTTGGATTTGGGTGATCAGATACATTTGGAATCCTGAAATTCGAAATTAAGATTACTTTTGGAGTGCTGGATAGAGGTAGATTTGGAAATTCGGACCTATGGGAACAAAAAGTACTAAATGGTACTAAATTTGGTACAATTTGGATTACGGTAATCTGATGCAGCTGTAATTCTGAAATTTGGAATTAAGATTACTGTTGGCGTGTAGGATTGAGGTAGTTGTGGATATTCGTACTCTTGGATACGAATAGTACTAAATAGTACCAAATTTGGTACAATTTGGATTTGGGTGAACATATATAGCTGAAATTCCGAGATTTGGAATAAGGAGTACTATTGGAGTGTAGGATTGATAAAGTTTTGGAAATTTGTAGTTATGGGTAGGAAAAGTACTAAATAGTACTAAATTTGGTACAATTTGGATTTCAGTGATAGGATACATTTGGAATCGTGAAATTCGGAATTAAAATTGATATTGGAGTGTTGATAGAGGTAGGTTTAGAAATTCGTACTATGGATACGAATAGTACTAAATGATACCAAATTTGGATTTGAGTTATCGGATGTATCTGGAATTCTGAAATTCGGAATTAAGCTTATTGTTTGAACATAGCATTGAGGTAGCTTTGAAAATTTGTACTTATGTATGTGTACGAAAAGTACTAAATGGTACCAAATCTGGTACAATTTGGATTTGGGTGAACAGATATAGCTGGAATCCCGAGATTCGGAATTAGGATTACTGTTGGTAAGTAGGATTGATGAAGTTTTTGAAATTTTTAGTTATGGGTACGATAAGTACTAAATGGTACCAAATTGTAATTTATGTGATCGGATACATTTGGAATCCTGAAATTCGGAATTACGATTACTGTTGGAGTGTTGAAAGAGGAAGGTTTGGAAATTCGTACTTTGGATACGAAAAGTACTAAATGGTATCGAATTTGGTACAATTTGGATTACGGTGATTGGATGCAGCTGTAATCCTTAATTTTGGAATTAAGATTACTGTTGGCTTGTAGGATTGAGGTAGTTCTAGAAATTCGTACTCATGGGTACGAAAGTACTAAATGGTACCAAATTTGGTACAAATTTGGAACGGATATAGCTGGAAACCCGAGATTTGGAATAAGGAGTACTGTTGGAGTGTAGGATTGATAAAGTTTTGGAAATTTGTAGTTATGGGTAGGAAAAGTACTAAATAGTACTAAATTTGGTACAATTTGGATTTGAGCGAACGGATACATTTGGAATCGTGAAATTCGGAATTAAAATTGATGTTGGAGTGTTGATAGAGGTAGTTTTAGAAATTCGTACTATGGATACGAATAGTACTAAATGGTACCAAATTTGGATTTGAGTTATCGGATATATCTGGAATCCTGAAATTCGGAATTAAGCTTATTGTTTGAACATAGCACTGAGGTAGTTTTGAAAATTTGTACTTATGGGTACGAAAAGTACTAAATGGTACTAAATTTGGTACAATTTGGATTTCGGTGATCTGATGTAGCTGCCATCCTCAAGTTTGGAATTAAAATACCTGTTAAATTGTAGGATTGATAAAATTTTGGAAATTTTTAGTTATGGGTAGGAAAAGTACTAAATAGTACTAAATTTGGTACAATTTGGATTTGAGCGAACGGATAGAGTTGGAATCAAGAAATTTGGAATTAAGATTACTGTTGGAGTGTAGGATTGAGATATGGAAGTAGTTTTTGAAATTCGTACTTATGAGTACGAAAAGTACTAAATTTGGTACAATTTGGATTTAAGCGAAAGGCTAGAGCTGGAATCTTGAAGTTTGGAATTAAGATTACTGTTGGGGTGTAGGATTGAAGAAGTTTTGGAAATTCGTACTTATATGTACGAAAACTATTAAACGGTACTAAATTTGGTACAACTTGGATTTGAGCGAACGGGTAGAGCTAGAATCAAGAAATTTGGAATTAATATTACAGTTGGAGTGTAGGATTGAGATATGGAAGTAGTTTTGGAAATTCGTACTTATGAGTACGAAAAGTACTAAATTTGGTTCAATTTGGATTTGAGCGAACGGCTAGAGCTGGAATCTTGAAGTTTGGAATTAAGATTACTGTTGGGGTGTAGGATTGAGAAAGTTTTGGTAATTCGTACTTATATGTACGAAAAGTACTAAACGGTACTATATTTGGTACAACTTGGATTTGAGCGAACGATTAGAGCTAGAATCTTGAATTTTGGAGTTAATATTACTGTTGGGGTTAGTTTTGGAAATGCGTACTTATGCTTACAAAAAGTACTACATTTTGTACAATTAGGATTTGGGTGAAATTATAGCGCTCGAATCCTAATATGTGGAATTAGGTATACTTAGGGGTACGAAATGGTTCCATGTATGGTACAATTTTGTATTGGATGAACGGATAGATCTGGATTCATGAGATTTGGAATTAAGATTACTGTTACCATTTGCTTATAACGTCCGATTTAAGAAATATGTGCCATAAATATACGAAAAGTTGTAAATAAGGATTTGGTACAATTTGTTATTGTGTAAAGGGAATTTTGAAATAATAGGAGGAGGTTCGTATTTATCTATTTACATGTAAACTACTAAATAGTTCTATAATTGGTTCTGGGGGAACAGATAGTGCTGGAAATGAGGATGGCGGTTGTTGGGTTAGGCCGTATTTGCGCTGAGAACCTCAACTAAACTATTTCAAAAAATGTGGATTGCTCTTGATGTGTAGGCGTGACGAAAATCGAACAAAAGTGGTACGTATTAGTACACAAAATGTTTCCACCATTCTATATTATATATTGTTTATTTGTTTTGTATATTTAACGCATACGAAGTAGCGGGCACTTTGCTAGTTACAAAATAAAAGAATTAATAAATAAAAACCAGCAAAATTTGTCTCTGTTTTGTTTGGTTGTTGTTGTAGCAACGCAGTTCCTCTGTATCCAGACTCAAGAATTCTGCAACCTGGACTGGTTTCGTCCATAAAGAATGAGCAGACAGGTGAGTGGGTTTAGCTGGGCAGTTGAATAAATGCAGAGTATCGTGTGGTCCCGATCCACATGCCGGGCATATGTTGGGTATCGTGGCGTCAATTCTGGCCCAATACGAATTAAGGCGGCTGCATCGTCCGGATCTTAACTGAGCTAAAACCACTCGTGTTTGCCTTGGCAGCTGGCGTTCTTCTGCTGCGATGGATGGGGGATGGTTTCCAAGTACGGCATTCACACTGTATCTTCGTACTGCTTGCGCAACCATGTTGGTGTGAATGCGATTCAAGCCTGCCTGATAGGCTCGTTGATCTAGCGGTTCTCTTAATATATCTTTGGACCTCTCTCTCTAGATCATGAAGGTCTCTCCTGACGTGCCTGGGTGGGGGGAGCCGGTCCATTAAATCGTGACAGGGATGCTCACTGCGGTAACACCCTAGCAGGTAGTGCATCGACAACATCTTATTGTGCTGACGCACCGGTAAAACCTTCGCCTCCTCATGAAGATAGTCCACTGGTGTCATGAGGAGGCACCCTGTTGCAGTCCTCAGGGCGGCATTCTGGCAGGTTTGAATCTTCTTCCACTGCGATGCGCTAACCTTTGCGGCCTACGCTGGCGCCGCATAGGCGTTGCATTGTAGGTGGTCAACAAGATTTCTTTATCAGCACCCCAAGTGCTGCCGGCCAGCGACTTGAGAACCTTGTTCCTACTTCTGATCTTATTGCAAATAGCTGTGGCATGCGCGGACGACTTGAACATGCTATCGAACGTTACACCCAGTATTTTAGGGTAGTTAGTGGTCGGAATCGGTGCACCATCGACCAATATGTTCGGAGGGAGCCTCATCTCAGCCGTCCATATGGTGAACAGCGTGGCTGTGGATTTAGCGGCGGATATTTTCATATTCCTCAGATGGAAGAACTGCACTAGGTCAGCTATGTAGACATTTAACTTATCACATAAATATGTCATCGACGATAGGGCCCGACGCCAAGATCGTACAATCATCCGCATACATCACGATCTCTATGCCGTCTGGAGGGTGTGGAATTTCAGAAAGGTACAGGTTAAACAGTTCCGGAGATATCACCCCTCCTTGGGGAACATCCTGTTTCACTCTACGGGTTTTGGACTTCTTGTTTCTGAATTCTACAAACGACTGGCGTCCACACCTATCATTGATTACCCAACGTTTCAAACATGGCTGGAGATTAGTTTTCTCTATATCCTCGAACAGCTTGGCATGGTTGACGGTATCGAAGGCCTTCGATAGGTCAAGAGCCACCATGACTGTTCGGTCGCACGGCCTTTTCTTGTTCAGTCCTCTACTGATATGTGTGGTTATGGTAGTACTATGCATTTTCCGAAATCCATGTTGATGTTGGGCAACTGGAAAACACCTTCTCATCGTGGGGAGGAGTAGCGCCTCTAGGATCTTTGCTACTGGCGACAGAAGTGAAATCGGCCTGTACGATTCACCTCTGCTGGCATCTTTGCCTGGTTTCAGTAGCGGGACCACCCTGCCAACTTTCCAGGCATCCGGTACAACATGGGTGGCTAACAATAGGTTGAGAACACTTGTTAAATACTCAACTCCAGGTTCATCCAGCTGCTTAAGCATTACCATCGATATTCGGTGCCGGCCCAACGCTTTGGATGATTTAGCGTTTCGGATGGCATCTGCAACATCGCTCATCGTAGAGCTCTTCTTATACGGCGTAGCACACTTCTCTTCGCCCTATCACTCTCGGGGTGCTCTATGAACTGCCGGTGAAAATAACACGCGCACCTCTTTGGGTCAGTTACTGTCACGCCGTTAAAAGTAACAGCCGTTCTGTCGTCCTTCTTTTTCGGACTCGAGAGTGATTTAACCGTTGCCCCTCAATTTACTTATTCCTGCACCAATGTTGCATTGCTTCAGATGGTCTAGTCACTTTCTCCGCTTATGTTCGCCCACTAGCCTGTTGACTTCAAGAGTAAGTTCTCTAACTCTTGGGTCTTCGGTGTTCGTACGACGAAGCTCATCACGTTCATTTGCTAGTCCCGTCGTCTCAGCCGGGAAATTTGGTCTTATTGCGGGTATTCGACCAGCAGGTATGTAGCGAGCGGCTGCTTTAGTAATGATGTCTCGGAAAGTTCTTTCAGCTACCCGAGGATCTGACGGAGTGGGCAATTGTCTGAAGCGGTGATTGGTAAATTCTCTGAAACCTTGCCAATCAGCTTTCCCATGGTTCAGGAAAGTACGGCGTTCAGAGGTTATGAAGTCGGGTGGTCTATGTACGGAGTCGATGATAGGGAGATGGTCCGAACTAAGGGAAATGACGGATTGCCAGGATACGTCATTTATCAGACCTGGTGCAACAATGGTGATATCTGGCGAGCTGTGGCAGTTTCCTCTAATCCTCGTAGCAGCGTCTTCATTCACCGCGCAAAACGTGGAGCTACCGATTTGCTCTGCCAGCGCTGTACCCCTCTGGTCATTACCTAGGACGGAGTGCCAAAGATCATGATGAGCATTGAAGTCCCCTAGCACCAGACGGTTATCGCCCTCTAAAAGCAAACTAATATTTGACATATAACGCCGGGCACAGCTATTCATCGGCGGTATGTACACATTAAGCAGCTCTACCTCGGCAGTACCACACTTTACTGCTACCCCCATACACTCCATATATGGGTCACTAGAGCCAAGCTCAAGCGAGATAGGTCTGTACTGGACAGACTGGTTTATTAGGAAGGCAAGTCCTCCTCCTCCGCTTCTTGTGCGATCCTTCCGCAAAACGTTGTAACCATCACAACGTAAGCTACATATGGCGGTGAGCTTTGTTTCCTGGATCGCGGCGACCATGATGTTTTTCCGACTCATAAAGTCCACAATTTCACTGACCTTATTGCGGAGACCGTTCCAATTGAATTGCAGGAATGATGCATTTCTGGGCCGTTGAACAACAACATTTGGTGTTAGATGCTGCATTTGTTGTTGTTGTTGTTGGGGAGACTGCGGGGGCGTCTCGTATTCCGACGACGACGTAGAAGACGCACTGGGTGATGTGCTGACGCAGCAAGCAGGAACATACCTGTCGCTATAATCCCGGGAGCTACTAAGGCCAGAGCACCCACGAAAATACACCAATTCCATACATCCATTACATCTAACCATTGTTGACATGTGGTGGATGCGGATCTGGCAAACGGAACAGAACCATACTGGCCCGGGGTTCATTTCTATCCCGGCACGGACCAGAAGAGCGCGGAGCAGGCATTCCGGGATAAATTGCCGCTCCCATGGTGAAAAAAATACACAAACACATAATTGTTGAGGTGACGGCCCCTGGTCGAAGATTCCTTCGAGTCAATCCGGTGCATAGAACCGGCCGTCGCGATTGGTTTTGGTATTGGGATTTAAAAACCCCTCCGGCGATTTTTTTTAAGTTTTTTTGATTTTTCTCATCTATGAATATTGCAGTTTCAGAATCCGCAGAAACTTCAGAAGTGTAAGCTCCTTCCATTTAAATTTGGTTAAGGCACACTGTGACGTATTTTGTAGTCTATAAAAATTCGAAGACGTCTTCTGTAGTCCAGAGAAGCCCCCAAGAGTTCTTTTGTAGACCATAGAAATTTTAAGATTTCATTCTGCACATCTCGAATTTTCTGCTACTTTCTGTTTCTTCTTCTGACGATACTGCGCTTTGCTACTGATATACAGTAGCCCAACATTTCGCATTTTTCTCTTCGGTAGCAGCACGAAACTTCTGGTAATACCATGGTTTCCTTGGTGGAGATATCTGGTCTCCAAGTGAAGCTGTTTGCATGGAGTGGGCAATACTTTGCCACTGTGCTGATATGTTATCGGGTCAAGGAGTGCTTTAATTAAGCAATTGGGCCAGTGGACTAGGACATGCTGTGGATATCAGTTGTGATTGCAGCTTACCGATGTCCAACTTCTGTGTTGTATCTTTTTATACCCTCCACCATAGTATGGAGGGTATATTAAGTTTGTCATTCCGTTTGTAACTCATCGAACTAATCATTTGCGACCCTATAAAGTATATATATTCTTGATCAGGATAAAATTCTAAGACGATCTAGCCATGTCCGTCTGTCTGTCCGTCTGTTGTAATCACTCTAGCGTCCGCAATAATTGAGATAGAGTGCTGAAATTTTGCACCCGATGGTTTTTTTTCCATAGGCAGGTCAAGTTCGAAGATGGGCTATATCGGTCCACTCTTTGGTATAGCCCTTATATAACGGTACCTCCGGATTTGAGGTATTTTGACGTCCTTCGCCACATTTGCAGATCGAATCAGCTATAATTTGGCACTTAGGGTTCCTAGTGATCAACAAACTTATATCCCAAAGGATATGGGCATAGGTCCATGTTTTGGTATAGTCCCCATACATCGGTACCTCCCGATTTTCGGTATTTTGCGAATTTTAGCTAAAATTTTTAACCGAACTAGCTGTAATTTGCCATTTGAGGTTCTCAGTGGTCATGAAATATCTCCACCAAACATCGTCAACATAGGTCCATGTTTTGGTATAGCCCCCATATATCGGTACCTCCCGATTTTCGGTATTTTGAGAATTTTAACCACAATTTGTAACGTAACTATCTGCAATTTGACATTTGAGGTTCTCAGTGGTCAAGAAACATCTCCACTAAACATCGTTAACATAGGTCCATGTTTTGGTATGCCCCCCTTATAACCGTACCTCCCGATTTTCGGTATTTTGAGCATTTTAGTTACAATTTTTAACCGAACCAGCTGTAATTTGACATTTGAGGTTCTCAGTGGCCATGAAATATCTCCACCAAACATTGTCAACATAGGTCCATGTTTTGGTATAGCCCCCATATATCGGTACCTCCCGATTTTCGGTATTTTTAGAATTTTAGCTACAATTTTTAACCGACCCAGCTGTAATTTGCCATTTGAGGTTCTCAGTGGTCATGAAATATCTCCACCAAACATCGTCAACATAGGTCCATGTTTTGGTATAGCTTCCATATAACGGTACCTCCCGATTTTCGGTATTTTGAGAATTTTAGCTACAGTTTTTAATCGAAATAGCTGTAATTTGACATTTGAAGTTCTCAGTGGTCATAAAACATCTCCAACGAAACATCGTCAACATAGGTCCATGTTTTGGTATAGCCCCCATATAACGGTATCTCCCAATTTTCGGTATTTTGAGAATTTTAGCTGCAATTTTTAACCGAACTAGCTGTAATGATCGGTATTTTGAGAATTTTAGCTACAATTTTGTCTATTCAAAAATAATCGTCAATATAGGTCCATGTTTTGGTATATCCCTCCATATAACTGTACCTCCCGATTTTCGGGAATTTTCAGTGGTCACGAAATTTCTTCACTAAAATTCGTCAAAATTCGTCCATTTTTGAGGGTCTACATTGTTTTGATGAAACTACCCTCAATTTGACTCGTGAAGTTCCCTGCAGCTATAAAACTTTTCCGCCAAAAAATTTAAAGATAGGTTGACTCTTTGATATAGGCCCGTAGGTGATACCTTTCACCTAGCTGAACACATTTTTTTAGATTAGATTAGATAACACTGTGCAACAAAATGGAGGTGAAAGTCAGGGGCACGGAAAATTCCACTTGGGGAACAAAGGCCTTGGTGAGTATATTATGAACCCCGAAGTACAGAACCGCCGTGAGTCGAACTTCCGCGTTATGGCGTGATGAAATTTTTGTTAGAGACCCCGTGGGCCATCAGGAATTAGCGTTATATCTCTGTTCACTGTTGCTTAAGTGCTCTACAAAAACAACAAACAAAGATATAATTCTAATTCATGATGGCTTACAGGGTCTCTTGCAAAAATTTCATCACGCCATAACGCGGAAGTTCGACTCACGGCGCATCTGTCCTTCGGGGTTTTTAATATACACACACCCAGGGCTTTCATCTCCAAAAGAAATTATCTCTGCTCCAACATTGGTGTTCACAGTGTAATTTAAGCAATAGTGGGAGGCAGTAGTAGTCTATCCACATTGTCGAAAAGTTGTTCCACCTAAAATTGTGAAAGGACGCTAATTATTCCATTTTAATTAAGACGGTTTTATGGTGGAGGGTATAAAAAGTTCGGCCTGGCCGAACTTAATGACTTTTTACTTGTTTTGTTTGTTTTTTTTTTTTTTTGACAGTTAGTCTGTTCGCCGTTGTCATGTTGAAAAAATTAGGATTTATCCGAATTGTTGCATGTCATTCATTTACTGGAGACCAGATGTTTTAACCTACGACCAACTACAAATCAGGTACCAAACTCATGATATGTGTCATGGCAGCTATATTACAGTGCGTCTGTCGCCTTAATGTGTTGTTGTGACGCCTTTTCCAGTAGGTCTGTTCGTCGTTATCATCAGTTGGAACATGTGGAAAGACAGAGATGATGTTGAAAAATTTAGGATTTATCCGAATTGTTGCAAGTCTTTCATTTACTAGAGACCAGAAGTTTTAACCTACGACCAACTACAAATCTGGTACTAAATTCATGCTATGTGTCATGGCATCTATAATACAGTGCGTCCGTCACCTTAAGGTGTTGTTATGACGCCTTTCTCAATCCATAGTATTACATGTATGTATCTTCAAGTACATCTGCCAACTCCATAAAGAGTTGCAGGTACTGATTTCACAGATCGGGATCAAGATAAGCCTTGGCTTTGCCATGTTAAAGCCGGTCAGGGCCAATGCCTGGTATCTTTCATCCCCTAAGTCACCCGCCCACAGCATATACCAATTAAAAAAAAAAAAACAAAAAAGGAATGATGGAATCAAATGCTTTTAAGTATTACACGGAATCTAGCGCTGAATATTTATAAAGGAGGAACATTGCACCCTCTCTTCTTCTATTTTTCGCCCCACTTTCAGAATTGTCGCGATTTTTTCGTGAACAGTGTATTGACAAATCAACCACACCTATCCTTCCCATTTGAATAAAGAACAGCTAATTAAATTTATGTAAAATCTTGATTTTCACTTTTCATTATTTCCAACAACATCAATAACACTGTATATGTAGCATTGATTGGCCCTTTGTAAGTAGTTGTAGAATTTGAAATTAATTAACCTACAAATCACTTGTCAAACACACATTGAATTCCAACACACAATTATTTTGTATAAATTTTAAACTTTACAAAAGCCCTCATACACCCTCATTCAATTTTATGCAGTATTATAAATGTGTGTGTGTACATTGGATTTTGTACATTAGTACAACTTGCATACATACGTACACGACATACCTCCATATGGATCAAAATGAGTGACAAAACCATTACTAACACACACACTATTAACTCATTTGCATAAAATTACTTGAATGCTTGGTATGAAAATCAAAAATGGAATTGCCTTTTACCCAATCAGCATCACTGTTTCCACTCTGGCAGGCACACAAGGTAACAATAAATTTTCCGCGGAAGGTTTTTAAACTAACGAAAAAAGGAAGCAATTTATTCTAGGAAATAAAAAATATTTTGTGGTATAAGCAACTTTTCGGGCTATTTATAAAATTAAAACTTAAAAATTTCTTCTTGTTCCTCGGTGTAATTTGAAAATGTGAATAACGCCTTAATGTTCTTTTCTAATTTGACGTAATATTTTCAGAATTGACATTAGGAAAAAAGGTTGTCAAATCAAATGTAATTATGTCAAATCTTCAAGGATTTGTTATTATCGTACATTCCTTGTATGTAAAGTAATGTTGATTTTTTTTAATCAAACGAGGTCACATTTTTATACCCTACACCATTATGTGGTAAGGGGTATTATGTGTTAGTGCATTTGTATGTAACATACAAAAGGAAGCGAGATAGACCCATAGTTCCTTCTAGGGATATACATAGAATCACTTTCTGAGTCGATTTATGCATGTCCGTCCGTCCGTCCGTCCGTTCGCAACATACAGGTCGCATTTGTTGACCGATTTCGCTGAAAATTGGGGAATACCATTTTTTTAGCTGTCGGAAGATCAAGTTCGAAGATGGGCTATATCGGTCCAAGTTTGGTATAGCCCCCATATATATTTCGGCCGATTTCACGTATTTTCTGTAACACACACGCTATATATGTCCGATTTCGATGAAATTTGGAATGTGTGACTGAATTTGGTCTAAAAATAAATGTGCCAAATTATATAGAAATCGGTTCAGATTTGGATATAGCTCCCATATTTATGTTCGCCTGATTTCACGTATGCGATGTACCAATCACGGCTATATACGTCCGATTTTAATGAAATTTGGAATGTTTGACTGAATTTGGTATAGAAATAAGTGTGCCAAATTATATAGAAATCGGTTCAGATTTGGATATAGCTCCCATATATATTTTCGGCCTATTTCACGTATTTTCTGTACCAAACACGCTATATATTTCCGATTTCGATGAAATTTGGAATGTGTGACTGAATTCAGTCTAGAAATAAATGTGCCAAATTATTTCGAAATCGGTTCAGATTTGGATATAGCACCCATATATATTTTCGGCCGATTTCGCGTATTTGCTGCTCCAAACACGCTATATAAGTCGGATTTCAATGATATTTGGAATGTGTGACTGAATTCGGTCTGGAAATAAATGTGCCAAATTATATCAAAATCGGTTTAGATCTGGATATAGCTCCGATTTATATTTTACATATTCACAGTGGTGTAGGGTATCATATAGTCGGCCCCGCCCGACTTTGATCCTTTTCCTTACTAGTTTTCTTTAAATCAATATGATTTTTAATATTACTGTCAGTAATATTTATTTTAAACCTCTATAGACAAAGAGGAGTAATATTAACACGTAATTGTTGCAGCAAGGGGTACCTTAAATAAAAACATACATCTGTCATAATGCGTTTTTCTTGTGGTACCTAACGGCGAATGATTGCTAAACGTAGTCATACGCCACCATGAGCCTACAACATTAAATCAATATACAGACATAAGAGTTGAGTGATGATGACTGACAGATCTACACCGCCCAGACAAAGCGGCTGAAGCTAGAATCTTGAAATTTTAAGTGAGGGTCTTGGGGCGAAGGTGGCCGATAATAAAAATGGTATCATTTGTATGAGTGAACGACTAATAACACTGTGACACAAAATGGAACTCAAAATCTGGGGGTGAAAATTTTCTTTTGGAGATGAAAGCCCTTGATGAGTATACTAAGAACCCAAAAGGAAATTTTCGCTATAGGTCAAGTTTCTGAGATATAATACTTGGGAAAATAGCTCCATATCTCTATGTGGCATGGTGCCACATATTTACCACAAAAAGCGCCTGTAAAAAAGAACACGTTAATAACAAATTTTCATGGAGGACAAATCCGGTTATCTCAATTTTTGAACCGGATATTCCAACATTAAAAACCTACTTTTTGAACCGGTTTAAGTAACCGATTAACTTAGGTTTTCGCGATTTTGCTTGGAAACCGCAAGTCCTATTGAAATGGGGCTAAAGAAAATTTGTAGGTGTGAAAATTCTCCAGAGGATTGCCTGTTATGATTTGTTCCTGGGTTTTACCATTTTTGAGATATAGAAGTTTAGGTCACATTTTTAGGTTTTTTATACCCTCAGCATTTATGCTAACGAGGGTATATATATACACTTTATACGGTCAAAATGTGCCTCATCGAAATAATGGTTTAGACCCCAAGTATGTTTGGACGATAACTCTCGAACGGATCAACCGATTCGATCCAAAATTTGGCTTTTCGTAATATTTTGTCTAAACTTAGTTTAAGTTCGACGATGGGTTATATCGGTCCACTCCTTCCCGTACTTCCCCAACAAAAGTTCGGAAATGTTAGGAAAATTTGTGCGCACGATAACCTTGGAGGAAGTAACCGATTTGGTCCATACTTTGCACATCGTGAAATTTCTACCAGATATAAATGAGGCTTCAATACGGACTCAATTGGTCCACTCCTTCGGGTACCTCCCACACAAAATTTTGGAAAAGTTCAGTTTGGGACCTGCTCTCGAATCGCTTTAATTTTTGGTGTAGCAACTTGTATTCACTGCATACGACGCTATAAGTTTCATCAGGGGCAAGTCCATACTTCCTGAGAAAATAGCCTGAAAGGTACAAAAAACCCCTATTACACCGTGTATAGTGGTTGGAGCGCAAGATAACTCTCGAACGGATCTGCCGATTCGGTCCATAATGTGGCCTTCGTAATATTTTGTGCAAATTTAGTTTAAGTTCGAAGATAAGCTGTATCGGTCCACTCCTTCAGGTACTTCCCAACAAAATCTCAAAAATGTTCGGAAAAATTGTGCCCGCGATAACTCTTGATGGGAGTGACCGATTTGGTCCATGCTTTACACGCCCTAATATATCTACCAGATATACCCACTCCTTCGGGTACCTCCCACACAAAATGTTGAATAAATTCACTTAAAGACCTGCTCTCGAATCACTTTGGTTTTTGTTGAAGCAACTTGCATTCGCTGACTCAATTACGGCAGTAAAAGTTTTTTCAGGGCAAGTCCATACTTCTTCAGAAAACAGCCCGAAAGTTGTAAAAAAAACCCCTATGGCACCATATATAGTGCCTGGAGAGCTCGAACCGAATACTGCGTTCGTCTACACTTTGGATATTGTAATATTTCTTCGAATATTAGATGAAGTTCGAAGGTCCACTTCATCCGGTGACTCTCCCACAAAAGTTCGAAAATATTCGCAAAAGTGGTACGCGCGATTTTTCATTGATGTAGCAACCGATTTGGTCCATCCCAATCCCAGAAGATGGTATTAAATGTATACCACCCGGCCAAGATGAAGTAAAGACAGCAATAAACCGGCTGAAAAATAAGGCAGCATAAGCTGATGGCCCACCAGCCGAGCTGTTTAAAACCGGAGGCGACACGATGATAAGTTGTATGCATCAAATGGTTAGCTCCATCTGGCAGGAAGAAACGCGTATCTGTGGTATCTTCGTCGACTTACCAACAGTTTAGAAATTGCTCTCCCTTTTTAGTGAAATGCTCTCCCCTTTAGTGATGCCTTTTTAGTGAAAAACCGAACTCTTTAAGTGTCTAGTATTCCCAAATGAATGAGAATCACACTCACTTTTAGTGAAAAAAAGGCATCATTTCAAAAACTGAGAAGCCAATTGATAATTCCCTTCGCCGGGATGAAATCATGATATTGGTAGCGATCAGTAAAATTTTGCAACACTGTCAGTTCGTTTGAAAAACATTACTCTCTGTAATAGAGGGTAATAAATGAAGTTGAGCCAATGGGGGAATACTCCACTCAATCAATCGAAAATGAGATTGAATCTTCAACAATAAACAAAACAAACATTCCTCAGTAATGTTGGCGACATTTCCTGAGTATTTCAGCCATGTAAAACTTCTCTACAGAAGTGGTGTCATAGACACGCCGTTCGGACTCGGCGATAAACTGTAGGTCCCATATCATTGAGCTAATATGAATCGGGGTGCACTCATTGATATGAGAGAAGCCTCCCTTGTCCCTTATGGGATGTTTGTGGAACAATTATATTATATATAGTAGCACGACACTCCTTGTCATACCATGGATTCCTTGGTGGAAGTCTCTGGTATCTAAGTACTGATTTTGAGTGGGCAATGTTTTGCCATTGTCCTGATATGTTATCGGGACGAGGAGTGCTTTAATTAAGCGGTTGGGCCAGTTGAGTGTAATATACTGTGGCTATCTGTTGTGATTGCAGCTTACCGATCCAACTTCCGCGTTGGGTCTGTTCGCACTTTGTTTCTACGTTTAATCTGGAAAGATAGACTCGGACCACTACCTTGTTGCAGCAAATACGTACCTTTGCTGCAATAAGGTAGTGGTCCGAGTCTATATTTGCACCTCGGAACAATCGTACATCCAACACGTTTGATGCATGTCTTCCATCTATCACAACTTGATCAATTTGATTTCTTGTTAATTGATCTGGCAACAGCCAGTTGCCCTTATGAATATCGAGATGCTTATATCTGGTACTGCTAACTACCATGTTTCCCTACTGTTGGGCCAAAGATATTCTCCTTTTCAATTTTGGCATTAAAATCGCCTAGTATAATGTTAATGTCATGGGCAGGGCAACGGTCATAAGTTTCTTCTAAGAGCTCGTAAAATATATCTTTGGTGTGTTCGTCCTTGTCTTCAGTGGGAGCGTGAGCGAAATAAAGCTGATGTTGAAGAATTTTGTTTTTAATCGAATTGCAATGAGTCTTTCATTGACTGGGGTGAAGCTGGAGACCAGATGTTTTTAACCTCCGACCAACTACAAATCCTCAGCCAAACTCATACTTTGTGTCATGGCAGCTATAATACAGTGCGTCACCTTTAGGTGTTGTTGTGACGCCTTTCCCGTTCCATCGTATTTCCTGTATGGCAGTAATGTCGGCAATGTACTTTTCAAGTACATTTGTCAATGTGTAAACTGCACCTTCTCTATAAAGCGTTCGACCATTCCAGGTGCAGATTCTCAGATCATGGTCCTTAAGACGTTTGCGGGGTTCGTCAAGTTTAGAGGGTTTTTTTCTTTTCTTTCGTTTTTTCATAGAAGGCTGTTTTTTTATAGGGGAGGGTTACTAACCGTCAAACCCAAGTTTTTAACGTTCTTATGGGTGAACGCGCTGCACACCACCGGGAAGTCAGTGTCCACTTGAGATAAAAGAGGGACCAAGATAAATCCTGGGCTTTGCCATGTTAAAGCCGGTCAGGACCGTTCCTTGGTATCTTCCATCCCCTACGTCACCTCTTGCAGACCACTGCAAGAAAAATAACCACACGCCAAACTTTGACAAAGTACAAGAACTGCAGACAGAAAACAACTGCAACAAAAGACTAACACTAGAGATTTTACACATAAAAAACCTCCAAACTTCAAAGAGAATACATTTTAAGAGCGATACCGATAATGCGGCTTACTGCTACCGTCATCATCCCAATAAAGACCTTAAGCTCAAAAAAAAAAACACTCGTCTCTATATTTAATATCAACAAAAGGTCGAATAAAATCAAAAAAGGAACTTAACGGATAAAACAATAAATCGGAAATTTATAATGTTGGTGGCCGTTGATGTGTAGGAATGAGTACGAACTGCACTTAAATGACATTAAAAATCAATTAAAATAAGTATCAGTACAAAACGAATTTCAGTGTTTGCCATTTCCATTTTAAATATTGTTTATTTGTATTTATCCCCATTCCGCATACAAAGTTGCGGGCACTTTGCTAGTATTTTTTATTTGTCTTTTCAGAACCTGAAAGAATTCACTACTTTTGAATTTTAACAATGTGTTCCCTTTATAAATTTGGCAGAAATTTAAAAAATAGTAGCTTCTTGCAGGTTCTGGAACGGAGCAATTATTTTCGAGAGTATTTAAAAGATTTCAAAAAGAATCTGGCAGCTATGTATGTACCTCCAGCCAAAAGACCTCCACAGGCAATAAACTTAAATTCTATGAAACTAGGCATATACCTAGTTCGCAGAATCAGACCAAAGTGTATAACCTTGTGCATTGTTGGAGTTGTATTATGTCAATGTGTCCATTTCCTTGATGCTACATTGAAAAAAAATAATAAAATAAAATTAGGTCATTCGGCAGCAGCTATTCACAGAATTCCGTTCAATGTAAATGACATTGACATTATTATCAATCGATTTTATTTAATATTGTTTTTGTTTCATATTTACATTTAATGCAACATTTTTGATAAGGGACAATATTAAAAATGAAATATTCAACTTTCATTTTCCATTGAAAATGCCAATTTTAAATATTTATTTATTTGCATATTATTTTCATATATAGGTATGCACTTATGTCAATCGTGTATGACTTTTGTCAAATAATTATACGAAACAATGTCAGCGTTAATTTAAATTGTAATTTGTAAACAGTGTTGGGTGGATTTATCTCATATGAATGTTATACAATTTGAAGGTTATGGTGGAAAATTAATAAATACATGCTATTTTTAAATAAAATATTTTCGATTATTATCAATAAAATCATAGTCGAACTTTGGTCATGGAGAATATCTAAAATACAACTATACTTGATATACTATAAATTTTAAAATTAATGATACTTAGTTTCATCACCTGAAAGTAAAACCAAATAAGTCGAACTTTTCTGTTATTAGTTTTCAGCGGAATTTCTTTTTGATGAGTGAGAAATATTTTGATTTTTCAAATTTTGTTTTAGACACATTTACCCAAGGCCTATAGAAGGTCGGCCATTCAGAGTTCCGTTAACAACTTTTGACAACAAACATAAAAGATTTTACATTATTGTTATTTAAGTTTCTTTGTATTTTAAATCACAATAATGCTTTTGACAGCGAACATAACAATCAGCTGGGCTTATGTAACGTGACAATACTATCACGTACATACATAGTACAACAACACAATACCGGCTACCACCCAATACACTGCAGACATACTGAACAGCCATTCAATAGGCAGCAGTCATTACATTTCATCCATTTACATGTTGTGTTTTAAGATGTAACCCAAAGGAGAATTCAATTCCAGTGTAGTTTCGCAGTTAAAATTTTAACGCACACTGTGAATAATTCTCATTTACTCTGTACTCCAAGCCACTAAAGTATTTCAGGTTTACTTGAGAATGGCGAGCTTACTACTGCAGGGAGTTTGCTACACGGGCTGGAACAAAAGGTTGCTCTAAGTCCG
Source organism: Musca autumnalis (assembly GCF_047663935.1). NCBI lineage: Eukaryota > Metazoa > Arthropoda > Insecta > Diptera > Muscidae > Musca > Musca autumnalis. The sequence goes on from NW_027412088.1 coordinate 180,658,572, forward strand.
CCAACTTACGCCTCGGTGCCTAGTGTTGGGAATACTTTTTGAGAGCTACCCATTAAGTTGTGGTGGCTGATACATACACAGGGCCTTCGGGTCAGCTGTTCCACTGGGCCTTCGGGTCAGCAGTTCCACAGGGCCTTCGGGTCAGCTGTTCCACTGGGCCTTCGGGTCAGCAGTTCCACAGGGCCTTCGGGTCAGCTGTTCCACTGGGCCTTCGGGTCAGCAGTTCCACAGGACCTTCGGGTCAGCTGTTCCACTGGGCCTTCGGGTCAGCAGTTCCACAGGGCCTTCGGGTCAGCTGTTCCACTGGGCCTTCGGGTCAGCAGTTCCACAGGGCCTTCGGGTCAGCTGTTCCACTGGGCCTTCGGGTCAGCAGTTCCACAGGGCCTTCGGGTCAGCTGTTCCACAGGGCATTCGTGCCAGCTGTTCCACAGGGCACTCGTGCCAGCTGTTCCACAGGGCCTTCGGGTCAGCTGTTCCGTACTCAGTAGCGCATGGTAGATACTAGATCGTAGCCTAGACTAACTCCCGAACATCAACAGCCGAGCGCCGAAGCCGACATTCATCGTACTCCCGAACATCAACATCCGACTGCCGAGCCCATCGTGTTGCCGAACATCACCAACCGAACACCGAACCCGTTGAATTCCAGAACACCAGCAGCCGACTGCCGAACACACCGCTATCCCGAACATCCACAGCCGAGCTCCGAAGCCGACACCCATTGTATTCCCGAACATCAACAGCCGAGCTCCGAAGCCGACATCCAACGTATTCACGAACGTCATCAGCCGAGCTCCGAAGCCGACAACCCATCGTATTCCCGAACATCAACAGCCGAACGCCGAATCGACCGTGTACCCGAACATCAACAGCCGAACCCACCGCGTTCCCGATCATCTGTAGCCGAACACCGAATTCTTCGTCTTCCCGATCATCTGTAGCCGAACACCGAATTCATCGTCTTCCCGATCATCTACAGCCGAACACCGAATTCATCGTCTTCCCGATCATCTGTAGCCGAACACCGAATTCATCGTCTTCCCGATCATCTGTAGCCGAACACCGAATTCATCGTCTTCCCGATCATCTACAGCCGAACACCGAATTCATCGTCTTCCCGATCATCTGTAGCCGAACGCCGAATTCTTCGTCTTCCCGACCATCTACAGCCGAACACCGAATACATCGTCATCCCGATCATCTGTAGCCGAACACCGAATTCATAGTCTTCCCGATCATCTGTAGCCGAACACCAAACACAAACAACACCGTTTCCCTCGTAGAAGAAGCCGGTAACCCAACACGAGCTCCTCAGCTGCCCAAACCCAGCGAGTCTGCATATCACTATTAATTATATACCCATATATACCCATTGAATTCAATCTTATCGCATTTAAACACAAGTAGATTGTAAATTAGTATTTATTCAATAAATCCCCGATTTAGCCCCCAGGAAAGGGAAAATACTAGTCTTCTCATTTCGTAAGGTTTAGTGGGTCCTTATGGAGACCCTGGACGCGACTGAGCTTACCCCAGCCGACGAGAAAACCACGTTACAAATGGCGCCCGAGCAGGGACCCGATTCAAAATCGCATTGCGGAAAACCCGAAACCACCGCCAACGACGACGGATCGAGTCACAAATGCGGTAAGAAGTTAAAAGAAGAATCATTGGATTGGATTTATTTGCTGAGGAAGGAGCAGCTCGTAGAGCAATGTCAGTTGGCAGCAATACCGACGGAAGGTTTAACAGTCGGGTACTTGAGGAAGCAATTGGCAGACCTCGTACTGAAGAAGCGGCAGGAGAACTGTAACAAAAATTTTCTTTGGGAGATAGAAAACGAATTGAGATCCGAGGAGAGAACGGTGGTCACAAAGAAATGCTTGACCGTCCCAGAACCTGTTTCCCGACGAGAGACGAGCGATTCCGAGACCATAAATAGTGTGCAGCGCTGGAACCTTAAATACACAGGCGAAGGAAACTTGGTGGAGTTCCTAGAAAGGCTTGAGGAATTGGCCGAGTGTTATAGAGTATCCCACGACCGTTTGATTTCCACTCTACCCATCATCCTCGAGGGTAAGGCCTTGAAGTGGTACAGGGTGAAGAAAAACGATATCAAGTCTTGGAGCACTTTTCGGGGGGAAGTCGAGAAGTTCTTTTTATCGAAGCGACATCTAGCGCAATTAGAACATTCCTTCTACAACCGCCGGCAAGATAACCGAGAAAATGCGAAGGACTTTATCCTGCAGATATTGACCATGGCGAAACAACACCCCACCCTCCGAGAAATGGATCACCTCGACCGAATCTACGATGGTCTCCGCCCCGAATATCGCCACTACATCCGTCGATGTGATTTCCAGACCTTGGAAGAGCTAATGTCATTTACGGACGACTTCGAGCTCTTAAAAGGGGATGAAACTCTTGCCGAACGTCCACACACCTCACACATGCTTTTTCATCGAACCGAAAGTTATCAACGCTCAACCCATTGCTGGCGATGTAAGCAGAAAGGTCACACCCGTTTCCAATGCAATGCCAGGTGGAAAATCTTCTGTTCGTATTGTGGCAAGGAGGATGTAATGACAAGGCACTGTCAATGTCGAGAAGATACGAACGTCGAGTTCTCCAGGGATAGGGACTCGGTTCACTTCTTCTATAGCCCAACGAGCCAGCAGCATCACAACAAGTTCGGAGGACAGACGCAATTACGACTAAGACTACAATCAACCTCTGCGTCGGAAAACCGAACGTCGACGAAGGCAATTCCCAACCAATCGACTCGCAAAGAATCTGCCACCAGCCGTCAATCCCCCAGCAGGTGTTCAACTGCCCGTCACATCACCGAAGCACCGACGTCATCCATCCAACGGTCACCTTTGATTGCTAACGAGGAACCTAAAACAGGAGGACCCCCTACCGTCTCGTTGAATGCAGACGAACATTCTTCTTTATCGCAGAGAACTGACTCACCACTTGTTAAAATTTTACCAACTAACGTAGACCCCGACCAGTGTAAGGGAATATGCGAACTTGAGCAAAGCTGTACTAAAGAATCCCGAGAAGTAAAACCAAAACTGAAAAGGAAACAGAAACAAAGATCAAGATTTAGAAAGAAGAAATCCGAATTCTCTTGCTGATTTTAAGTTTTCCTTGGTATCCCCTTTGGTTTCCCTCTCCGAAGCGGGGGGGAGATGTAACGTGACAATACTATCACGTACATACATAGTACAACAACACAATACCGGCTACCACCCAATACACTGCAGACATACTGAACAGCCATTCAATAGGCAGCAGTCATTACATTTCATCCATTTACATGTTGTGTTTTAAGATGTAACCCAAAGGAGAATTCAATTCCAGTGTAGTTTCGCAGTTAAAATTTTAACGCACACTGTGAATAATTCTCATTTACTCTGTACTCCAAGCCACTAAAGTATTTCAGGTTTACTTGAGAATGGCGAGCTTACTACTGCAGGGAGTTTGCTACACGGGCTGGAACAAAAGGTTGCTCTAAGTCCGCCAACTTACGCCTCGGTGCCTAGTGTTGGGAATACTTTTTGAGAGCTACCCATTAAGTTGTGGTGGCTGATACATACACAGGGCCTTCGGGTCAGCTGTTCCACTGGGCCTTCGGGTCAGCAGTTCCACAGGGCCTTCGGGTCAGCTGTTCCACTGGGCCTTCGGGTCAGCAGTTCCACAGGGCCTTCGGGTCAGCTGTTCCACTGGGCCTTCGGGTCAGCAGTTCCACAGGACCTTCGGGTCAGCTGTTCCACTGGGCCTTCGGGTCAGCAGTTCCACAGGGCCTTCGGGTCAGCTGTTCCACTGGGCCTTCGGGTCAGCAGTTCCACAGGGCCTTCGGGTCAGCTGTTCCACTGGGCCTTCGGGTCAGCAGTTCCACAGGGCCTTCGGGTCAGCTGTTCCACAGGGCATTCGTGCCAGCTGTTCCACAGGGCACTCGTGCCAGCTGTTCCACAGGGCCTTCGGGTCAGCTGTTCCGTACTCAGTAGCGCATGGTAGATACTAGATCGTAGCCTAGACTAACTCCCGAACATCAACAGCCGAGCGCCGAAGCCGACATTCATCGTACTCCCGAACATCAACATCCGACTGCCGAGCCCATCGTGTTGCCGAACATCACCAACCGAACACCGAACCCGTTGAATTCCAGAACACCAGCAGCCGACTGCCGAACACACCGCTATCCCGAACATCCACAGCCGAGCTCCGAAGCCGACACCCATTGTATTCCCGAACATCAACAGCCGAGCTCCGAAGCCGACATCCAACGTATTCACGAACGTCATCAGCCGAGCTCCGAAGCCGACAACCCATCGTATTCCCGAACATCAACAGCCGAACGCCGAATCGACCGTGTACCCGAACATCAACAGCCGAACCCACCGCGTTCCCGATCATCTGTAGCCGAACACCGAATTCTTCGTCTTCCCGATCATCTGTAGCCGAACACCGAATTCATCGTCTTCCCGATCATCTACAGCCGAACACCGAATTCATCGTCTTCCCGATCATCTGTAGCCGAACACCGAATTCATCGTCTTCCCGATCATCTGTAGCCGAACACCGAATTCATCGTCTTCCCGATCATCTACAGCCGAACACCGAATTCATCGTCTTCCCGATCATCTGTAGCCGAACGCCGAATTCTTCGTCTTCCCGACCATCTACAGCCGAACACCGAATACATCGTCATCCCGATCATCTGTAGCCGAACACCGAATTCATAGTCTTCCCGATCATCTGTAGCCGAACACCAAACACAAACAACACCGTTTCCCTCGTAGAAGAAGCCGGTAACCCAACACGAGCTCCTCAGCTGCCCAAACCCAGCGAGTCTGCATATCACTATTAATTATATACCCATATATACCCATTGAATTCAATCTTATCGCATTTAAACACAAGTAGATTGTAAATTAGTATTTATTCAATAAATCCCCGATTTAGCCCCCAGGAAAGGGAAAATACTAGTCTTCTCATTTCGTAAGGTTTAGTGGGTCCTTATGGAGACCCTGGACGCGACTGAGCTTACCCCAGCCGACGAGAAAACCACGTTACACTTAGTGTCCAACTGTATAAACTGTGCATTTACCCTTTCGGTGCTTATTTTTGTTTTCGATTGGAAAAATATATTTTTCCAATTTTAAATATATTTAAGCCCACTTTATGAATAATCAAAACTATTTTTTTTTACATTTTGTTTGGAAAAGTGGTTTTTGGACACTGTGCCATATGGTATAGAATATATTTAAAAAAAAAAAAAACAAGTGAGTAAAGGCTATAGTCGGGACGGGGCCGACCATGTGATACCCTACACCACTACCCCTGTGCATAAGCTTTTCACTGGTAAAAATTTCTTTTAGTGAATATATAAGCAACCAAAATTTCGTGACCATCCGATCAAAATTTCGACCTGTAGCGTGGTTGCAAAAAAATGGAAGAATTGGATGCATTACCGACTATTGTGGTATTTCCCACCTTCGCCAACATACTTTAAATCAATGTACAGTAAATATTTTCTTCTTCCACTAACAGGCTTGGCCGTTGAAGTACCCCTACTAGAAATCGATATATTCACAAAGAACAAAATTTTGAATTTCTCTCCACATGAGTTTTTCCCAATTCCGATCCCTAAATATTATCCGACTATCACCAAAATCAATAGGCCCCACCAACCCCCAAAATTTCCTGACTATCCGATGAAAATTCCAACCTGTAGCGCGATTACAAAAAATGGAAAGATTGGATATATTATTAACGTTTGCGATATCTCTGTTTTTTGCCCACTTACGCCAACATACTTTGCATCAATATAAAGGAGATCTTTTCTTCTTTCATTGGCGGGCTTTCCTTCTGGACTACTCCTACTAGAAGCGAAGATATTCGCATAAGAAGAAAACGTTGACTTTTCTCCACATAAGCTTTTTGCCTATTCCGACCCCTGAATATTATTCGACCATCACCAAACTTAATGGGCTTCTTCGTCTGTAGAACCCGCATCAACTTCCAAAAAATTCGTGACGATCTGATCAAAATTGCGACCTGTGCCGTGATTACAAAAAAATCGAAAAATGGGAAGCATTACCGACTATTGCGATATCTCTGTTGTTTGACCACCTACGACAGCCTACATCGTTGTAAATTTCTGATATTTTCTACTTTCTTTGCCAGAGCTATTGGCTTTGAAATAAAACGTTGACCTTTTCTCCAAATAAGTTTTTGCCCATTCCGACCCCTGAATAATGTCCGACCATCATCAAAATCAATAGGCTTCTTCCTCTGTGAGACCCCCATTAACTCCCAAAATTTCGTGACGATCCGATCAAAATTGCGACCTGTAGCGCGATCGAAAATTGAAAAATGGGATGTATTACGGACTATTGCTATATGTCCGTTATTTGGCCACATACGCCAACTTACTTTGCATCATTGTAAAGGTGCGATATTCTACTTTCATAGCCAAGCTTTGCCTTTGGAAGCTCCCCAACCACAGCTGTGATATACGTCATTATTATTAAAATCGCAAAAATGAAAAGTTGGGTTGTATTAGCGACTATTGCGATATCTTCGTTGTTTGACCACCTACGACAACCTACTATACACCGTTGAAAAGGTGATATTTTCTGCGCCTTACAGGTGCGGGGATTTTAGCTTTGAAATAAAACGTTGTCTCTTTCCCCAAATAAGTTTTTTGCCCATTCCGACCCCTGAATATTATCCGACCATCCCAAAAATCAATAGGCTTCTTCCCCTCCGGCACCCCCATCAACATCCAAAATTTCGTGACGATCCGATCAAAATTGCGACCTGTAGCGTGATTACAAGGTTTAGATGGACAGACGGACGGACGGACGGACTGACGGACGGACACACATAGCCAGATCGACTCAGCTCGTCGAGACATTCATTTTGGTATACATAAGTATGGGTCTACGACCATTATTTCGATGCGTTACAAGCTTTTTGGCCAAAACCAACTTATAATACCCTCCCCACATAGTGGTGTAGGGTATAATAACGGGATATATTAGGCTGTAACTCTGTTATCTGATCATGCACACCAACATAATTGGCATCTCACTTGTCCGGAATGTCACTTCCAGGAATTAAGATATACGCTGTATATTGAAAATTTTCACAATTTTCACACAAAAGTTTTGGTCCATTTAACCCTCTAAATATTATCCGATCGCCATCTGAAATTGCAAGCTTCTTCTTTGTGATATACTCTTACCTTATTTAAAATTACGCGTTGATCGGACTAATATTGAGAGCTACAGAACCGCTAGAAAATTGGATAAATATTATGTTTTTGGTCCATTTCACCCGCTAAATATTTCACGATCATCACCAATAAGAATAGGGATCTATTCTGATCTGAACCCGACCTCCATACAAAATTTCGTGACGATCGGTCCATAATTGCGGCCTGGAGCGTGTTTACAATTTATAATGGATGAACGGACGGACGGAAGGACACACATCTCAAAATTGCTTTATCTCGTCGTGATATGAAGATTGGTATACCACATTGGGGGTCTCCGAATATTTCGCGGTGTTACATGAATTTTTACAAAAACAAACTTATAATACCCTTTTCCACATTGTGGTATAGGGTATAAAAACTGAAACATTTAAGTTATTAATTCAATTTCATGTTTTTGAAGACCAGAAGGCCTTATGGAAGAGGTCTTCACATAGAAGAGCAGAACGTCTTCTCATAGAAGAATAGAAGGTCCTCTCATAGAAAGGCATAAAGGCAGGAGGTCGTCTCATAGAAGAGCAGGACGTCTTCTTATGGAAAATCCGGAGTTCTTTATATAGAAGGATGTCTACTTATACAAGGACAGAAGGTCTTCTTATAGACAAGTAAAAGGTATTCTTATACAAGAGCAGGAGGTATGTTTAAAGAAGGGCAGGAGGTCTTCTCTTAGAACAGCAGAACGTCTTCTCATAGAAGAGCAGGCCGTCTTATCATCTTATAGACAAGTAAAAGGTATACTTATAGAAGAGCAGGAGGCCTTCTCGTAGAAGATCAGAAGGTCTTCTTATGCAAGAGCAGGTGGTGTGCTCATGAAAGGGCAGGAGGTCTTCTTATTTTTATAGAAGATCTGGAAGTCTTCTTTTAAAAGATTTGGGGGTCGTCTCATAGAAGAGCCGGAGGTCTTCTTATAGAATATCTGAACGTCTTCTTTAAGAACATTGAATGCTTCTTATAGAAGATCTAAGGTCTATTTATAGAAGATCTGAGGCCTTTTGTATAAAAAACCTGGAGGAATTCTTATAGAAGACCTGAATGTCTTTCCATAGCAGATCTGAATGACTTCTTATAGAACATCTGAATGTCTTCCTATAGAAGGCTTCTTCAGGACGTCTTCTTATAGAAAATCCGGAGATCTTTATATAGAAGAGCAGGAGGTCTTCTTATACAAGAGTAGGAGATGTGCTCATAGAAGAGCAGAACGTCTTCTCATGGAAGAGCAGGACGTCTTTTCATAGGAGGGAAGGACATCTTCTACTAGAAAAGTAGAAGGTATTCTTATAGAAGAGCAGGAGGTTTTCTCATAGAAGATCAGGACGTCTTCTCATAGAAGAGCAGGAGGTCGTCTCACAGAAGGGCAAGAGGTCTTCTTCTAGAAGAGCAGAACGTCATCTCATAGAAGAGCAGGACATCTTCTTATATAAAATCCGGAGTTCTTTATAGAGAAGAGCAGGAGGTCTTCTTATACAGGAGCAGGAGGTGTGATAATAAAAGGGCAGGAGGTCTTCTCATTGTTTTATAGAAGATCTGGAAATCTTCTTTAAGAAGATTTGGGTATGGTCTCATAGAAGAGCCGGAGGTCTTCTTATAGAATTACTGAACGTCTTCTTTAAGAACATTGAAAGCATCTTATAGGAGACCTAGAGTCTTCTTATAGAAGATCTGAGGCATTTTTTAGAAAAACTGGAGGACTTCTTAGAAGACCTGAATGTCTTTCAACGAATTCTTATAGAACACCTGAATGCCTTCCTATGGAATGCCTGGAGGTCATCTTGTAGAAGACCTGGAGGCCATATTATAGAAAATCTGGATTACCTATTTTGGAAAATCTGCAGGAGTTCTCATACAAGATCTCAAGGGCTTCTTATAGAAGACCTATATATTTCCGATTTTGCTGAAATTTGAAATGTGTGACTGAATTCAGTCAAGACATAAATGTGCCAAAATATCATGGTACAATCATTAAAAGGTAGGGCACAGCAAACATCTGATTACAATTTTTTCCTGAGGTCCTCCTATTGTGTCAAAACAGTTTTGACAAAGTTGAGAAACGGCAAAATTTATTTATTCAAAATCAAATTGAATACATACAAAAACAAATACATATGTATAGAAGATGTACAATTTTGAAAACAGAAGCACACGTCATGCTTGCATTATACAATGGGGCCAGATGAGTGGAATATGCTGTGGCTATGTGTTGTGATTGCAGCTTACCGATGTCCAACTTCCGTGTTGTGTCTGTTCGTAACAATATGGTGCTCGGAGTCCATGTTAGCTCCTCGTAACGATGAAGGTCGAGATGCTTAAATCTGGTACTGCTAACTGTCATGTTTTTGTCGCTGCGAAGTCCATCAACCTGATTCCTTTGGCAGATGTTTCACTGGGAAGACTGAATTTTCGGACGGTGCGACCAAAGTTATTCTCCTTTCCAATTTCGGCGTTAAAATCGCGTAAAATAAATGTAATGTCATGGGTAGGACAACAATTATGCGTTTCTTCTAAGCGCTCGTAAAATATATCTTTGGTCTGGGGCCATTAGGTGTTGTTGTGACGCCTTTCCCAATGTATCGCATTTCCTGTATGGGAGTAATATGGGTCTTGTATTTTTCAAGTACATATTTTAAAGCGTAAGCTGCACCTTCTATGAAGATTCTGAACATTCCAGGTGCAGATTCGCTGTTTGTAATCCATACAACTTTTGCGAGGTCATCAACTTAAGAGCGGGTTGTTTTCTGTTTCTTTGTTTTTCATAGTACGATCTTTTGGAGGGATGGGTTATCTATCTTAAATAACAAGGGCAAATTCAAAATTCCAGAAAGCGACAATTCGCGTTATATGGGGCTATACCAAAACATGGACATACATATCGTCACCATAAATGCCCGAAGACGTAACCCACAAAACCAAAACTTTACAGGAGAAGCAGAAAGCTCTGTTCCTTTACGTGCAAGAATCTTCAAGTTCTACCACTTTTTACTCAGAAACTATACAATTCATATGGGAGCAGTTTACAAATTTTTCTACTTTTGCCGGTTTTACCATTTTCAAAAGTAAAGGAACAGACCAATAGTCGGCCCGCCCGAATTTGATCCTTTCCCCTTTGGTTTTTAGTTTGTAACACATCGCATTAAGCATTTGGCACCACAAAAATTATGTATATTATTGACAGGGACGTACGCAGGATTTCATTTCAGGGGGGGCCCAACTTGACCAAAAATCATGAAAAATTCAAATGTTGTGTAGCGTTACGTAAAGCTATTTTAAGGGGTTACTTCCACTTAGAAGTATCAGAAAAGCCATTTTCATGCATTTTTTATAAGAAATCAGTTAAACCTTGAGTTACCTTCTTTTTTTTGTTTGTTTTTTGAATAATCTTTCTGACAAATGCCCGCCTATAAAGCACTGTTTTTACTAAAGCAGTTTGCGATACCCACAGTTGTTTGAAAAAGAATAAACCAATCAGCATATATTTTTGTGGGATCATTACGAACCTAATAATTTTGTCCATTATCGAAACGGAATTTAAAAAAATAAATTTTTAAAAATTTTGAACAGTTAGAATCAGAATTTCGATTTAAAAAACGCACTGTAAAAATTGATATTTTTCGGACTCCGTCAGCAGTTTTTTAAAGACTCTCGGTAAGCATATGATTTATGTGTATAATAGTCCCACAAAAACATACAAAGACCGGAGCATCCGTTTTCTAGCAACAGTGGTGCCCCCTTTTAAAAGTGCCACTCCGAGGAAAGGCCTTTTTTTAGATTCTATGCTACATACAGAACACAATAAATGTTTCCCTTCGAAAGCTAATATCTCGTTAATTTTTTGTCCGATGGACTGAAAATTTTGGCACATATTCTACATGTACTTTAAAATGAGCCAAACATTTTCGATTTTTCGAATTTTATATGAAACTAGCGGACCCGGCGAACTTCGTCTCGCTATTAAGCAATAAAATTTCATACAAAAACTCAATTTTCGATTTTTCCAATTTTCCGACTTTTCCCGAGGGAGTTTCCAAAATTTTCTTCCGCAAAGACCTTCTCCTCGAATAACGAATAACTGACAAAAAATTTTACAGAATTCGGCCTAGCCGTTCTCATTTTATGAATTACTATACATTTTTTACACCATTTTTACACATATAGATATTGTTACAAAGTATATAAATTCAATAGAAAGAATTCATAATATTTAGGATACAATTTTAAATATTTACAGAGTAGGATATTTAGAATTGAAAATAGAAAATATCGGGCCACATTCGGTAAAGTCGCCATGTAAAATTTAAGCCCCGTTGAAGTTTTTAATAATAAAAATAATAAAAAATACAGGCCACGTTATAGTTTATCGCAGAATTTTACAACCACAAAGAATTGCCGTTGTCTTTGCTATAGCAAGATTTTTACTATGTATTTCGATGATCTTAGCCTAATTTTTAAGAATATCGGCTGCCGTTGTCGTTGATGTGTTTCCAAATGAAAATATAAGAAAAATTTAACATTTTTGGGGATATGGTGCGAAATCTATACAAATTATGGAATTTTTAGATATATTATAAAATTTGAGGTAATAAATGTAGGTTTTCCAGTTCAATATTTGTCCAAATATTTTATTCTTACCCTTATCTACAAATTTGCTTCAGAGGTCAGAATAAGATTTTCATTGGTTTCAGAGATATAGCTAAAGATGGTATTTACCGGGTATTTACCCGAGATTACCTTAAAAATGCTGCACAGTGTTATTTACCGGAACAGACTCTAATTCAGGATTATTTTTTACTTTTAATATAATGTTAAAAAAGAAGCATTATAATTTTTTTAATTGTACGATTAGAAGTTTTCGGACTCGATGACAAACACTTTGATGGACTTAGTTCTATATAGTTTTGACAAATAACAATCGATCCTTATTGAACCCTACTTAAATATTCGCTAATAATAAGCTAATTAATTTTAGAAATGGATCTTATTTTGAGAGACACTCCTCTCGTCCATAAGCTATTTTAGTTGGTCACCGTAGCATTTAGAGCTTTGTCAGGAAGCATGAACTTGTTCACGAAAAATAGGATATCGCTGTAAACAAGACTACAAAATGTCCAAAGGATCGTCGAACAGTCTTTAAACTGCAGTTATGTTAGACTTGTTATGTTAGACTCTTGGAACTTGATGTACTTTTGGAAGCAATTTTGCGAGTGGACCAAGATAATCCATATTAGGTTCGGTTCGGAGGTACCGATATGACTTAAATTTAATTTGGACAAAACATTACGAAATCCAAAAGTTCGACCAAATCGGTTGATCCGTTCGAGAGTTATCATGAGTTCCAACCTGCCAGGCAAAGAGAGATACAGACGGATGGACGGTGGTAAGTACTTCCATCATGTCTGAAACGAATATCGTCCAAACATATCTGTGTGGAGTCTATAATATAATTGTTCCACAAACATCCCAGATGGGACAAGGGAGACTTCTCTCATATCAATGAGTGCACGCCGATTCATATTGGCTCAATGATATGGGACCTACTTTTTATTGCCGAGTCCGAACGGCGTGTCTTACGACACCACTTGTAGAGAAGTTTTTCATGGCTTAAATACTCAGGAAATGTCGCCAGCATTACTGAGGGGGAATTTTGCCACCGTTGAAAATTTGATGTTGCTTGGCCTGGAATTCGAACCGCAGACCTTCTGAGTGCAAGGCGGACGTGCTAACCATTGCACCACGGTGGCCCCCCAAGTGTGGAGTCTAAAATCATTATTTTGATGAGACCTATTTGTATCGTATCCTAGTGTATATAATCTCGTAACCTTAAAGTCTGCGCCTACAATTATACATCGGTAGTGATAACGAAAAAAATCAAGTGACGCACAAAAATTCATTTGTCTTCGTTATTTTTTCATACCGTTTAGCAGCAAATTTGTCTAAAATAGAATAACAAAATTTTGGCGATGGCAGTAAAACAAATTTCTAAATGGCATTCAAGTTGTAGTCCACGAAGGACCGACCCTTCATACATTGCATTCAATATACATTTTTTCATATACTTCCATTCACACAATACTGAACTCGTTATTTTTGTTGTCACAGGATGAGTTTTATGCCTCGAGAGCTCTATACATTCGAATATGACATAAATGATATGACATGAAGAAGTAATTCAGATTTCATTGGGTGTTTCTCTCAAAAACAGCATACAAACAAAATTTTTTAAAATATTTTCTTACAAAACTTGTTAATGATGTACATTTTCTGTTCAGAAACTTAAGAAAATATAAGTTTTAATTTGAAATCTGCAAATATACAAATGTTTTTATGAGACAAAAATATAATAACTAGTTACAGAAGCTTAACAAATTTTGTTCGACCAAACCATTTCGGGGGGGGCCCGGGCCCCCTGTGCCCCCCCCCCCCTGCGTACGTCCCTGATTATTGATTATGATAAAATTTTAAGACGATCTAGCCATGACTGTCTGTTGTAATCACTCTAGCGTTCGTAATAATTGAGATAGACGCTAAAATTTTGCACCCGAGTGTCTTTTTTCCATAGGCAGATCAAGTTTGAAGATTGGCTATATTTTCCATACATTTTCCGGCCAAATTGGCTCCAATTTCGCACTTAAAGTTTTAAGAGATCAAAAAACTTCTGCACCAAATATGGTGAAAGATAGGTGCACGTTTTGATATAGCCCCATATAACGGTACCTCGAGATTTAAAGTATTTTGAGGCTTTAAGCTACCTTTTCTGACGAATTAGTTTAAATTTGACATTTCAAGTTCAGAGTGACCAAAAAACCTCTCCACTAAAAATTGCCAAGATGAGTCGATGTTTATGTATAGCCCCCATATAACGGTACCTTACGAATAGGGGCATTTTGGGAATTTTTGCTACAACTTTTAACCGTATCAGCTATAATTTGACATTTGAGGTTATCAATGGTTCCAAAATGTCTCCGTTAAAAATCGTCAACGTAGCTTCATATTTTGGTATAGCCCCTATATAACGGTACCCCGGATTTTCGGTATTTTGAGTAGTTTAGCTACAATTTTTAACCAAACTAGCTGTGATTTGAATTTGAGGTCTCAAAACTCCTCCACCAAAAATCGTTAACATAGGTCTATGTTCTGGTATAGCCCCATATAGAGTTGGGAAATGGGTAAGTGCCCAAATGGTAAATACCCTTTAAAACGGGTATATAGGGTAAAAATGGGTAAATACCCAGGTATTTACCCAATATGTGGGTATAAACTACAGAAAATAAATTAATCCAATTAGATGCGAAAAACGCAGTGCTTTTGCAAATTTCAGCTGACTATGAATAAAATAACCTTTTTTCGAAAACTTGGAAATTTAAAATATGACCAATTTTGGTCCATAGTTTGGTAAATCTCTCATATATTGTGACAGCATAATTTTGATATTTGAGAACTAGTAGAGCGGTTTGTTGCAGTTCTCCATGCAGAAAAATATAAATCCTGAATCGAGATCCAAACTGTATGATATATCAGATGGATTAACCCACGATTTTAGTGGATAATCTTGAAATTTAAGTCCTCCTCGATAAAGCTAAAATATTTGCATTCTTCGTTTACTTTTTCGCACAAGCAACTCCGACGCCCGATTTGACATGTAAAAGTTTAGTCGGCGTGGTTAAACCGTTTTCCTGGTATTCTTTTTGATTTTCTGTCTGACAGAAAAACAAAATTTTGATTTCAAAATAAAATTTTATTTACCCAAATAAATACCCATAAAAGAAATTTATCGGGTATTTACATGGTATTTACCCTTCTATACCCATATAACGGTACCCAACGATTTTCGGTATTTTAATGATTTTAGCTAAAATTTTTAACTGAACTGGCTGTAATTTGACATTTAAAGTCCTCAGAGTCCCGAAACTCTTCCAACGATCACATAGGTGCCCCATATAAAGGTACCACAGATTGAAGGAATTTTTAGACAATTTTTTTACCTAATTAAGGTATTTGGGGAATCCGGAGTCGAATAATTTTTGCACCTAATAGGAATCAAATTATTCCATTTGAGTTCAGAATATTTTATGGTGGGGTGTAAAAAAAGTTCGACCCCGCCGAACTTAATGTTTTTTACTTGTTATACCCTACACCACTATGTTGAAAGGGTATTATAAGTTTGATTTGTTAAAAATTCATGTAACACCGCGAAATATTCGTCGGAGACCCCCAATGTGGTATACCAATCTTTATATCTCGACGAAATAAAGCGATTTTGAGATGTGTGTCCGTCCGTCTGTCCATTATAAATTGTAATCAAACTCCAAGCCGCAATTATGGACCGATCGTCACGAAATTTTGTTTGGAGGTCGGGTTCATATCAGAATAGATCCCTATTTTTATTGGTGATGATCGTGAAGTATTTAGCGGGTGAAGTGGACCAAAAACATAATATCTATCCAATTTTCTAGCTGTTCTGTAGGTTGCATTAATAGCCCGATCGCCTTGAAATTTTAAATAAGGTAAAAGTATATGACAAAAAAGAAGCTTGCAGTTTTGGATGGCGATCAGATAATCTATCTATCATAACAGAAAAATTTTCAGTTCAGTTGTCCAATTGGATTTTTTTATAGAAATATTGCAGCATGCGGTCGCCTCGCCACCTATTCTATTCTAGGATTTTGGATAAAGGGATAAATACAAAATACGACCAAAGATATGTCTCATCGAAATAATGGTTTTGGACCCCAAGTATGTTTGGACGAAATTCGTTGGAGTAGATTTAGCCCTGTCCGTTCATCTGTCTCTCTTACTGTCTAGCTGGCTGGTGAGGACGATAACTTTCGAACAGATCTACCGATTCAAACCAAATTTTATACTTCGCGATATTTTGCCCAAACTTAGTTTAAGTTCCATTAGGTATTATTCCTTCCAGATATAGATCGGGTAAGACCATATCGGCCGATACCTTCGGGTGCCTCCCACACAAAATTAGGAAAAGTGAAATTGAAGAGTCTTCTCGAATAGTTTTGAATTTTTTCAGCAGATCCTTCTTGCAGCCCCTTTACGATGATGCAATTGCAATGACAAGTCCACACTTCCTGAGATTATGGCCGAAAAGCTTCAAGAAACCCTGATAAACAAACAAGAAACCCAAATAAAATGGCAAATCCGCAACATACCTCTCAAGGGGATTTTCTGATGGGTCCAAACTTTGCACATCGTATTATTTTATGCAGTCACCCAAAATTTGGAAAAAGTGCAGTTTTAGGACTCGTATCGGATCCATTTGACTTTTTTTTGAAGAAGAAGAAGGTTCTTTTCACGGTCCCTATTGCAACGGTACAATTTTTCTTGGGTAAGTCCATACTTCCTGAGATAATGGTCCAAAAGTTGCAAAAACCCCCACCGGCTCCAACTAAAATTAGAAATCCGAAAAATAATTCTCAAACTTTTTAAACAATTAGAAGTTAGCTTACTAAAATTAATTTGGTATAGCCCCACATTACGATACCTACAGATTCCACGTATTTGTGTTTGTTTCTTTTTATACCCTCCTCCATAGTTTGGAGGGTATATTAAGTTTGTCATTCCGTTTGTAACACATCGAACTAATCATTTGCGACCCTATAAAGTATATATATTCTTGATCAGGATAAAATTCTAAGACGATCTAGCCACGTCCGTCTGTCCGTCCGTCTGTTGTAATCACTCTAGCGTCCGCAATAATTGAGATAGAGTGCTTAAATTTTGCACCCGAGGGTATTTTTTCCATAGGCAGGTCAAGTTCGAAGATGGGCTATGTCGGTCCACTCTTTGGTATAGCCCCCATATAACGGTACCTCCGGATTTTAGGTATTTTGCTCTTCGCCATATTGGGACACCGAATTAGCTATAATTTGGCACTTAGGGTTCCTGGTGGTCAACAAACTTATATCCAAGAGGATATGGGCATAGGTCCACGTTTTGGTATAGTCCCCATATAACGGTACCTCCCGATTTTCGGTATTTTGAGAATTTTAGCCACAATTTTTAGCCGAACTATCTGCCATTTGACATTTGAGGTTCTCAGTGGTCATGAAAAATCTCCACGAAACATCGTCAACATAGGTCCATGTTTTGGTATAGCCCCCATCGGTACCTCCCGATTTTCGGTATTTTGAGAATTTTAGCTAAAATTTTTAACCGAACTAGCTGTAATTTGCCATTTGAGGTTCCCAGTAGTCATTAAATATCTCCACCAAACATCGTCAACATAGGTTCATGTTTTGGTATAGCCCCCATATAACGGTACCTCCCGATTTCCGGTATTTTGAGAATTTTAGCCACAATTTGTAACCGAACTATCTGCAATTTGACATTTGAGGTTCTCAGTGGTCGTGAAACATCTCAACCAAACATCGTCAACATAGGTCCATGTTTTGGTATGGCCCCTTATAACCGTAACTCCCGATTTTCGGTATGTTTTGGTATAGCCCCCATATATCGGCACCTCTAGATTTTCGGTATTTTGGGAATTTTAGCTACAATTTTTAACCGAACTAGCTGTAATATGCCATTTGAGGTTCTCAGTGGTCATGAAACATCTCCACCAAACATCGTCAACATAGGTCCATGTTTTGGTATAGCCCCCATATAACGGTACCTCCCGATTTTCGGTATTTTGAGAAATTTAGCTACAGTTTCTAACCGAAATAGCTGTAATTTGACATTTGAAGTTCTCAGTGGTCATAAAACATCTCCAACGAAACATCGTCAACATAGTTTCATGTTTCGGTATAGCCCCCATATAACGGTATCTCCCGATTTTCGGGATTTTGAGAATTTTAGCTGCGATTTTGAACCGAACTAGCTGTAATGATCGGTATTGTGAGATAGGTCCAATATAGGTCCATGTTTTGGTATATCCCCCCATATAACTGTACCTCCCGATTTTCGGGAATTTTCAGTGGTCACGAAATTTCTTCACTAAAATTCGTCAACATCGGTCCTTTTTTGAGGGTCTACATTGTTTTGATGAAACTACCCTCAATTTGACTCTTGAAGTTCCCTGCAGATATAAAACTTTTCCACCAAAAAAATTAAAGATAGGTTGACTCTTTGATATAGCCCCGTAAGTGGTACCTTTCACCTAGCTGAACACATTTTTTTAGATTAGATTAGATAACACTGTGCAACAAAATGGAGGTGAAAGTCTGTTGCTTAAGTGCTCTACAAAAACAACAAACAAAGATATAATGCTAATTCATGATGGCTTACACGGTCTCTTGCAAAGACTTCATCACGCTATAACGCGGAAGTTCGACTCACGGCGCATTTGTCCTTCGGGGTTTTTAATATACACACACCAAGGGCTTTCATTTCCAAAAGGAATTATATCTGCCCCAACATTTGTGTTCACTGTGTAATTCAAGCAAAAGTGGGAGGCAGTAGGAATCTATCCATTGTCGAAAAGTTGTTCCACCTAACATTTTGAAAGGACCCTAATTATTCAATTTTAATTAAGACTATTTTATGGTAGAGGGTATGAAAAGTTCGGCCCCGCCGAACTTAACGACTTTTTACTTGCTTTTTTTTTTGTCATTGGCTGAGGGTATATCACCGTTAGCGCAGCTGACTTATACTATCTTGCTTGGTGTGAACTATTTTCGAAATGCCGTGAAAATCACAAAACTGCGTGCATTATCAAGCATATGTGAGGTACAAGTGCACAATTTTTGGACGATAGATTTTCAATAAACTCACAATTTTCCCAAATATCAAATTTCAGAGATATGGCAGATTGCATTTTATATATATTTATTTATATTAGGTGTGTTTCAAAAAGAAACCTGATATTTAAAAACAATTTAAAGATGTAGCAGGTGGTGCTAATCTATGTGATGTGGATTAATATTAGGTCATTGAAAGGCGTGTCCTAAGTTGCCACTTGTAGAGAAGATTTTTCATGGCTGAAATAATCAGGAAATATCGCCAACATTACTAAGGGATATTTTGCTTCCGCTGAAAATTAGATTTGGCCTGGGAATCGAAAACGGACATTCAGCGTGCAAGGATGTTACATATAGCTAATTTCTAGAGGTTGTGGTGTAGGGTATCACATGGTCGGCCCAGTCCGACTATAGCCTTTGCTTACTTGTTTTGAAATAGATTACATTTTATGACATAATTGAGAACAGTAGAGTGAACTAGTAATTCCGTTTTAGTTCAGAATGTTTTATGGTAGAAAGTATTAAAAGAACTTACCAATTTCTTACATTTTTGTTCTTTTAAAGTATCAGCATTTTCATAGACCCAACATTTTTTCTTAGTTCCTTAATCTGCATGCAGGACCACAGCCTCATTTCATTTATTTTTTTTATAAACCTGCCATATAATTTACAGTATTCATTTTTTTAAATAATATATAAAATTCCATTTCTCTACATGACGAAATTTTCCACTCCGCTTTTTTTAAAAGTTGTGAAATGTTGCGTATGAGTTTTGAAAATAGTCACACTCCCCATTTTTTTCATTAATAAATATCCGAATAAATTTATATTGTACTACATATTTATGTCAACATTCAAATGCTTTTACAGATTTTTATTGTAGAATGCAAATACATACACACATTTGCATAATATACAATGAATACCAGAGATGATTTGTACATGCAATTGCAATTAATTTGTATTTATTTAAAGTAAGATGTATCTGAAGTGTGCAGATAAAATATTTCAGGAAATATATAGTTAAATAAGAGAAATTCCCAATATGAACTATTATAAAGTTACAGTCGAATCGCGATAATTCGTACCTCGATAAATTGAAAACCTCAATTATAAATACTCGATAATTCGCATAAAATTACCGGTCCCTTGGATTGCAAATTATCGAGGTTCTACTGTATATGAAAAGGTCTAATCCCTGTAATCAATATCTACTTTTACGGTAGATCCTTGAAAAAGGTTAGGAACATATACACGTAGTTCATTTATGGAGGACGGCGAAAGGTTATAGTTGCAATAAATATGGCACAAAAGACATCAAAGATCGAAAAAATGTAAGGTGCAACTATATATATTGCAGTAACTTTCGAAGACTACTTACTGCATGGCAAATTTTAAGGCTCTCATTTCTGGTTTTTTGCCACTTCAGTAATTTTCCCATATACAGTCTTGAAAATATATGTGCAAGCATACCCTGATTATTTTATGTTTATCAAATGTCATGAAAGCCCAACTATATGTAATATGTATGTGGGTGGGCAAGGTAGGGAAGGGCGTATGTTATTGTTTATTGGTGTGCATTGGTTTGTATGCGAAACACTTTACTAGTATGTGGGCTAATTACAAAATCTGATTACTTTTACTCTTCCACATTCATTTCCTGGCTTTGGCAATTGATCGGCATAGAGGTGATGATGAGGATGATGGTGTAGACAACGATGCCAACGATAAGTGGGACTTTGTTAATGATGTTGGTTGAGGGTTGAGGGGGGGATAAGTGATAGTGCGGGTAATACAAAATTTCCTCTTTAATGTAGCTAAGGTACGTATGTAATGAAAAGTGTGTTCTACCACTATTGCCAATGTCATCGTCATCATTGTCTATAATACAATCTAATCCAAAGAGGCTAATTAAAACTACTCAATGAGGCATGTGATGCTTAAGGTTCTGCATGAGAAATTCCCAAAATAATTTCAATGCTGTTAATACTTGAAAATCATTTACTTTCAAATATAAATTAGTATTATATTTTAATATAATTTTAAATGAAAAAAAGGGTTTCTGTATAAGAGAAATTGCTTGAGGGTGTATGGGAATCACGAAAATCGATAAAAACATATAAATAAATACGACAAATATTCAGATTTGTTGCAGTTCAGTGTTAGCTATTATAAATAAATTTAAAGTGAGCAAATAACACTTGAACTATATAATTGTTAATTACTATATCTCCACGACAAAAAATGTTGTATTACAGTTTCAACGATATAATAGATGTAATGTAAAAGGGTTAAATAGCATTTATTTTACAAATTAGATAATCGAATGGATATGGTTTCAAGAAAAACAGAAAACTTAAAGTTGAGGGCTTTATCATAACTATAGCGCCTACCATCTGATAAATACATACATAATTATTTGCAGCAATTACTATTTTGAAAGTCATTCTTCCCTGCATAAAAAATCAAGGCTCTGAATGAATTCTTCTTAAAATCCGTTCTGCTGTTGAATATTTTAGTCCTTTGTTTCGATTTCTTTCAATATCTAGTTCGAAGCCTCCTGACATTCTAATAACCAACCTGGGCGACAACACCAAAACAGAGGATAACACAAAATAGGAAAGGCAGGAGATAGCGCCACCCAGAGGAATAAGGCAAGGAAACGTTGCTTAAATTCAAGGAAGCGTTGTGTCCAGGCAACGATAAATGGCAGCTCCACCACCTAAGACAGACAACAGCAGAAAATCAGACAATTGATAGTCCTATGTTTTATTTACTTTCTAAATATAGTACGAAGCCTCCTGACATTCGAATAACCAATTTCGGCATCAACACCAACAATTGAGGATAACACAAAAATAGGAAAGGCAGGAGATGGCGTCGGGCAGAGGACGCTAATATGCAAGGTCCCCAACCACTGCATAAATTCAAGGACACATTATTTCAAGACAACGATAGGTGACAGCCTCACCACCTAGGACAGGCTACAGCAGACCTTCGATTTGTTTTCTTACAATATGTAATCTGAAGCCCCCTGATATGATAGTAACCAACTTCCGAATCAACACCAAGACATGAGGATAACACAAAATAGGAATGGCAGGAATCAAGGACCGCAACTTTGTAGAAGGCGTGGTCTATAGGCAACGATAGATTGCAGCGCCCTAACTGCTAGGACAGTCTAAGCAGACAATATATAGTCTCACAAATAGAAGTATACCAGGAGTCTGGCAATTAAGCATCGTAATGGTATACTACTAACAAACAATGATGAACAATTTCAAAGATGGAGAGAACATTTCAAAGAAATTGAAAACGTCAGAAACGGCAATGAAAGTAAAGTAAGAATGGTGTTAAGTTCTTCACGAACTGTAGTGAAGTGAATAGGAACAAGTAAAAAAATATCAGTCGGCTTTGCCGACAGAGATATACCCTCAGCATATGTAAATTGAAATATTAATCTACGGACAGATCGAATATATTTCGGGTCTTTTAGAATTTTGTGGCCATTTTGTACCTTTGAACTTGCCGACGATAATGTGGATTAGGATTAAAGTTTTGCTGGAGGGCTACTTAAAGGAATAGACGACATAGGAAGTGGATCTGATTTTGAGAGTCATATCTTTTTGATATATATTGGGCACACTAGTCATTTCAGTGGGTCATCTTATAACTTTTGGACCAGTATGCCAGGAAGCATGGACTTGTCCACGGAAACCATAATATGACTGTAAACAGCAGGACCACAATGAACAGCGTCGGCATTCATTTCCAAAACATCTTCGAAGAGACCCTAAACTGCATATCGACACGAATGTTGAACTTTTGTGGGGGAGGTACCCTAAGGGAAAGAAGAAGTTCTCGTGCTCTCCAGCAACTACACATAGGGGTTTTTACACCTTTCCGGGCTGTTTCCTCAAGAAGTACGGACATGCATCTGAAAAACATTTATCGTCGTAATTGAGGTAGCGAATGCAAGTTGCTTCAAACAGAAATCAAAAAAAAAAATCAAAGTGAACCTATCCGAAATTTTGTGTGGGAGGTACCCTAGGGAGTGCACAAATATATTCCATATTTAAACCTGATCTATATCTGGTAGATGTATAAGATGTGTAAAGTATGGGCCAAATCGTTCACTCAATTCAAGAGTTATCGTGCGCACAATTTTTCAGAATATTTTGAACTTTTGTGGGGGAGGTACCTGAAGGAATGGACTGATTTGGATTAGCTTCGAATGTAAACTGTGTTTGGACAAAATATTACGAAGCAAATTTTGGACTGAATCGGCAGATCCGTTCGAGAGTTATATGCGCTCAAACCATTACATACGGTGTCATAGGGGTTTTTCGCGGGGTTTCAGGCTATTTTCTCAGGAAGTATGGACTTCCTCCAGATGAAACTTGCACCGTCGTATCGGGGGCGGTGAATACAAGTTGCTACAACAAAAGTCGAAGCGATTTCGTGAAAAGGTCCCTAAACTGAACTTTTCGCGCATCTTCGAACTTAAACTAAGTTTTGGACAAAATATTACGAAGGCCAAATTTTGGACCGAATCGGTTAATCCGTTCGAGAGTTATCGTGCGCTCCAGCCAGCAGGACAGACAGACAGACGGGACGGACATGGCTAGTTCGACTCCAAATTGTCTGAAACACATTTCGTCCAAACATACTTGGGGTCTAAAACTTAGCCTAAAGGCTGAGGGTATAACAAGCACTTCCTCTTATTGTAGGAATAATATATCCCAACTGATAACACTGTGCAACATTTTAAGGTGATCTTGTGCAAACAATTCGAACTGAGGATTTTTTGAAAGTACAGACCCAAACGACAAGAAACCCCTAGTTGATGTTTGTTGTGTCAGATCCAGCTCGGATTTTATGGCCCCATCTAAACATGCTTAAATATTGAGTTGTTAAAGAAATTCGGGGCTATATCTCTGAAACCAATGCGAATCTTCTTCTGATCTCTGAAGCAAATTTGTAGATAAGGACAAGAATGAAATATTTGGAGAAATAATGAACTCGAAAAACTTCATTTATTGCCTCAAATTTCAAAATATATGCAAAAATTCCACAATTTTTATACATTTCGCACCATATCTCCAAAACCGTTAACTTTTCTGAATATTTTCTTTTAGAAAAATATTTCCTGGAATGTAATACACAACTCTTCAGAACATGTCATTGTTGTAAAATGTCTCTATGCCGTTGTTTACAGTACATTTTTCAACGACAATTTAATAAAAATATCAAGAATTTAGTGAAATCCGAAATGCGAGAATAAACTGTTGGTGTGAACTGTGTTTGAAATACGTGTTGTAAAATATATGATGCAAAATGCCGCTGAAACAACATGACGTAAGCATTTAGAGTTTTAGAATGTTCCAAAGAAATGTTGAGAACTTTATTTGGAAGATTTTTGCAAAAGTTTAAGTTCTTAAGCAACCCTTAATGTTCGTGTGCGTCTTTGGCTAGAAATCAGAGGGTTCGTGTGTTCAACTCGCACAGCAAGCGAAATAAAATAAAGTAAATAAAAGTAAGAAGTGTGATGATATTAAAAAAAATCTCTACATCAACTGTTCTAAAAATAGAATTTTTTTCAACTTCAAGTGGCCACAGAATAACTAGTTGTTCTAGTGGTCATAAAATAACTACAAACTGTGTGCGACATGCCCTTGTAAAAATAAATGGGAAGAAAGGGGGTTTGCGAGTAGTTACGGCTGCTAAAAATCCCTTACGAAAGCCATGAATTTGGGAGGACTCTTTTGCTGTGTTGTTTCAATTCCCAATAGCCGATACTGACCAGAATTTCAGCAATTATATAAAATTTTCTATATTTTATAGATTTTGATGCCCTAGATGTAGTTTTTCTTATCTGGTTTTTTTCAAAAGATATGTTCTACTTTACGTTTCTGAGATAAAGTACTGATAATTGCAAAAATCCGAACTGGAAGTGACAGGACACAACCCTACTAGGGTTTTTGTAGTCTAAATAATAGAAGTTGTTTGCATTTTCAGTGTTGCATAGTGAAATCAAAGCTCCGAATTCTTCTTAAAATCCGTTCTGATGTTGATTATTTTAGTCATTTGTTTTGATTTCTTTCAATATCTAGTTCGAAGCCTCCTAACATTCTAATAATTAACCTGGGCATCAACACCAAAACAGAGGATAACACAAAATAGGAAAAGCAGGAGATAGCTCCACCCAGAGGAATAAGGCAAGGAAGCGTTGTTCCTGGCAACGATGGATGGCAGCTCCACCACCTAGGACAGACAACAGCAGAAAATAAGACAATAGATAGTCCTATTTCATTGTATAACAAAACTTGAAAAAAAAAATTAAAAGAAATTTGACCATGGTGATTTTGACCTTGCAGATGAAGTTTGATGGATTATATGTGTTCACAATTTGTTCCTTTAAGACAAGAGCTACAACTTTGCCTCTGAGATAAATTCAAATTTCCTAACGGTTTGGAACATATAGTCCTGACTAAATGACCCTTTTTACATCAAATCCTCAAACCTTTGGAGGCCTATAACCGCTAAAGTTGATGATATACGAAAAAACGGCGAGATACGTGTCTTCTCAATTTTGGTGCTACATCACCCAGTGGAGTCAGAATATGGTTAATAAAACATGACTCAAAAAATTACACACAGTGATATATTACGAAGCCTCCTGACATTCGAATAACCAACATCGGCATCAACATCAACACCAACACATGAGGATAAAACAAAATAGGGAATGCTGGAGATAGCGTCGGGCAGAGGACGCTAATATACAAGGTCCCCAACCACTGCATAAATTCAAGGAGACATTATTTCATGACAACGATAGATTACACCCTCACCACTTAGGACAGGCTACAGCAGACCTTCGATTGTTTTCTTTCAATATGTAATCCGAAGCTCCGAAAGGCTGTCTCCTTGTCTGAAACCTTTTTGGTACTGAATTGTTCGAAGAGGCTATTTCCTATTTAAACTGAGGATTTAGTATCAATGAAGTCATTTTACAAAGCCGAATAAGCTTCGCGGGCATAACAAATTCAGACATGGCTTGGAATACCTTGGGCGTACGGGACTGTCGAAGGCTGCCTTATAATCGACAAAAAGGTGGTAGGTGTCGATCAGCATCTCTTCGGTCTTCTCCACGATTTGCCGCAGGGTAAATATCTGGTCAATGGTGGACTTGCCAGGTCTAAAGCCTCACTCTCGAATTTTTCACACTGCCGCTTTTCCATGTCTCTATTTTTCTTGCGGAAAAGACGTTTCTCCTCCTCTCTCTTTTTCTCCCGATACACTCTCGTGCGCTACGCGTTGCTACTGGTTGTAGAGTAACCCTATATGCCGCATACCATGGATTCCTTGGTGGAGGTCTCTGGTATCCACGTATGGATTTTTCGGTTGTTTCCATGAAGTGGACATTACTTTGTAATTGTGCTGGTATGTTTTCGGAACGAGGAGTGCTTTGATTAAGTAATTGGGAAAGTTGAGTGGAGAATGCTGTGGATATCTGTTGTTATTGCAGCTTACCGCTGCACTAAACTGAAATGTCCTTTTGTTGTTTTTTTCGTTGTCATATGAAAGTAAACACTCTAAAATAATGTCAATAAGGTTTTTTTAGAAATTTTTATTTATCGTTATGAATATATGCTGTCAAAATTAATATTTGTTTACTCAGTTGATATCAAAGTCACGTGCGCAGTATTTTTCATAGTTTCTTTATTAAAGTATCGGGAAAACAAAAATAAATTATTTTAAACTAAAATATGGAAAAGAAAGGTGGAAGTGTGAGGTTTCAATTTAAAAAAAATTAAAAAAAGTTTACAAATAGTATTTTATAAATTTGTTTTTGATAGTTTATTAAATTTTAATTAATATTTATAATTCAAATTTTGTTCTAGTCATAAATAATTTTGATAACTAGTGACACCTGTATAAAAAATCGAAATTACTGTTGTTGGCGTTTTTTATTGTTGGACTGCAGAATTTGAAGTCTGTAGTTAATAAATTTAAAAGGACAGAGTGTTCTTTTGTATATATGTATATATTCTTTAAAGGTTACATTAGTTTACCAAATTCACAAATTTTTGACTTTTGTCTGGAAGTATAAACAGAATATCAAGTAAGAAAATGTTTCTAAAAATGTACAAAGATATAAACATATGTATAAAGATAGGATCCAACGATGTCTCCACAGATACTCGTCCAAGTAGTATAATGTCCAATTTACATTAGCAACTTTTTCGTCATGTGGAGCTGTTTCGTCATTTATTTGCTAAAACAGGCAACATTTTGCGTCATTTACCATACAAAAATAAATGACGATAGCTGCGTCATTTATTCTAAACAACGCACGAAAACACCATACTATTATACGCAACCCTGCTTTTTTGTCATAAACTACAAAAAAATGCAACTGTTTTATGATGTCTTTGTTTGTTTGTGTGTGTTGTAGGAAAACAAAAATACTCAAACGATGACAAAAGTGAAAATAAATGTTTAAAAACTTCCAAAAATTATGTTTTTTGTTTTTAGAAATAACTTAAGTTATTCGATACACATTTGTGTTGTGAAATTCCTATTTCTCTGAATAAATATATTGTGTGCGTGTGTTTGTGTTATTGTATAAGTGTGTATGTGCGATTGCGTGCGTAAGCAAATGACGCAAAAAACAGATGTAAATACACTTTAAGCCTAAGATATCGCATAATTTATAGAAAGTAGTATCGAAAATGGAAAAATTTCACAGGAAGTTGAGATATTTTCGAAGAAAATTTTCCTACGGCCTAAATTAAATGTCCAAATGAAAATAAAAATCGACAGAACCCCAAATCTCTCTTTCTAGACAAGTATATATATATGTCCTGTTTTATTTGTTAAAGAAATGTGATACAAAATAATATGAACATATCATAACAAATAAAGTTCATGTAGAACATAGGGCGGTAACAAATTCTCTCCATCTTCTTCTATCGTTAACGATACTTTTGACTTGATTCCATGTCTTGTTGAGGGCTTCGTATTCTCTCTTAACGCATCTGATCCACGTCATTCGGGGTCGACCTGGTCTTCGGTGTCCCTGAGGATTCCACTGCAAAGCTGACTTCGTGATGTCATTATCGGGACGCCTTAAAATGTGTCCAATCCAAGTCCATTTTCGTTTCTTGATTTCCTCCTCGACTGGGATATTATTTGTAATAGTGAGCAGCTCATTAGTTGATATTACATTCGGCCAGTATATGTGGAGGATACGTTTAAGGCAGCCATTTATGAACGTTTGGAGCTTTTTCATATTCGACTGGGTGGTACCCCACGTTGATGAGCCATATAGCAACACTGATTTCACGCTGCTGTCGAAAATGCGTAATTTTGTTTTGCGACTAATGTTATTAGATCGCCATGTTTTATGTAGGGCTTGGAAAGCTGCTCTGGCTTTGTTTATACGGGCCACAATGTCGTCTTCAGAGCCACCATGTGCAGATATGACGCTTCCGAGGTAGCAAAATGTATTGACGTCTTCGATGTTAATGCCATTAACGGTTAGTGGTGTTGTAACACTGGTCCCGATTCGCATAAGTTTTTTGATGTTAATTTTGAAGCCTATACTAGATGCATTGATAATAAGCCTATTTAGTATTTTTTAGATGTCTTCAAAACGGTGGGCCATGAGACAAATATCATCGGCATAGTCAATATCGTTTAGGCGATTGTTGAGGTTCCACTGTATGCCACATGGGGCCTCGCTGTTTGTTTTGTTCATAACAAAGTCCAGCATTAACAGGAATAACGTTGGTGACAAAATGCATCCCTGTTTAACTCCGGCTGTAGTCATAAAGGGTGAACTTTCTGCTGTATTAAAACGCACACGGCATGTCGAATTTCTGTAGAGTTCACGAATGAGGAGTATTATTTTGTCCGGAATACCATTTAGGGAAAGGATTTCCCACAGTGCATCACGTGATATGGTGTCGAATGCTCTTTCATAGTCGACGAAAAGTAAGTAGAGATGTGCATTGTACTCCTTTGATTGCTCGATGATAATTCGAAGTGTGTTGATATGGTCGGCGCAAGATTTGCCGGTGCGAAACCCTGCCTGTTCGCATCGCAGTATTGATTCCACAGCTGGGCGTATCCGGTTTAGCAGTAGCGATTCCATGAGTTTTGCAATAGAGTTGAGTAAAGTGATGCCTCGCCAATTCTTACATTCCTTCAAATCACCTTTTTTGGGAATTGTAATTATGACTCCTTCTTTCCATGCGTCATGAATTTTCGATGTTGTCCATGCAGTGCGTATAATAGGAAAAAGGGCATCTACTAGTGATGGAGCGCCATATTTTAGCAGTTCAGCTGGTATGTTATCAGGGCCACTGGATTTACCATTTCTCAGAGACTCAAGAGCTGATTTTATTTCATCCCGAGTTGGTGGGTGGGTTGCGATGTCCCGTCTTTGGTTTCGTCTTGAGGGTGTTGTGTTTTGTAGTTTTGGGATGTTGTGGAATTTTCGGAGAAGAATTCACACCATCGATTAAGTTGTTCGTCTGGTGTTGTGAGTTCGGCTCCGTTTTTGTCTCTGATCGATGCAGTACTTCTTATGTTGTTGCCACTTAGTTTTTTATTGTTGCATATACTTGGCGCATGTTCCCAACATTCGATGCTTGTTCAGCTTCATCTGCGATTTTGTTAAAGTATACTTCACGGTCTAAGCGCCCAAGTTTTTTAACATTGTTTCCTGTTATTCTATATTCAAACTTTGCTACGGTCCTTTCCTCGTTAGTCTGCGCTGCTTCAATACGATTTTTTTGATTTTTCCGTTTTTGAATTTCGGCCCATGTTGTATCAGTTATCCACGGCTTTCTTCTATTAACAGCGCGGCCAAGTACGGTCTGTGCAATTCTGTTACATGCATCGACTATCGTCTGCCATGAGCCATCACGTCGTCCTCCGTTGTTTAGTTCTGTACTCAGTGCGGTGTTGTATGCTTCGACAGTACTCTGATTTTGCAAACGGTTAATGTTATATTTGCGACCATTTTTTGTCTTTTGAATTGCAGCTGGCCGAAGGCGAAAGACTACTACCAAGAGCTGATAGTCGCTATCGATGTCCGCACCGCGCCTTGTCCTCACATCCATTAAAGAACCCACAAACAGCTTACTTATTATAATATGGTCAATCTGGTTTCTTGTCCTTCCGTCTGGAGATTGCCATGTATATTTGTGGATATTTTTATACCCTCCACCATATGGAGGATATAATTAAATTTGTCATTCCGTTTGTAACACATCAAAATATTCGTCGGAGACCCTATAAAGTATATATATTATTGATCAGCATAAAATTCTATGTCGATTTGACCATGTCCGTCTGTCCGTCTGTCCGTCCGTCCGTCCGTCAGTCCGTCCGTCCGTCTGTCTGTCTGTTGAAATCAAGATACAGCTCTCAATTTTAAAGATAGAGAGTCAAAATTTGGTACAGAAGTTTTTATTACTTGCAGGATGGTTGGTATTGAAAGTGGGATATATCTGTCCACGTTTTGATATAGCCCCCATAGAACGGTACCTCCCGATTTTCGGTATTTTGAAGGTTTTAGCTTCATTATCCTACCAAAATGGCTGAAATTTGGTACGTAGTCTTCTTTAGGGGTATAAAACTTTCCCCCAGAATTTTGTCGGTATCGGTCCACACCTTCATATAGTCCCCATAGAACGGTACCTCCCGATTTTCGGTATTTTGAAGGTTTTAGCTTCATTATCACACCGAAATGGCTGAAATTTGGTATTAAGACTTCGTTGTGGGTACTCAAACTCCCCTTTAAATTTGTCGGTATAGGTCCACGTCTTCATATAGACCCCATGGAAAGGTACCTCCCGATTTTTCATATTTTGAAGGTTGTGTCTTCAATATTCCACCAAAATGGCTGAAATTTGGTATTTAGTCTTCAATGTGATATAAAACTGTTCGTCAGAAATATGTCTGTACAGGTCCAAGCATTCATATTTCCCCATTTCTGACTAACATTCGTCGGTATAGGTCCACGTTTCGATATAGCCCCATAGAACGGTATCTCCCGATTTTCGTAATACTGAAGATTGTGACGTCAATATCCAACCGAAATGGCTGAAATTCGTTATTTCGTCTTCCAAGAGTTATAAAATATTCCAGAAGAGTATTAGAAGCGTACTTCTTGATTTTCGGTATTTTTTCAGTTTTAGTCACATTCTCTTACCGAAATATAGGAAATTTGGTATTAAGTCTTCTTTGAGCCTAAAAACTTTCCGTCAGAAATTTGTCGGTATAGATCGACGTTTTGAAATAGTCCATATTTTACTTCAATACATTTTACTTCAATACAACTTGTGGTGGAGGGTATAACAAGTTCGGCCCGGCCGAACATAACACCGTTTTTACTTGTTGTGGATGAACTTGGTACCACCAATGTAGAAATTATGCCGTGCACAAAAGCCTATGAGTCTGTCTCCATTATCGTTTTTTTGACTGCATAAACCATTTGTTCCCATTACTGCTTCTATGCCGGCATTAGTATTACCAACTTTGGCATTAAAATCACCCATGAGAATTTTAATGTCGCCGCCTGGGAAGCTGGGAATAGAAATCATCTTTCACAGATTCATCATCTGGTTCCGTAGGGGCATAACATTGTATTATAGCAATCTTCCGAAATCGTGAGTTCAGCCTAGCTACTATAATACGGTCCGAAATGGGATTGTAGTCGATGAGACAATTGCTAGTTTTAGGCGTTAAAAGTATTCCAACTCCATTGATACGGTTACTATCATTTCCAGAGAATAGGAGTTTGAAGCCAGAGGATGTCTCGAAGGGGGGCCCACTTTTAGGCCATCTTACTTCACTTAAGCCAAGAACAGATAGCTTGTAAGTATCCATTTCACGACATGCTTGTTCCAATCTAGATGATTCAGAGAGTGTTCTCACGTTCCATGTACCAATCATAATCCGTTTCTTGAAAGCAAGGGTCGTCATCATAGGGCTGTTGTTTGAATTTGTTAACGTTTCTGTAATCAAGTTTTTTTTTAAGATGTGCGGCTGATTGGGCCACAGCATCCGATCCTAGTGTTGGGGCTGCCAACAAACCCTCTAGGCCGGGTCGTCTTCTCACTTTAGCTATCGACTGACGGCTGCCTGTGCGATATTTCCAGGGAATACTTGATTAAAAATCGGAAGTAGTGAGCTGCTTGGAAAATTCAACAAATGAGTCGCCTCTGGTCACTCCCAAGTGAATGACGGTCAGAGGTTTTCCGTACCGAAGTACACATCTGAGAAAGTCCCCATCCCCCCATCTAGACAAGTAAATGAAATAAATAATGGTAAACAATTCAGTTTTGCGAAAAATGAGAAAGCAGTAAAAGAAGTTGAATTTATTGAGCCTTTTTTATAAATGTTATAATTATATAGAGTTGTAGTAATAATAAGCAAACTTAAGATTTTTATGTGTTATCTAAATTTACAATATTGGTAGAAATGTGAACAGCACCATGCTTTTACCGGAATATGAAAAACACAAATAATTACTTATAATAATGTTTAAAATTCCTTGCTCCCGAGAATACAATTTTTTCGAGCGTAAAAATCTCAAATTATCTTATAAACTAAAAATAAGAATAAAAATAAAAGGAAAATAAAATAAAAGCAGCAAAAGAAAAAAAAATAAGTATGTCCCACCAAATGACTCAAATTTATTAGTTCTAGTAGTATCAACGTCAGCTACACGTAGAAAAATTTATGTTAGAAATATGTTTGGATCCAAACAAATATATGTTTGGGACCGGTTGCAAACAAATATATGTTTGGATCCAAACATGATATGTCTGGGTCCAAACAAATATATGTTTGCAACATTTTGTAACATATCTCAATTTGATATGTTTGGATAAAACATATTTTTTATGTTAGAACATTTTTTTCATGGGTGGAGAGAGGATGTTTGTCAACGAGAGTGCTCTCGCGGCCGTGGAATGCTGTTTTATAAAGAAGAGTTGTGTGTATTGTATAATAGAAGACGTAGAAGCGAAGAAGGTGGTGGCATGTATGCGTCAAACTCCTATGTTTCTTGTTTTGTTGTTGTTAACCAACTTGGCAGGCGAGGAAGAAAAGAAGAAATGATAGGAATTATATTTTTTTCTTTCTTCAGTGTTTTAGTTGCCTTTGTAGAGTCAAGACGGTAAAGTGAGTGAATAAATCAGTGTTTTGTGTTTTCTTAAAGAAATTGTGCTTTTTAGTAAATTAAATGCCCAATACATTTTATAATTGAATCGGAAAGTTGAATGGAATTATTTTATTGGACAAGGAAGAAATCGCATTTGATATTGGTAATTACATACACACTTATGTATATTTGAAATATGGCATATCCATATTTATTTATTACATTACATAATCATTTGATTCTAGATGCCGATTCCCCGCTGATGATTTCAACTGTGAGGACAATTTGTTTTATTTCACAACTAAGGAGAAGCGTTCAACTACGTTTCTATATATTTTTCCTTTTTAAAAGTGTGACTATTTACAAATTATTTCAATCAGTTTTTCTTTTATTAATGTGTGTTATGTATTTCTTTGGAATTTTGTATGTACCTATGTGTTTGTTGTTCTTTTGTCTTTCAATACTAAAAAGCACAATTTCTTTAAGAAAACACAAAACACTGATTTATTCACTCACTTTACCGTCTTGACTCTACAAAGGCAACTAAAACACTGAAGAAAGAAAAAAAACATAATTCATATAATTTCTTCGCCTGCTAAGGTGGTTAACAACAACAAAACAAGAAACACACGAGTTTGACGCATATATGCCACCAAAGCCCCCTTCTTCGCTTCTACGTCTTCTATTATACAATACACACTCTTTATTATAAAACAGCATTCCACAGCCGCGAGAGCACTGTTATGACTCTCGTTGGCAAACATCCTCTCTCCACTCATGAAAAAAATGTTCTAACATAAAAAATATGTTTTACACAAATATATTAAATTGAGATATGTTACAAAATGTTGCAAACATATATTTGTTTGGACCCAAACATATATTTGTTTGGATCCAAACATATTTCTAACATAAATTTTTCTGCGTGTATATATATAAAAAGGATGATGTTAGTTACTGCGCTTATAACTCAAGAACGGCTGAACAGATTTTGACACTTCGCACCAATTCGGAATGGTCTCATGGCAGAAAAGGATAAAACCTAAAAAAATCGCGAAAATTTGCGAAAATTTTGCCAAAATATTTTTTCAAGAAAGTCAATTTTTCCACAAATTTATATCGAGCTTCGCGTTTGGAGTATACCTTGACACTCATTTGGTCAGTTTTTGGTGAAAATTGTATATGCACCAACTGTGAGGGTCCATTGTACGCCTCTGTTTTGTCAATTTTTGAAAGTTGTATAGAATTTTTTATTCACAATCAAATCGATTTTCATCTATTTTCAAGCGTTTTTTTAGGAAATTAACATCGAAAAATTGTTAAAAGGATAGGGTTTAGCTTAGAGTTTGTACAGATTAGGTGTGGTTTTGGTCAGATTCCGATTGAAAAGATGAAGATGATAACGCCGAAATTGGTTTCCACAGTTTTGATCTACAAAATTGGTGGGTTATTTGAAAAATCAAGAGCTCCGAGGTAATTTCATTACAAGTGAGGTTGTGGCATATATGTATACTTTTAAAATGTAAGTGAAAATATCTTCGAAAGTTCAACTTAAGTCCAATTTACATATGCACATTAAATGATTTCGTTTTACGAAATCCTAGAAACAAATGAAGTGTATTTACGTCTGTTTTTTGCGTCATTTGCTTACTCAGACAATCGCACATACACACGGATACAATACCACATACACACGCACACAATAATTTTAATACCGAAAAATAAGAATTTCACAACACTAATGTTTACCAACTAATTTGACTTAATTCAAATTAAAAATATATAACTTTTGCAAGTTTTTTTAACCATTATTTTAACCATTTTAACCACTTTTGTCATCGTTTGAGTATTTTTGTTTTTCTACAACACACACAAACAAACAAAGACATCAAAAACAGTTGCATTTTTTGGTAGTTTATGACGAAAAAGCAGGGTTGCGTATAATAGTATGGTGTTTTCGTGCGTTGTTTAGAATAAATGACGCAGATATCGTCATTTATTTTTGTATGGTAAATGACGCAAAATGTTGCCTGATTTAGCAAATAAATGACGAAACAGCCCTAATTTCGTGCTAATGAATATATCGACGCCTCCAAACAATAGTATGATAAGTCGACTTAGCATGTTTTCAAGTTCTTTACATTTTTATATTTAACGTCCTTTAACTTAATTTCTGTCAAATTTTGGTAATGATCGGACAATCCGAGCAGAAGTTATAAACAAATATTTACTTAGCATAGTACTGAAGGTCAAGGAAATTTCCAAACTTTTAGAGCTTGTCCTGCAAAACTCGCTTTTCAGAATTAGCAAACTATTATTTGGAGGTGTCGAACGTCCTTTAACTTAAATTCTGTCTAATTTTGGTAATGATTGGTCAATCCGAACAGAAGATATAAACAAATATTGACTTAGCATAGTACTGAAGTTCAAAAAATTCCAAACTTTGAGAGCTCTGCTTCCTGCAAAACTCACTTTTTTAGACTTAGCATACTATTATTTAGAGGTGTGTCATATGTACTTTTTTTCATAAGAAATACTTTTGGCCACGAAAAATCGATTTGAAACCATAGTGCATGTCTCAACTTGTGTTGTGTCCTGTTCGTATTTTATTCACTACGTTGAACGCGGGAAACTACCTTTGCTGCAACAAGGTGATGGTCCGAGTTTATGTTTGCTCCTCGTAACGAACGTTCATCCAACACACCTCAATGAATGTGTCTCCTACTATCACACGTGATCAATTTGATTTCTTGTTTCTAATCGGAGCCAGCCTGGTGCCCTTACGAATGTCGAGATGCTTAAATCATGGTGCTGCTATCTACCATGTTTTTTGCCGCTGCGAAGTCCATCAGCCTCATACCATTGTCAGATGTTTCATTGTGGAGACTGAATTTTCCGACAGTTGGTCCAAAGATATTTTCCTTTCTGTTCGTCCTTGTCTTCAGTGGGAGCATAAGTGCAAATAAAGCTGATTGTGACGAATTTTGCTTTTAATCGCATTGTAGCGAGTCTTTCATTCACTGGAGGGAAGCTGGAGATCAGGTGTTTTAACTAGCGTCC
Source organism: Musca autumnalis (assembly GCF_047663935.1). NCBI lineage: Eukaryota > Metazoa > Arthropoda > Insecta > Diptera > Muscidae > Musca > Musca autumnalis. Next base: position 180,694,789 of record NW_027412088.1, read on the forward strand.
AACTAAAAAATCCGCAGTTAAACTCTTGCTTTGTGTCATGGCAGCTATAATACAGTGCGTCACCTTTAGGTGTTGTTGTTGTGACGCTCTTTACAATCCATCGTATTTCCTGTTTGGCGTTAATGTCGGCCTTGTACTTTTCAAGTACATCTGGCAATGCATAAGCTGCACCTTCTCTATATAGAGTTCGAACATTCCAGGTGCGGACTCGCAGATCATGCGTTTGCGGAGGTCGACAACTTTTTTTCATTCGTTTTTTCCATAGCAGCTGCTGTTTCTAGGTGAGGGTTACTAACCCGACGCCCAAACCCAAGTTTTAAACGTTCTTATGGGTGAACGCGCGGCATATGTTAGCTCACTACTTTAACGGGTGTTAAAGGAAGCTTCCCAGGTGACACCACGGGGAGGTCAGTGTCCACTTGAGATGAAAAAGGGGCCAAGATAAATCCTGGGCTTTGCCATGTTAAAGCCCGTCAGGACCGTTTCCTGGTATCTTTCATTCCTTACTTGAGGTTTACATCAAGAAAACTAAGACCATGATGGGTTATTAAACCGACGCCCAAACCCAAGTTTTAACGTTCGTCTACTGGCTTGTGTCTAATATGTTTGTTTATATGTTTGCGTCAGCTACAGCTACAGCTGTGGAACCTAATGAACCGGAAACCCGTACAATTGAATGGAGGAACACCTGGTACTATGGCAAAATAACCTCACATGAGAAGATGCAGAAACAACGGCAACTAATCGAGAAAGAGGGCGATGCTTTGTGGAAGCCTTTTGGGGGGGGGGGGGGGGGGGGGTGGGGAAATAGTATTTTCGGAGTGAATGACTTTTCAATACTTATTATCCCCCAAACACATTTCCACGCATACTTACCTCCACATGTTTACATATACATACATACATACACACATACATACATATGTATACGAATATATGAACAAACATACATAATGTCCCAAAACATGAAAAATGACTGGCATGCCTGTCTAATTAATAAATAGTATTAGCAAAGCAAGCAGAAAAAGCTGTGCCGCAGCATGTCTACCATATCATTCATTAGCCATTCCTCCCTCCCACCACGTGTGGACTACGTTTTGTTAATTTCGTTTACCAATTAGTTACAAATGTCCCAAAGGTATTCTCAAAAGACAGAGGAAAAAACGCAACAAAAAATTCTGTGTCGCAAGAGGTCATACATACTCGTACATATGTATGCAACATATCATGTCTCAGTATTTTATATATTTAATTAATAATGAAATATCAACATGTTAAAGCAGAACGTGTCCTTGTTGATTTGTAAGAATTTCATGGCATAGCATTGCTTAAAGAATTCTTTTTGGGATACCTATATTGAGGTATTGTCTCTTAGCTGCCATGACATAAAGCATGAGTGTGTTAAAGCCACATCTCATCAATAGACAGCGGAATTTTATGCAACCCCTATTTTGGTCCGATTCATGTCAAATTTTGGGACTGGGCATATCTTCTGATTAAATTGCAATCGAAACATATGACATAGGTAAAATTATGCATAATGCATAAATTTTGCATATACACAAAATAATATTTACATATGCAAAATTTATGCTTTTTACATATTTTGTGTTTGAGAGAAAAATTCTTCGAAAGATCTACGGGCCAATATGCGTTGAGGGTGAATTTCGACGTCGTATGAACTACGAGCTGTATCGGCTGTACAACGACATCAGTATAGTTAAACGCATGGAAGTACAACGATTGCGTTGCCTGGTCCATGTCATAAGAATGTGCGATGATGACCCGCTAAAAAGCTGTATAAATACTGACTACAGCCAGAGCTGGACGACTAAGTCTTCAAGGAGTTAACAAGTGGAGGATGAGATCGAAAAAAAAAACAAGATATTGATGATTGGGAAATTAAAGCAACAAATAGAGAGGAATATAATTATTTCTTTAGTTCCGCTTATAGGACAAATGTTCTGTAGAATGTCATCTAACTAAGCAAGTAACACGCTAACTATATCCTATATCGATGAATTTTGGAATGTGTGACGAAGTTTCCATGCTGGTTATACCCTCCGCCATAATATGGAGGGTAATTAAATTTGTCATTCCATAACATATTTTACACAGTATATCACATATTGCAAAACTTTAATGACAAATTTAAAAAAATTTAGAAAATATAGTCGTTATTCGAATCCCACTACCAAATAGGACTTAACATTTTTATAATTAGCCGGAATTTAATACAAAGACATTTCAAGAAAATCGAAGCGTACAATCATAGATAAAAATTAACTTTAAATATTAAATCGCGAAAATTGCATCCATGCACACTGTGCAATTTTTATTGTTCTATTATTTATTAGATAGCTGATAAAAAAATAGAAAAATACAAAAAAAAAGTTTTTTTATTTGGACGTATATTAAAGAAATTATGAGTATTTCTTTGCATATAGTTTTTACAAAATTCGACTTTTTCAAGGCGTGGTTCTCTGAACCTTTAGCCAAACAAATCTGAAAATATACTGAAATGTTTTGCTGAGGAGCAGCATCACCACAGCAAAAAATAAAGAAAAGTGTCAGATTAGTGAGCATAAAATTCTAAGTCGAAATATTCGTATCCGCCTGTTGTCCGTCCGTCTTTCTGTTGAAATCATGATCAGCTCGCACTTTTTATACGCTCAGCATTTATGCTAACGAGGGTATATGGTAAATTTCAAATTTCTTTTGCAATTCCATTGGAAGAAATGTTAAAAAAATTTTTACGAGCACATCCGCAATTTTTGGAACATAGATTAAGAAAAAAATCGTGGTTTTTAAATCTGTTCGCGTTCACAAAATTGGATGCTGCGCTCCAAAGTTATGGGCGGTTTTATTCCCTTATAAAGAACAAATATTTAAAAAATTCCATTTTTGCTGTAATAAGAAAATGTATATATAAAGCGTTAACAGCATTTAATATCTATCCGTAGATGCCTAAATATTTACTAAATGTATTTCTATTTTCGCGCAAAATCAAGAAATACTGAAAAAAATCTTGGAGTAAATGTAATTTATTCTAATTTAGAGTCCAAATAAAACTCGAAAAAAATAAATTAAAAATACGTACAAATTCTAGACAACGCGTAGAAAAATATGAGACCAAAATTTTAACGATAGGATTTATAACTGACATATTACAGCAACAACAAAAGACTAAAACTTATTGTTGGAATATTATTTCAAAAATAAATTTTTTTGTTTAATTCGAAAAATAGAAAAAACATTTTTGGGAGCTATTGTACTATTTCGCTAAATTTCGGTGCAAAGACTGACGGACTTCGCTGAAACTTCTTGAGGAAAAATGCGATGACAAACCCGAAAGTGTATTTGCTAACTTTGATAAACAATAGGATTATGAAATAGAAAGTAATATTGAAATTACAACCAAAGAAAATACATAAAAGTTAAAAAACGTATAATTCGCGAATTCGTTAAAATCAGTTAAGGCGCATGCGCTTTTCAGATACAGCTAGTGCATCTCTATCAATATGTAGCGATTTTTCCACTTTTCATCCAGCGGCACACTTTGGCCAGCTGCATCTTACTGTTCAAAAAACCTTTATGTGGGTAAAAATTGCGCGATGTACATAAGATTATAAGGCGCATCCGATTTCAGTGACCGCCTATAAAAAATACGTCATTATAACAAATTTTAAACAAATTCGTCAAGAACCGCGGATGTGCAACCAAATTCTATTTTATACGAAATACGAATATTACTCCAGAATCTCGGTAATTTATGCCACACGGTTTTGGAAAATAATATAATCGCGTATAAAGGATTCCATTTATGTTAAAATAACCAAAGAAAATCGCGGTTCAATGCGCGGAATCATCAAAATATAATTTTGCAGAATTTCCTACTTTCAAGGTATCTATATCCGCCGTTTTAGTGGATGGATTTGAAAGCGGAAGGGTTCATTAGATCCGGCCCGTAAAAAAACTAAAATCACGGGTACCTGAGTCACAGTTTTAAATTTTGAAGCCAAAAAATAGGTTTTTTAAGAAAATTTACACACCAAAATTTCGACTTTGGACTCCTATTACTAGGGAGCTGTATGAAGCACACTCATGAGATATACATCAAACGACGTGGAATCTCGAGTTCTATAATCCAGAAATAGTTTGGGTAATTATCTGGTTGCGCCCTCCAATTATAAGAAAAATTCAAAAAACCCAGATTTCAAAACTTCAAAATGTCAGCATCGATTTTAGGGGGATGCAGTATATATATCGAAAAGTCATACATTAGAACCATGTTGCCCAAGGGGTATTCTTCAATTCTTTCATTGAACTCAGGTCTGAATTTTCCGTGGTTTGACCAGAAATCAAGAAAGAACACAAAAAAAAAACTTGTAAACTTCAACACATTTTTACCCATTTTTATACCCTCCACCATATGGAGGGTATAATTAAATTTGTCATTCCGTTTGTAACACATCGAAATATTCGTCGGAGACCCTATAAAGTATATATATTATTGATCAGCATAAAATTCTATGTCGATTTGACCATGTCCGTCTGTCCGTCCGTCCGTCCGTCCGTCAGTCCGTCTGTCTGTCTGTTGAAATCAAGATACAGCTCTCAATTTTAAAGATAGAGAGTCAAAATTTGGTACAGAAGTTTTTATTACTTGCAGGATGGTTGGTATTGAAAATGGGATATATCGGTCCACGTTTTGATATAGCCCCCATAGAACGGTACCTCCCGATTTTCGGTATTTTTAAGGTTTTAGCTTCATTATCCTACCAAAATGGCTGAAATTTGGTACGTAGTCTTCTTTAGGGGTATTAAACTTTCCCCCAGAATTGTGTCGGTATCGGTCCACACCTTCATATAGCCCCCATAGAACGGTACCTCCCGATTTTCGGTATTTTTAAGGTTTTAGCTTCACTATCCTACCAAAATGGCTGAAATTTGGTACGTTGTCTTCTTTAGGGGTATAAAACTTTCCCTTAGAATTTTGTTGGTATCGGTCCACACCTTCATATAGCCCCCATAGAACGGTACCTCCCGATTTTCGGTATTTTGAAGGTTTTAGCTTCATTATCACACCGAAATGGCTGAAATTTGGTACGTAGTCTTCTTTAGGGGTATAAAACTTTCCCCCAGAATTTTGTCGGTATCGGTCCACACCTTCATATAGTCCCCATAGAACGGTACCTCCCGATTTTCGTTATTTTGAAGGTTTTAGCTTCATTATCACACCGAAATGGCTGAAATTTGGTATTTAGACTTCGTTGGGGGTACTCAAACTCCCCTTTAAATTTGTCGGTATAGGTCGACGCCTTCATATAGACCCCATGGAAAGGTACCTCCCGATTTTTCATATTTTGAAGGTTGTGTCTTCAATATTCCACCAAAATGGCTGAAATTTGGTATTTAGTCTTCAATGTGATATAAAACTGTTCGTCAGAAATATGTCTGTACAGGCCCACGCATTCATATTGCCCCATTTCTGACTAACATTCGTCGTTATAGGTCCACGTTTCGATATAGCCCCCATAGAACGGTATCTCCCGATTTTCGTAATACTGAAGATTGTGACGTCAATATCCAACCGAAATGGCTGAAATTCGTTATTTCGTCTTCCAAGAGTTATAAAATATTCCAGAAGAGTATTAGAAACGTACTTCTCGATTTTCGGTATTTTTTCAGTTTTAGTCACATTCTCTTACCGAAATATAGGAAATTTGGTATTAAGTCTTCTTTGAGCCTAAAAACTTTCCGTCAGAAATTTGTCGGTATAGATCGACGTTTTGAAATAGCCCATATTTTACTTCAATACAACTTGTGGTGGAGGGTATAACAAGTTCGGCCCGGCCGAACATAACACCATTTTTACTTGTTTAATATTACCACCAACACAGCTTCCACATAAATTATTTGTTATGGTTCATTTTATGCGACCGCGGCTAAAACACTTCAATTAATATAAATATATTCATATTGTATTAAATATATTAACAGTTCGCGACTTATTAAATGGTGAACCTCAACTTCAACGATTGTAAAACATTTTTGAATATTACCATATACACTTTCATACGGGCAAAATGTGCCTCATCGAAATAATGGTTTTAGACCCCAAGAATGTTTGGATGAAATCCGTTTCAGACAATTTGGAGTTGATTTAGCCATGTCCGCCCGTCTGTCTGTCTGGCTAGCAGGAGCGCACGATAACTCTCGAACCGATCAACCGATTATGTCCAAAATTAGGCTTTCGTAATATTTTGTCCAAACTTAGTTTAAGTTCGAAGATGGGTTATATCAGTCCACTCATTCCGGTACCTCCTCCAAAAAATTTCGAAAATGTTTGGAAATTTCGTGCGCACGATAATTCTTGATTTGGTCGATACTTTGCACATAGTGAAATTTCTACCAGACTTAATTAAAGTTCCAATATGGGCTAAATCGGTCCGTTCCTTCGGGTGCCTCGCACACAAAATTTTGGAAAAGTACAGTTTAGGAGCTGCTCTCGAATCGTTTTGATTTTTGCTGTAACAACTTATATTCACTACCCTCAAAACGACGGTACAAGTTGCATCTGGAGCAAGTCCATACTTCCTGAGAAAATAGCCTGACAGTTTCAAAAAGCCCCTGTCACACCGTGTGTAGTGGTTGGAGCGCAACAAAACTCTCGAACGGATTTGCTAACTTGGTTTAAGTTCGAAGATAATCCACTTCAAAAGTTCAAAAATTTTCAGAACAATTCTGTCTTCGATAACTCTTGAAGGGAGTTACCGATTTGGTCCACACTTCACACATCCAAATATATTTACCAGATATAAATCAGGTTTGAATATGGACTATATTTATCCACTCCTTCGGAACCGCCCACACAAAATTTCGGATAAGTTAACTTTAAGACCTGCTCTTGAATCACTTTGATTTTTGTTGAAACAACTTAATTTTCTGCCTCAATTAGGAGGGTAATTTTTTTTTTCAGAGGCAAGTATGGACTTCTTTAAAAAACAGCCCGAAAGTATTAAAACTCCCCTATGGCACTAAACGTAGTGGCTGGAGAGCACGATAACTTCCGAACCGATCAACCAATTTGGTCTAAACTTTGGATCTCCTAATATTTCGTCCATATTAATTTAACTTCTAAATTGGCCCATATAGGTACTCTTCTTAGGGTACCTCTCAACGTTAGTGCCTAAGTGCAGTTTAGGCTATGTTCGAAGATCGTTTGTACATGTTTACCAATGGTGTTCGTTGTGGATGTGTTTTAAAACGATGTTATGTTTTCCGTGGACAAGTCCATCCCTTCCTGACATACTGGTCCAAAATGTATACGGGTCATCGTTTACTAGCGGTCGCGATACCTTTCGATAAGATATGACTCCCTAAATAAGATCTATCTTCAAATACCTCCTCCACAACACTTTTTAACTTCAATCTAATGAACATTTTTGTCGGCAAGTTCAATGTCCACAAATTCTTAAAAGACCCCAGACATAGACGGAGGTTATATCTCTGTCGGCAAAGCCGACTGATACTTTTTTACTTGTTAAGATAGAACTTTATAATTTCGTATACAAGTTTATATTATTCCTATGATGGTTGGTATGGAAAATGGGCTATATCGGTCTACGTTTTGACATAGCCCCATAGAAAAGTACCTTCCGATTTTTGGTATTTTGAAGGTTGCGACCTCAATATCGTTGGGGGTATACAACTTTCCATCTGAATTGTGTAGGTATAAGTCCACGTATTCATATAGGCCCCATAGGACGGTACCTCCCGATTTTCGATATTTTGAAGGATTTTGCCTCGATATCACACCGAACTGGCTAAAATTTAGTATTTAGTCCTGGTTGGGGTATACAACTTTCCACTTGAAATTTTAAAGTTTTTTGGTATATCTCTGAAATTTAGCATTCGAACAGTACTACACGATTTTCGTTATTTTTTAAGTTTTAGCCTCATTATCCCACCGAAATTTGGTACTTAGTCTACGTTGGGTCTATAAGACTTTCCACCCATATAACGCAGCCTCCCGATTTTCGGTAGTTTGAAGGTTATAGCCTCAATCTTCTTCTTTTCCGCTTAACACTTTGAGGAGCATAGGGCCTCTTCTGTCTAAAAATGACGTGCTCCCTCCGGACACGTGGAGCTTGCCGCAGTGAGGGAAGATTTGGCATATGCCTGTGACCTACTGGTAGATTAATTTGGTGCCTTGACATAACTCTCCACGGACATAACTCCCAAAACCTTGGTTTGCGGATATAACTCCAAATTTTGGAGCTATGTCCGACCCCCCTTATCGGACATAAGTCCCAATGGAAGTTAAGTCTGTTTTTAAAAATTAAGTGTTTTTATTTAAATACAATTTTTATTTCAAAATATATAAGAAAAAAATTAAAAATTTTCATTTCATAAAATAATTTATAATTGATTTAAAATTTTTAAGAAAATTAAGTACAAAATACGTAGTAGCCATCTCAAATCGAACTATATTCAAAATTTGCCGTCAAACCTATTTTAAACGAAAATGCTGCATAAGGAAAATAAAAAGTTTTTGTTAAAATTCCCAAATACTTTCTGAAAAACGATAAGCACCGCAGGCCCAAATATTTAAAAAAAAATGAGAAGATAAAAACTTTTTGTAAAAATATTCAAATACTTTCTGAAAAATGAAAAGCCCCTCAGGTGAAAATATTTTGAAAAAATCGCGCGATTTAAGAAAATAAGAAATTTTTGTGAAATATTCAAATACTGTCTGAAAAAAGAAAAGCGTCGCAGGCGAAAATATTTTTGTAAAAAATCACGCGATTTTTTCAAAAATATTTTCACTATTTAAGAAAATAAGAAATTTTTGTAAAAGTATTCAGATACTTTCTGAAAAACGAACAATTCAAGAAGATAAAAAGTTGTTGTAAGAGTATTCCATTACTTTCTGAAAAACGAAAAGCGCCGCAGGAAAAAATATTTGAAAAAATCGCGTGACTTTTTACAAAAATATTTTCACAATTAAAGATAAAAATTTTTTAAAAATATCCGCGATTTTTACAAAAAATATTTTCAAAATTTAAGAAAATAAAAAGTTTTTGTAAAAGTATTAAAGAGATAAAAAGTCGCAAATATTTTTTTACAAAAATATGTTCACAATCTAAGAAGATAAAAAGTGTTTGAACAAATGTTCAAATACTTTCTGAAAAACGAAAATATGTTTTAAAAAATAGCGCGATTTTCTTAACAAATATTTTTAAATTTAAAAATCTCCTAACTGCTACTTTCATAATTTCGGGCAAAATTTTTTAAATATTTTTTTTTTTTTTTGAGATCAGGTGGATTTTTTGTATACTTCGGTATTGGTTGACACTTAGGCCTTCTCAAATGTATAATTCCACATATTTTCTAACTTCTACTCTAAAATTTAAAAAAATGTATAACTATAAATTTCAAGATTAAGCAAAGAAACAATTTATAAATTAAGAAAAAATCGTTGGGAGTTATGTCCGCGATTTTTTTGGGTGTTATGTCCGCTTTGCTTCACGGACTTAACTCCCAACGAGTTTTGGGACAGCGGACATAACGCCCAAAATCATTTTGGGAGTTATGTCCGGGCACCGATTAATTTTTATGTCCTACACCACACTGTGATAAGGGGTAGTATGTCTGTGCATTTGTATGTAACATACAAAAGGAAACGAAATAGATCCAAAGTTCCATTCGGGGATATACATACATATAATCACTTTCTGAGTCGACTTATGCATGTCCGTCCGTCTGTCCATGTATTTTTGTTCGCAAGGTACAGTTCGAATTTTTTGTCCGATTCAGCTGAAGATTGGGTTATATAATTTTTTTTTAGCCGTAGAAAGAACGCAATTGTTTTTGGTGAAAATCGGCTCAGATTAGGAAATAGCTCCCATATGTATATATTTTCGGCCGATTTGACGTATTTGCTGCACCAAACACCCTAAATATGTCCGATTTTGATGAAATTTGGAATGTGTGAATGAATTCGGTCCAAAAATAAATGTGCCAAACTACATCGAAATCGGTTCATATTTGGATGTAACTCCCATATATATTTTCGACCAATTTGATGTATTTGCTTCACCAAACACGCTATTTCCCTGCAAGCAAAAGCTATCGCGGAAGTGACTTAGGCGTGTCGCCCAGGGCGATGGAAACAGTCGCGGCGATAGTCGCGGAAGGCACCCTGGAGTGCCCTCCGTTGTGAAGAAATGAACCACGCCGGCGTGTCGTCTTGGAAGTCACTCCAGGGACACTTCTGGAAGATCGTTTCCGCGATAGTTCTTGAAATTAAATTTTTTTTTTTTTTATTTTTTTTTTCAATTTATTTTTCTTTTATTTTTGTTTTTTATTAGGAGGATTGGCGGTTTTTATTTTTTTTTTTTTTTTTACTTATTTTTTTATTTTTAAGTACGCTCTTTTAGAGAAATTATTCATTGGAATTTCCACCTACATTAATTTTGTTATTTTAAAAATGTGATGTTATGCTGCCTGACTTGGGAAGCGAACCCGGACCTTCAGAGTGCAAAGCGAGTATGCTTACCACTGCACCACCGTCTCATTTAATACTCACATAGAAAATGTTCTATATTTGTTCAATGTGCTGGATCATGAAATAAATGTAAACAATCGCCTTAGAAGTCGCTCAGAAGTCACTCCGAAGTGTCGCCATACGCGATAAAAGGTAATCACAAGAAGGCAATAGAAATTGTTTGTGTAATTCAACAACGATCTTCCTTGGCGTGTCTCCGGAGTGACTTCCTAGGCGAGGGAGTGAGTGAGTCACTTCCAAATGCTGGCAGGGTTTATGTTTGATTTCGATGAAGTGTGGAATGTGTGACTGAATTCGGTCTAGAAATAAATGTGCCAAATTATATCGAAATCGGTTCAGATTTGGATATAGCTACCATACATATTTTCGTCCGATCTGTCCAAATTTTGATGAAATTTGGAATGTGTGACGGAATTTTGTCTAGTAATAAGTGTACCATATTATCAGTTCGAATTGATATATACCTCCTATATTTTACATATTCACAGTGGTGTATGGTATCATATAGTAGGCCCCGCCCGACTTTCCTTACTGTGTTTTTTTTTTTAAGATTTTAGTCATGTTTTCCTACGAATTGGTTGTAAATTGAAATTTTGTGTTCCTAAAAGATAGAAAATTTACTGGCAAAACTATCTACATACAGATGTGTAGGTTTTACTCTAACCCCATGGACCGGTATTGCCCAATTGTTTTTTTTTTCAAATTTTCGAAACGAGATTGCTTTAATTTGGTATTGTGTTTAGTCAGAGGATAGAAAGAACAACGTTGAGCTCATTTAAAGAGTATTGCAACATTTTCCTTCTGAAGTGGATGTAAATTGTTTTTTTGGAATCTCAATGGACAGAAAACCTCCACACACATGGTTATATCACTTAAGATATTACTCTCCTCCAAGGAATTATGCTTAAGGCAGAGAAAGAGCTTAGTAGTTACTAATTATTCATATTTATGTCAATATAGTGGTGATGGAGGGCCGAACTTAACGCCGTTCTTACATGTAGGCCACACCCTCACCTTGAAAAATTTGAAACTAATTTTTTGGCTGCTTTCTTTAAAAAGTTTTGTTATAAAATATTATTAAATCTTATTATATATATATATATATATATATATATATATATATATATATATATATATATATATATATATATATATATATATATATATATATATAATAAGTCGCAGAAAATACATTGGGGGTATTCGGTAGAGTTCAATGAGCCAATTTTCAGACTTATTGGATTAGAATGAGAGTATTAAATAAGTTCCCCATCCTTCATAGAGTGAAATTATATATTCCACTATTATAGTGACGAAAATATACTAGGACTTGTATGCCTCTTTGACACCACCCACACACCTATCTATACATTAAATCACAATCCGAACTGCATGCTACACAATGTAGCAGCCAACACATTTTATATTCAACAATATTTTATTTTGTTCTGATATTTATTTCTCTGCAGTATTTCACTACTTTTCAATGAAAAATTTATACTCTGCGCAATGGCACATTCAACATTCACTGGCCATTTCAATTTTATATTTTATTCAGAACATCAAAAAATGCGACAGCAATCACTTATTCTCCACACCGCCCCCCATCACCTCTTCCATTATAACAGTAACAATGTGTTGTTGATATTAGTGTCACAGGCGAATTGATGGTGGATAAAGTCTATAAATTTGTGAATGTGAGGATTTCGTTTGATTGATTCTGTTGTTCGTGGCAAAGGATCAGCGATATACAATGGGCAATATATACATATATGTGTGTATATGCGAAACTTTCTTGGCAATTTAAAGTGATGTATATATAAACTGGACATTTGAAGGGATTCAAATTTGATGCGTTTAATTAAAAAAATATATATAAAAATATTTATTAAAATTGCATATAATTCTATAGAAAGCTGAAAAGTGAACCTTTGTTTTATAACTGGCATTTAAGTAGTTTATATCCTACGAAATGAAGCATTTTCTTACATCGATTTTTGTTTTCATTATTCTTATTTTATTATTTCAAGGAAATTTGTAAATACTTGGCTTTCGAGAACAATATATTTTTCTTCGTATTATATGAAATCAGCCGCATTTTATTTTCTGTTAATAAGAATGCTTTTCCTCATTTTTTCGCTGAAAATCTCTTGTAGGTTTTTTTTTCTTCGCTTGTAATAAAGGTTTAACAATGAAGATTTACGTAAGAATTATTGAAAATAATGAATTCTCAAACAAACGAAATCATTGGAAAAGAAAACGGAATATGAATTAATGCTATTTTGGATTCGCCGAAAGGAAATAATTGATCGTGTTTTTTAACAATATAAGTAAAAGAGGTAAAAAACAATTGACGAAAGAGACAATTAGTTGATGGTTGAAAAAGATAAATATCGACGTATGTATAGGTAAAATCCATTGTTTCTGGGCTTAAAAACTGTGAAAGCAGCAATCATTGATTGAAAATGATGACAATTTTTGGTGTGGAATTTGTGCGGCAATAGGTCGGTCAAATGTCATATAAACACTATTTCGGTAAAAAAACTGTAGCTTAAGTTGTCGAAATATCGAAAATCGGGAGGTACCGTTATATGCGGGCTATACCAAAACATGGATCTATGTTGAAAACTTGTTGGTGGAGAAGTATTGTGACCACCTTAAATGTCAATTTACAGCTAGTTCGGCAAAGATTGTTGCTAAAATACTAAAAATACATAAAATAGGAACATTGTGGCGTTTTTTTTTTTTTTGGGATAGCGTTTGCAATTTCATTTTTTCAAAATAGTCTGGCTTAATCCCATTGTTGTTGTTTTAAAATTTTAAAACAACTAGTTTATTAGTGGAAAAGATTTGGCATTGTTCGCCAAGGAGTAAGGCAGGGAATACTACAGTTTCGATTCTCGCCACAGAATCTCATCAGTTTCTTGTTCTTTGTTTGTGGATATTCTCCACCGAAGTTATTTTTCAATAACTTCTTCAACAAAAAACTTGTTATACCCAAACATCAATCGTCAGCTCGAAGTATAAAAGTAAGCAAAGAAAAAAGTTCAATGGGAAGTTTTTCTTTGGCAACCTCACACAACTACGACGAAAGTGTCTGCGAAAACAATTCAAACCTTTTCCACTAGTATGTGTCGTCGAATTTCGACGAATGAACACACCAAAATTTGGTTGGTCTGCTTTACAGCAAAAACAACACACGTCGTGCCAGTGTCTTCAATTAGAAACATTGCGGCGTTTTTTTTTGGGATAGCGTTTGCAATTTTCTTTTTCAAAATAGTCTGGCTTGATCCCATTGATGTTGTTTAAATATTTTAAAACAACTAGTTTTTTAGTGGAAAAGATTTGGCATTGTTCGTCTAGGGGTAAGGCAGGGAATACTATAGTTTCCATTCTCGCCACAGAATCTCATCAGTGCCCACCATGTGATACACTACACCACTACCCCTGTGTATAAGCTTTTAGCTGGTAAACATTTCTCTTAGGGAATATAATAAATAAGCAACCAAAATTTCGTGACCATCCGATCAAAATTAGGACCTGTAACGTGATTGAAAAAAATGGAAGACTTGGATGCATTACCGACTATTGTGGTATCTTTCAACCTGTAGCGTGATTACTAAAAATGGAAACATTGAATATATTACTGACTTTTGCGATATCTCGGTTGTTTGCCCACTTACGACAACATACTTTGCATCAATATAAAGGAGATCTTTTCTTCTTTCATTCCTTTTGGAATACTCCTACCATAAGCGGAGATATTCGCATAAGAAAAAAAATACGTAGACTTTTCTCCACATAAGCTTTTTGCTTATTCCGACTCCTGAATATTATCCGACTACCGCCAATCTTAATAGGCTTCTTCCTCTGAGGGGCCCGCATCAACTCCCAAAAATTCGTGACGATCCGAACAAAATTGCGACCTGTAGCTTGATTACAAAAAAATCGGCAAATGGGATGCATTACCGACTTTGCGATATCTCTGTTGTTTGACCACCTACGACAACCAACTTTTGCTATTGATATACCTCTTAAAGAAACAGAGATATTGGCTTTGAAATAAAACGTTGACCTTTTCTCCAAATAAGTTTTTACCCATTCCGGCCCCTGAATATTATCCGGCCATCATCAAAATCAAGATGCTTCCTCCTCTTTGGGACCCCCCATAACCACCAAAATTTCGTGACGATCCGATCAAAATATGCGACCTGTAGCGCGATATTTTTATGCGTTACAAACATTTTGGCCAAAACCAACTTATAATAGCCTCGCCACATGGTGGTGTAGGGTATAAATAGTACGGGTCAATCAGTATTAAAAATTTATTTTAAATGATAAATCGCGAAAATTGCATTCAAGCCCACTGTGCAAAATTTTTTTCTATTTAAATTAAATAGCTTTGTAAACAACAAAACATAAAAAAGACATTTTCAAATTGGACCAATATTAAAGAAGTTATGAGTATTTCGTTGCATATAGTTTTTACAGAATTCGACTTTTTCAAGGCGCGATAGCTCTGGAGCCATTGCACAGTGGATGAGCCCAACGACAAAAATCAAAAAATACATGTCATCGTTTTAAAAATTTAAAGATGCAATCTCTTCAAAACATTCCAAATTTTTTGGAAACTCAACTCATTTTTTCCATTTTTCGCGGTTCTTAGGGAGAAAAAGGCTCACAAAAATGACTGATTTTTAAGAAAGCGAATTTATGAAACAAAGGACTATTATTAACGCCTTAACTTAAATTAATCCTTTAGTAAATTGTCTAAGCTTAATTTTTCTAGTTAAATTTTGTCAAGTATTTCGGTTATAATATTGGTCAAAAAGAAATTATTTTATATAGATGTATGGATTTCCTGAAAGTTTTAGTTACTTTCCAAAAATTCGCAAGAATGGCCACTAGTACCAAATTGTAACCTAGCGCCTGTAGATTTCAAAACTGTATAGACTTTTTGCAGAAATTTGCGGCTTTGGCAGTTATGACCAAAAGTTCAACTTAAATTTTTAGTTGCTGAATTTATATTTTTGAATTTTTTAAATTATTTTTATTATCCTTTCTTATGTTTAATATAATGTTTTTGTAGAGATTTTAGAGATTTCTATTGTCATGGAAACTTAGAGCAGCATTGAAAACTCGTAAAAGAAAAAGACAAAGGATGGTAACCCTATATGGAGGCTGTAGTCAAAAGTCGACCGGTATAAAATTTCTTTATAAGGTGGTGTTTTGAACTCTGAGTTAATTAATAATACCTATTCGGTTAAAATACTTGGTTCACATCTGCCCAAATAAATCGATATATAAATCATATGGGCAGTAAACCAAATCATGGACTAATACTTACAAATTTTCGTGGAGATGCTTACTATGCAACAATGTCTTGGTAACAGTAAAATACTTACATTCAAGATGATTCTTTACATGGGAACCACGCGAAATCTTGGACGTAGGACTGCAATATTTTTCTCAGGGTGTTTTTAGGCCACGAGGACCTATTGGTAAAAATTTCAGTTCGATATATTATCTAGAAGTATTTTTGTCAAACCTTTCGATGTAAATGCCACCACTGTGCGTTGGTCAAAAAAATCTGAAAATATACTGAAATGTTTTGCTGATGAGCAGAATCAGCAAAAAACTAAAGGAAATCAACAACTTTACGTACGCAGTGTAGATAGATTAGACTTATTTTGTTTCCTTTGTAATTTACAATTCAAATTATACAGAGTTTCATTTAAGAGTAACAAAATAAATTGATTAACATATTTGACAATAACTTAAATAGTTGTCTGTCAAATTCTAAAAGTTAAATTCTGTTAATTATTATTATTTATTTTTTTTTTATACATGTAAATATTTTAATTTAAAAAAGTTCTTGAATTATGCAATTTCTATATCTTAGAGCATTTTTTACATAGTTGTATAGTTTTTCCCATCCACAGTCTACATATCCATTCAAAATGTTAGTTAAATCTATTTCTTCTAGGCTTGGTCTTCCCAAAAAACATCCTCTAATTTCACTTAAAATGGGGCATTTGGCAATAAAATTTTGCATGTTTTCTATATCTCCGGTGTTACATAACGGACATTGCTTTGTTTCGTTTTCTCCAAACTTATTTCCATTTAAAGGGAGTACATCTGCTCTGGTTTTCATTATAATGGAAATTTTATCTATATTCCAGATATTTATCATGTAGTCTGTACCCACATCTGGATTTAGAAAACGGTAAAATCTATTTTCACTTGTGAGCACCTTTTCTCTTTTTTCCATATAACTCTTTCTTTTGAGCAAATCTAACATTGAGTTCATTCAAATACCCCATGCCGGCGATGTAATATGTGTATTTGATGTTGATATCTGTACGCTTTGAGCAAGTTTTTCTATAGACCTTGCCCAGAAAATTCGTTTTTCCCATATTTTTAAGGAGAGTATATGTGGTAACCTTTGGTTATTATATTTATTCACCGTATTGAAAATGTAATCCAAATGAAGTTTCAATGTGTAGAAGTGGTTATCAGGTATATCTGTTTCCAATGATAATATATAATTTGGAATACAATCCGGCAGCTTTAAGACTCTCTTCAGAAAATACCGTTGGAGTTTGTCTATGTCTTCAAACCAGCCATAACCCCATATTTGTGCTCCGTAAGACAGTGTTGTTCTGCAAACGCGCTGAAAGATCTTCCATTTTGCCACCAAGGATACTTGAGGTCTGGATATAAATTGTTTCCACGTTGCATTTATACATGTCTTTGACTTGCTGTTTCTACTTTCTACATGCTTTGAGAAAGTCATTTTTGGAGTTATATGGACCCCTAAATAACAGTACTCGTGGCCGTGATATTGCCAAGACTCTTGCGACGATAATCTACCTCCATTTCTAAAAACCATTATCTTTGATTTTGTTAAGTTTACGATCATGTTCCACTGTTGGCAGTAATTTTCCAGCTTTAAGATCATGTACTTTGTAGAACTTTTCTGTCGTCGGCTAATAATACGATGTCATCAGCATATAATAACACACGAATATTAAGTTCATCTATATCAAGTCCTCCTTCTATATAGTCATGTAGATCATTTAGGTAAAGAGTGAACAACAAAGGGGATAGCAAACATCCTTGCCGCACTCCCGTGTAGGTTTTAAAGCTCTCTGATATTTCCTTCCCAGTCCATACGACGGACCTCGTATTTTCATATATATTTTTTATCAAATTAACTATTTTTGTCGACATTCCCATATTGTGGAGTTTGTAGATCAACAGACGTCTTGATACTGTATCAAATGCTGCTGAGAAGTCAACAAAGAATGCATATACTTTCTTCCTTTCAGCAAGCTTAATTTGAACAATTGACGAGAGGTTGTATATATTATCCACCGTTGAATATCCAGATCTGAAACCTGCTTGGAACTCATTTAATTTATTATTGGCGTCTACCCATTGCTTTATGCGTTTATCCAAAATTCCCATGAATATTTTGGCAGATGAATTCATTAGGGAAATTCCCCTATAATTACTTGCCTCATTATAATCTCCCTTTTTATGTATGGGAAATATTACCGATTCTTCCATTATTCTATCAATGTTTCCATTGTTTAGTATTTCATTGTATTGAAAAGCAAGTTCATCCAAAAATTCTTGTGATGCATGCTTCAGAAATTCATATGGCACTCTGTCTATTCCTGGAGCCTTATTAATTTTTGTGCGCTTTAATATTTCATTTATTTCTGATACATAAATTTGTCTATCCAATAATGGGACTGATATGTAGAGCGCTGCGTAATGGATATCACTTGCGAATTGCTGATGGTTTAAAAGATTATTGAAATGTGTTCTGAAATCATTGGCAGATAAGTTTGTTCCAATCCTCAAGCTTTGTCCTCTTATCTGCTTTGCAATTTTCCACCACTGCTTTGAGTCTATTGAAGTTGACAACTTTGCCTCTAACTCTCTCGCATATTCCTTTTTCCTTTCTCCACATATTTTCTTATAGGCATTTACGGCTTCCAAATAAACTTTTTTATCGTTTTGTGAATCGGTCATTCTAAATATATTGAGTAGCTCAAAAGACTTTTTACGCGCTTTTTCGCACCTGCTATTGAACCAGTCTGATTTATATGCCTTTGGTGTACTATTCATATTTGGTTTAATTGCCGACTTATAAATAATACAAGATAAATCCTTTAAATTATTAACTTCCCCTTTGATTTTTGCCATACGTAGATTTCGATTCAGTTCATCTTCATATCTTCTTGCAGTCTGTCTTCCCCACTGCAATTTTGGGAGAAGGCTTAACATTTTAGTATCGCTTATAGTTTGTTTAGTTTCGATCTCTATACTCAGAGGCAAATGATCTGACCAAAATTTTTCCTCAACTTCAAATTTTCTTATAATTTTTAGGCCTTCGTAGGTTACTGCAGCAATATCATTAACTGAATTTCCCTGTGTATTAACAAAGGTATAATGTCCAACTTCATCCCCAATAGTTCTGCCATTTAGAATTATCAAGCCACTGCCTTCACAAAATTCCATAAAATGTTTGCCTTTTAAGTTGACCACTGAATCCTTTGAAAGCCTATTTTCTTTACCAGCAGTAAATTCCTTTAGCAATGAGCTGTCTAAATTTTGTTGTAAATTTCCAATGCGTACATTCATATCTCCAGATAGTATTATAACATTTTCTGTTGAGGTTTTGAAAGTCTCTTTTATCACAGAAAACTCGCTGAACCAATTGTCTCCTCTTACATAAGCTGGCATGAAAAGAAAACTTGTTTCCGAAGTACTGATTTCGATTGTGTTTATTTTATCAGATTTTTGAAATGTATGCTTTATTCCAAATTGTGATAAATCTCTTCTCACTCCATATAAAATGCCACCAATCGCTCTTCCGTAGTTACTATTTCTTCTCGCACTATGCCAGTATTAATTGAAATCGTTGAAATATGTTGTCCATCTACTTTCTTCCGTCTCTTCAACATGGGTCTCAATTAATGCGAATATTTCAAAACCCCTAACATAAGCGAAAAATTCAGGAAAAAGACATTTGTTTTTTAGGCCATGCACATTGTATGTTAGTAATTTAAGTGTTTTTTTCGTTTCTGATACATTATTTTTGGATGAGGTATTTTGAAAGTTATCTAGTTTTTTAAATTTAACATGTTTTTTATAATAGAGTATTTTAAATTGAGATTGAAATCTTCACCATAAAGCTCCACCATAACGCCAATTGCATCACATGAACCGCATACCAATTTCTTATTATCATTCCACTTGAACCACTTATCAGCAACCTTTAACCTGTCATCTCTCACTTTCACTTGGTGCTTCTTGCTAAAGTTAATCAGTTGTCTTCTCATTTTTAACATCACAATCTTGTTTAGTCTCCGCTCTGCATTTAGATCGCGTTCTATGTATATTTGGCTTCCCTTTAAGTGGTTTGTTCGTCCCAGTAATAACTCCGCATCATTTTCTGATTCAAACTGCACAATAACTGCTGCTGATCCACCTCTTTGGTACAAGAATTTCACTGATTTGATCTTTTCATCCATATCAGTTCTTAAAACTTCCCGGCATAATTTTCGTATTTCATGTATATTTGTTTGCTGGGAATGGATACCCCTGAATACTAGATTTTTTCCTTTAATGCTCCTCTCTACATCGTCAAGCCGTCTTTTATGCATGGAATTTTCACTTTTAAGTAGTTCCATTTCATGTGCCAGGCCGACATTAACTGCTTTCAGATTATTTACTTCTTCGGTAAGCATTGTAAGTTTTCCCAAAAGATCCTCATTACATTCTCGAATAATTGCTTTTAAACTAGCCACATTTAGGTCAGACACTTTCTGCTCATTCATTTTGTACAATTTGGAATTATTTGCTGATACTCCTTCTGGAGATAATTCACTGGCTTTCCGTTTTTCCAGTTTGTTGTGTTTATAATATTTGCTTGGGGCCACTTAATTTCAGTTTTTAAAGTTTGTTGTATTTATAATTTTTGCTTGGGTCCACTGTAATTTCAGTTTTTAACGGAAAAAATTTCCTATTGTGATTGATTTAAATCGGTGTTGTGTAAAAACGACCTTTATCATCTGACATATGACAAGTAATCGATCAGCTGTGTTTTGTTGTTCTATTGATGTTTTTATCTATATCGCTGACCGGTTAACATAAACAATTCACTTTGTGTAACTTTTGTAACAAAAATGTTAAGTTTTAAGTGATTTTTATTTAAAATATTTGTTAAAAAAGAAAAGTGTACTACGCTGTCTTTTACGTACGCAGATAGCACAACGGATTTCGCGTTACTGGAGCACTTTTGCCGATTCAAAAGCTTTACTTTGACCACAAATTAACTATTTTCTTTGGAGCTCAATTAGAAGCACACACGTACGTATTAACAGCCGAAAATCGAAAAAGACAAAGGATAGTAACCCTATATGGAGGCTGTAGTCAAAAGTCGACCGGTATAAAATTTCTTTATAAGGTGGTGTTTTGAACTCTGAGTTAATTAATAATACCTATTCGGTTAAAATACTTGGTTCACATCTGCCCAAATAAATCGATATATAAATCATATGGGCAGTAAACCAAATCATGGACTAATACTTACAATTTTTCGTGGAGATGCTTACTATGCAACAATGTCTTGGTAACAGTAAAATACTTACATTCAAGATGATTCGTTACATGGGAACCACGCGAAATCTTGGACGTAGGACTGCAATATTTTTCTCAGGGTGTTTTTAGGCCACGAGGACCTATTGGTAAAAATTTCAGTTCGATATATTATCTAGAAGTATTTTTGTCAAACCTTTCGATGTAAATGCCACCACTGTGCGTTGGTCAAAAAAATCTGAAAATATACTGAAATGTTTTGCTGATGAGCAGAATCAGCAAAAAACTAAAGGAAATCAACAACTTCATTTTGAACAAGTGTCCGATTTTACTCAGAAATTCCCATATATACTTTCACGGTGCGCCTTAACTAAATTTAAATGAAAGGTGCTTACACCTGGGAAGCTTTTGCAGATTCTGAAACTACAATGTTTATAGATGAGCACAATCGAAAAACAAAAAATTGGAGAGATTTTCAAATAAATCGCGGTCAAAGTTCACATTTTTTGGGCTTTTTAGGTTTTTTTTGCTTGGAAACCACGAGCCGTATCATAATGGGACTAAAGAAAATGTTGAAGCAGTGAAAATTCTCTATAAGATTGACGTTAATGGTTCGTTCCTAGGATTTATCATTTTTGAGATATTGAAGTTCAAATTGGGACAATGGACTGACTGTATCGCCCCCTTATAAAACATTGTCATGCACGGAGCGCCTTAACTAACTTTAAGTGAAAACCGCTTACATCTGGGATGTTTTTGTGGATTCTGAAGCAGCAATGTTGTTGAATGGGAAAAATCCAAAAACAAGAAAAAATTGATGTAGGGATTTTTAAATAAGTCGCGGTCAAAGTTCACATTTTTAGGTTTATTTTAGGTTTTCGCGATTTTGCTTGGAAATCGCAAGTCCTATCGAAATGGAGCTAAAAATTTTGTAGCAGTGAAAATTCTGTAGAGGATAGACGTTATTGATTTGTTCCCATTTTTGAGATAAAGAAGCTCAGGTTAAATTTTTAGGTTTTTTTGCTAGGGTTTCTCGTTTGTGCGAGAATACGGCAAGTCTTAGCGATATGGGACCTAAGAAAATCTTAAAGCTGTGAAAATTCTCTATAACATTGATTGTGTGATGTTTTCATAGGCTGTACCATTTATATATATATATAAGTTTAAGTTGGGAAATTGCAGTCATGGCATTGTTTTATAAGGAGAAGATACACGCAGTCCATTGTGCCAATTTGAACTTCAATATCTCAAAAATGGTCATAAAGGTTAATCTTGTAGATAACTTTTACTGCAACAACATGTTCTTTAGTCCCATTACTATACAACTCGCGGTTTCCAAGCAAAATCTTGAAAACCTAAAAATGCGAATGCGAACTTTGACCGCGATTTATTTGAAAATCCCTGCGCCGATTTTTTTTTTATTTTTATACCCTCCACCATAGTATGGAGGGTATATTAAGTTTGTTTTTCCGTTTGTAACGCATTGAAATACTCATTTGCGATCCTATAAAGTATATATATTCTTGATCAGGGTAAAATTCTAAGTCGATCTGAGCACGTCCGTCCGTCCGTCCGTCTGTGGTAATCACTCTAGCATCCACAAAAATGGAGATAGGACGCTGAAATTTTGGGAAAATGCGTCTTTTGTTTGCAGGCAGGTCAAGTTCGATGATGGGCTATATCGGTCCACGTTTTGGTATAGCCCCCATATAACGGTACCCCCCGATTTGCGGTATTTTGACGTTTTTAGCTACATTTTTAGACCGATTTAGCTATAATTTAACATTTAGGGTTCTTAAGTATCAATAAACTTATATAACAAAAGTTGTGGACATAGGACCACGTTTTGGTATAGCCCCCATATAACGGTACCCCCCGATATACGGTATTTTGACGATTTTAGCTACATTATCAGACCAATGTAGATATAATTTGACATTTAGGGTTCTTAAGTGTTAATAAACGTATATATTAGAAGTTGTGGACATAGGTCCACGTTTTGGTATAGCCCCCATATAACGGTACCCCCGATTTGCGGTATTTTGACGTTTTTAGCTACATTTTCAGACCGATGTAGCTATAATTTGACATTTAGGGTTCTTAAGTATCAATAAACTTATATAACAAAAGTTGTGGACATAGGTCCACGTTTTGGTATAGCCCCCATATAACGGTACCCCCCGATTTACGGTATTTTGACGGTTTTAGCTACATTTTCAGACCGATTTGGCTATAATTTGACATTTAGGGTTCCTAAGTGTCACTAAACATATATAACAAAATTTGTGGACATAGGTCCACGTTTTGGTATAGCCCCCATATAACGGTACCCCCCGATTTGCGGTATTTTGACGTTTTTAGCAACATTTTCATAACGATTTAGCTATAATTTGACATTTAGGGTTCTTAAGTATCAATAAACTTATATAACAAAAGTTGTGGACATAAGTCCACGTTTTGGTATAGCCCCCATATAACGGTACCCCCCGATATACGGTATTTTGACGTTTTTAGCTACATTATCAGACCGATGTAGCTATAATTTGACATTTAGGGTTCTTAAGTGTTAATAAACTTATATAGCAAAAGTTGTGGACATAGGTCCACGTTTTGGTATAGCCCCCATATAACGGTACCCCCCGATTTGCGGTATTTTGACGTTTTTAGCTACATTTTCAGACCGATGTAGCTATAATTTGACATTTAGGGTTCTTAAATGTCAATAAACTTATATAACAAAAGTTGTGGACATAGGTCCACGTTTTGGTATAGCCCCCATATAACTGTACCCCCCGATTTACGGTATTTTGACGGTTTTAGCTACATTTTCAGACCGACTTAGTTATATTTTGACATTTAGGGTTCTTAAGTGCCATTAAACTTATTTAACATAACTTGTGGACATAGGTCCACGTTTTGGTATAGCCCCCATATAACGGTACCCCCCGATTTGCGGTATTTTGACGTCTGTAGCTACATTTTCAGACCGATATGGCTATAATTTGACATTTAGGGTTCTTAAGTGTAACTAAACTTATATAACAAAAGTTGTGGACCTAGGTCCACGTGTAGGTATAGCCCCCATATAACGGTACCCCCGATTTACGACATTTTGACGTTTTTATCTACATTTTCAGACCGATTTAGCTATCAATTGACATTTAGGGTTCTTAAATGTCAATAAACTTATATAGCTAGTGAACATAGGTCCATGGTTTGGAATAGCCCCCATATAACGTTACCGCCCGATTTCAGGTATTTTGAGAATTTTACCAACAAGTTTTAACCGAATTATCTGTAATTTGAACATTTGGCATTTGAAATTCTTAGTGGTCACCACACCTCTCCACTTAAAATTGTCAAGAAAGCCCCCATATAACGGTACCTCCCGATTTTCATTAATTTGATGATTTTAGCTACAATATTAAACCGAACCAGCAGTAATTTGACATTTGAAGTTCTTAGTGGTCACAACACCTCTCCATCAAAAATTGTCAACATAGGTCCATGTTCGGATATAGCTCCCATGTAACGGTACCTCCCAATTTTCAGTAATTTGGCCATTTAACTACAATTTTTAACAGAACTAACTGTAATTTGACATTTGAAGGTTGTAGTGGTCACCACGCATCTGCATCAACAATTTTCAACATAGCCCCAATATAACGATACTTCCCGATTTTCGGTACTTTGAGGATTTTACTTAAAATGTTTAACCGAACGTAGGTCCATGTTTTTGTATAGCAAAACAAACCTCCCGATTTTCCGTACCTTAGCTTTATTTTTGGACGAACTTTCTGTAATTTGAAATTTAAAAGTCAACAAAAATTCTGCAACAAAAATTGTTAATTTAAGTTCACATTTTTGTATAGCCCAGATACCTCCGAACTAGCTGTTAATGACATTTGAAGTTCCCACGTTATGTACCGATTTTCGATATTTTGAGGATTCTAGCTAAATTTTTTAATCGAATTAGGAGTTATTTGACATTAAAGGCTCCCATCAAAAACTCTCAACATAGACCCATGTTTTATTATAACCCCTATATAACAGTACCTCCCAATTTCTAGCCCACCAAAAATTGTCAACAGTTAGATATAGGCACCATAAAAAAGGGCCTCCCGAATGAAGCATTTTATGTACATTATCTGACATTTTAACGTACTCACTTAAAGTTGGGGACATGAATGAATATTTTATGGTGGAGGGTATGAAAAGTTCGGCCCGGCCGAACTTAATGCTTTTTTACTTGTTTTTTTTTATATTTCTCATCTATGAACAATGTATATTCAGAATCCGCAAAAACTTCCCAGGTGTAAGCTCCTTTCATTTAAATCTAGTTAAGGCGCACCGTGTTTTATAGGGCCTAAATTATTATTTCAATGCGATAATAACGGAAAACAAACGTAATACTCCTATACTCTCAACACTATGGTGGAGTGAATAAAAAAGAAAACTTTACAAGGCATAAATTCTACTTGGCGTTGCACACAAACAACTAAAAAATTTAGTGCGAGCGGTGTATGCAGGACTCGTTCTTATTATTAGGACATTACCCTACAAAAAATATGTTCAAGACAATCCGAGAAGTGGTTTTACAGAGGTACCACCGACCTAGTCCATCTTGGTACTGGATTATATTTTGGGATTCAATATTTTTGTCCACCCATTTTTGTCACTTTTGGGTCATTATGCTTGGATGTATGGACTTACCTACTAAAAGAATTGTATCCTTGTGTTCAGAGTCTTAGGACTATTTTTAATGATAATCCCAAAACAATCAAGCGAATTTAAACTGCACCTAAACTAAAATTTTAAACCTTTTATTTTGGGAGAGGGACCAAAATGAGTTTTCACTGTCAATACACTTTCAACCAGATTTAAGTTTGGATCAATATCTGCCAATATTTGCAAAGATCCAGTCTGCTACGTAGATAAGGCTGTCATAATTCATACTTATTGAAAAAAAAAAAAACGGAAACATGTATTAAAATACAATTAAATTCCTGGGAGTAGTCCTGGATAGGAATCTCCAACGGAAAGACCATATCCAGGAATGAAAAAAAAAACAAAGTTCACAGATGTTGAGTTTCAATCCTGCGACAACAATTCAATCCTAGGATTACAAAATAAAAGGTAAAAAGTCAAAACACTAAAAAATTTTGTCAAAGGCACAGAATGCCATGCAGGACTCTAACCATATCAGGGTAAAGAAGTAAAAAGTTAGAGATTTTGCCAAGGTCAAATAATTCCTAAATTTACAAAATTAGATTTACTTTAGGAAAATATATACTAGAGTCCATATGCAAAATTTGGGATACTGGTCCTCTTCTAAACCTCACCTTACATGGTAGATTCAAAATATTCAACGATTGCAGCTCCGATGGTATATTTGAAAACTACACAGTTATGGTTCTGATGCTAAATTGGCATATTATAACTAACTTAGATCTCCTCACAGTAATGCTAAAATTATACCGTAGAATGTCTCTCCAATGCACTCCTTCCCACTTCTTTATTCTAACAATACCCACTTAGTCTTCGCTAACTTAGTCATCAAAACAAAACACCTACCCCATCTGACAACTTTCTATACAGACAATTAGCATTATAATCTCTGAAAAGATATGACAAAGTTCGAATAAGTCATTATTCAAATGCATATCAATTTACATATTTGTTCATCAGCTGCCATTACACCGTTATAAGCGTGTCGTCTTTCCTTCAATTAGAAGATGAAGAACAATCATAAATAAACATTAAAATCTTGATGTAAAACAGGAAATACCTTTATTAACAAAACTTTTTGTAATAAAGGAAACGACATAGCATACAGTCTTTTGGCATTCAATTGGGGAGGGTGGTAATTCATTTCCTATAGTCTCATGCCAAGAAAGTTGGACGAGAAATACTCGCTACTGGTATTCCGGGATATATAACCGCTTCCATGTACACTCCTCACGAACACAAACGTATAATTGTTGAGGTGACGACAATTCGTTGCACAGTACCGGCCACTGATGGTACTCCTTGTGGTCCTGTTTGCAATAATATATCCTATAGTGACCAACTAACATTAGTGGAGGGCACGATAATTATTGAAAGGACTGACGTACCCGATGGTCAGACATTTGCACATCGTAATATCTCACTTAAATTTAAATGATGATGGGCTATAGCGTACAACTGATTCGAGTATCTTCTCCATAAAAGTTGAATAATATCGCTTAACTACAGTTTAAGGCCACTTTGCGAATAGTGGATAAGCCAATAACCGAGATGTGGTCTCAACAATGTTTCAATATTTAGGGGTACTAGCTCTACGAGCCACGCAAAAGTGATGTTATTTTTAAGTTTCTCCGTCTCCGTATTTGGACCGGAAGTTCCAGAAACCCTGCAGGATTGTGCATCTTATTTAGGTTTACCAATATTGTTATTGTTATTGTTATTTTATGGTCAATGGATAGGACTATTTAACTGTCGGCAAGCTCACTGATTGTTTTAAACTCACAACCGTTTTCCCCTAAACAGAATACTTCTTAAGGTCTTCTAATGATCACATAAGAACTCCTGAGGTTTTCTGCGGACAACATAAGACCTCTTGAGGCCTTTTATAGAAATAAGAAGAAATTTTGAGGTTTTCTATAGACAGAGGAAGACCTCTTGAGTCCTTCTATATGCAGAATACTACCTCTTGCAGCCTTCTATAAATCACAGACGTACGCTTGAGGTTTTCAACAGACAACCAAAGAGCTCTTGGGGTATTTCACAGAGAAACCCCGTCTTTAGTCCTTCTGTAGACAGAAGGAGGCCTCTTGAGGTCATCTATTGAAAAAAGAAGAACTTTTGAGGTCTCCTATAGGCAGAGAAGGATCTCTTAAGGTACGCTATAGAAAGAATAAGACCACTTGAAGTATTGTATACAAAGAAGAAAAACTCTTGAGTATAGACAGAAGAAAATTTTTTGAGGTCTTCTGTAGATGGAAGAGAACCTCTTGAAGTACCCTATAGACAGCAGAAGACCACGGCAGGGGTTCTATAGACATAATAAAACCTCTTGAGAACTATTAACGTCTTGTTAAGATCATAGAAGTCCTCCTGACGTTGCCTGCAGACAATAGAAAACATCTTGAAGACCCCTATGGACAGAAGCAACTTAATAAAGCCTCCTATAGACCGAAAGAGTTTTCTTGAATCCTTCTGTAGACAGAAAGGGACCTCTTGAGGTCTACAATAGACAAATGAAGACCTCCTATAGACAGAAAGAAATTTCTCTAATACTTCGGTAGACAGAAGAGGACCCCTGGTGGTGTATAATAGACAAAAGAAGACCTCTAGACAAAAGAAACACAGAAAAAGAAAATGAGAAGGTCTTCTATAGACAGGAGTAGACTAATTGAAGCCTTCTTTAGACAAAAAGAGAATTTTTGAAACATCTTGATATCTTCTATAGACGGAAGAAGACCTCTTGAGGAAGAAAACTTCGTTAGGTCTTCTGTAGACAACAGAAGGTCTCTTGAGGTCGTCTACAGGCAAACAACGTAAGACTTCTTAAGTTATTCTATAGACAGGTAGAGAAGAAGCCTTCTTGAATTCTTCAAAAGGCAGAAGGAAACCTCGAGAGGTCCTGTACTGACAGAAGAACTCTTGAGGTCTTCTAAAGACGTAAGAAGACATCTGGAGGTCCACTATAGATAGAAGACGACTTCTTGAGGTCTTCTATTGACAGAAAACCTCTAGCAGTCTTTTATATATAGAAGACCTCTTCAGGTCTGCTATAGACAGAAGAAGACCACTAAAAGTCTTGTATATTGAAAAAAAAACTTCTTGAGGTTTTCTATAGACAGAAGAAGACCTCCACAGGTCTTCTTTAGACAGAAGAAAACCTCTTGAGGTAACTAAAGACAGAAGAAGAACTGCTGACGTCTTCCAAAGATCACAGTAGTCTTCCTGACAAGGGAAGATGTATATGGGTCTTCTTTTGTCTATAGAAGATCTCAGGGGGTTTCAATAAGTCTCTTTTTTGTGCATAGAAGGCTTCAAGAAGTGTCCTCCTGTCTATAGAAGACCTTCTGACCCTATTCTTCTGACTTCAAAAATTGATCTTTAGAAGCGAAATTTGTCTGTTTATAGAAGACCTGAGGAGGTCTTCTTCCCTCTATAGAAGACAGGAAGGGGGAGCTTTTGAGGTCTACAATAGACAAAAGAAGACCTCCTATAGATAGAAAGAGTTTCTTGAAGACAGGAGGGGAACCCTTTGATGTCTATACAGACAAAAGAAGACCAGATAAAGAAAATGAGAAGGTCTTCTATATACAGGAGTAGACTAATTGAAGCCTTCTATAGACAAAAGGAGAATTTTTGAAACATCTTGATATCTTCTATAGACGGAAGAAGACCTCTTGAGGTCTTCCGTAGCTAGAAAAAATTTCGTTGGGTCTTCTGTAGACAAAAGAAGGTCTCTTGAGGCCTTCTACAGGCAGGCTGCGGAAGACCTCTTGAGTTATTTTATAGACAGGAAAAGAAGAAGCCTTCTCGAATTCTTCTGTAGACAGAAGGAAACCTTGTGAGGTCCTGTACTGACGGAAGAACTCTTGAGGTCTTCTAAAGACGTAAGAAGACATCTGGAGGTCCAACTTCTTGAGGTCTTTTATTGGCAGAAAACCTCTAGAAATATTTTATATAGAAGACCTCTTGGGGGCTGCTATAGACATAAAAAAGATCGCTAAAAGTCTTGTATATTGAAAAGAAAACTTCTTGAGGCATTTTATTGAAAGAAAGACAGAATAAAACCTCTTGAGGTTTCTATAGACAGAAGAAGAACTGCTGACGTCTTCCAAAGATCACAGAAGTCTTCCTGAAGTTTTCTGCAGACAAGAAAAGATATATTTGGACTTTCTTCTGTCTATAGAAGATCTCAGGAGGCTTCAAGAAGTCTCCTTTTGTAAAGAGAATGATTCAAGATGTATCCTCCGTTCTATAGAAGACCTTCTGACCCTCGACTTCTGACTCCAAGAAGTGATCTTTAGAAAAAGTCAAGAGGAATACTTCTGATCTCTACAGAAGATACTTCTTAAGCCTCTTATAGACAGAAGGAGTTTCCTTGAATCTTTTTGTAGACAGAAGAAGAACTCTTGAGGTCTTCTTTAGACAGAAAGCCTTCTATAGGAAGCAGGAGACATCTGGAGAGACATATGGAAACCTCTTCTGGCTTTCTATAGACAGAAGAAGATTTCTTAAGATCTTTTATAGACAGAAGAAAACCTCTTTAGGTCTTATATAAACAGAAGTAGACCTTCCGACGTCTTCTGTAGAGAGAAAAACTTCTTGAGGTCTACTATAGACAAAAGAAGACCTCTTTAGGTCTTCTATAGAGAGAAGAAGACCCATTGAGGCCTTCTGTATACAGAAGAATAACTTTATGAATATTCTAAAGATATAAGAATACCCCTTGAGTCCTTCTAAAGACCACAGAAGTCCTCCTATAGACAGAAAAATACTTCTTGACGTCTTCTATAGACAGAAGAAACCCTCGTTAGGTCTTCTTTAACATAAGAAGATATCTTGAGGTCCTCTGTAGACGGAAGAAACCCTTTTTAGATCTTCCATAGATCCATTAAGACTTCTTGAGGTCTTCTATAGACAGAAGAAAACCTTTTGGGGTTAAGACCTCTTATGATCTTGTATAGACAGATAAAGACCTCTTGAGATCTTCGATAGATAGAAGAAGACATCTAGAGGTCTATGGTAGGCAGAAGAAAACCTCTTATGTTCCTCTATAGACAGAAGAAGACCTCCTCAGGTCTTCTATAGACAGAAGAAAATCTCTTGGGGTGAAGACCTCCTGAGATCTTGTATCGACAAAAGAAGACCACTTGATGTCTTCTAAAGATCACAAAAGTCCCCTTGAGGTTTGTTCAGGCAACAGAAGACCTCTTGAAGTCTCCTACAGACAACAGAAGACCTCCTGAGGTCTCCTACAGACAACAGAAAACCTCTTGAGGTCTCCTACAGACAACAGAAGACTTCTTTTATATACAGAAAAACACTTCTTGGAGTCTTCGAAAGTCAGAAGAAGCACTCCCGAAGTCTTCGATAGGCAGAAGAAGACCTACTGAGTTGTTCAAAAGACAGAAGGAAACCTCTCGGTGTAAAGACCTCCTGCGATCTTGTATAGACAGACGAAGACCACTTGATGAACTCCCCTTGAGGTTTGTTCAGACAACAGAAGACATCTTGAGGTCTCCTACAGACAAATCAAAAACTCTTGGTGTGAAGACCTCCTGAGATCTTGTATGGATAGGTTGAGATCTCTTGAGGTTTTCGATAGGCAGAAGAAGTCACCTTGAGAAAAAAGAATATCTCTTGAGGTTTTCTTTGATCTACAGAAGACGGTTTGGGGTTTTCTATGGACTACAAAAGAAGACCTCTTACGATCTCCTACTGACAACAGAATACCTCTTGCATATACAGAAAAAGACTTCCTGAAGTCTTCGAAAAACAGAAGAAGACCTCCTGAAGTCTTCGATAGACAACAGAAGACCAACTGAGGTCTTCTACAGGCAAAACAAAAACTCTTGGTGTGAAGACCTCCTGAGATCTTGTATGGATAGGTTGAGATCTCTTGAGGTTTTCGATAGGCAGAAGAAGTCACCTTGAGGTCTCCTATAGAAAAAAGAATATCTCTTGAGGTTTTCTTTGATCTACAGAAGACGGTTTGCGGTTTTCTATGGACTACAAAAGAAGACCTCTTAGGATCTCCTACAGACAACAGAATACCTCTTGCATATACAGAAAAAGACTTCCTGAAGTCTTCGAAAGACAGAAGAAGCCTCCTGAAGTCTTCGATAGACCAAGAAGACCACCTGAGGTCTTCTATAGACAGAAGAAAAGCTCTTGGTGTGAAGACCTCCTGAGATCTTGTACGGATAGTTTGAGACCTCTTTAGGTTTTCGATATACAGAAGAAGACATCTTGAGATCTCCTGTAGAAAAATGAATACCTCTTGAGGTTTTCTTTGATCTAGAGAAGACGGTTTGGGGGTTTCTATGGACTACAAAACACTTAATACTTAATTAGACGTCTTGAGATCATCTATGAACTACAAGAGGCCTATTTAGTGGTTCTATGGACTACCAAATTTCTCTAGACATCTTCTATGGGCTACAAAATACATCTTGAGGTCTTCTTTGGGCTACTGAAAATCTCGTGAGGTTTTTTTACGGGCTACAAAAGACATATGAGGTCGTCTATGAACTATAAAATGTCTCGTTATATCCTCTTTGAACTACAAAAAGTGGAAAAACAGGAGTGTGGAAATATACATGGGATGTACAGGAACTAGAATTAATCCCCAAAATTCTATGAAAGAAGGGAAACATTAAACTCTGGTAACAAATACCGGTAGCTACCTCATGTTATGGATGGACCATTTTTCCAAACTGTTGCCATCCAATAATTACGATGACGAAGTTACCACAGATCTAATCCCAGATGATGGTAGTGAGTCTATACTGCCAGCCACTAGCAACAAGACGACAGTATTCCATGTGTATGCATCAGCTAGTTAGCAACATTTGGCGGGAGAAACACGTACCCGATGATTGGAACATGAGCATTCTATGCTATTTCCACAAAAAAGGGGCAAATAATAGGGTCGTAAGTGATTCCAAAATAGCATTATAAGATTAGTTTGGATCTATCTAAGAACAAAATTAAAATTGTGAAAAAATTGATTCAACTTTTTTGTCACACTATTATTTTTTGGATTTAATGTATGTTAGTTATTCCTTTATAATACACTGACCGCATGCTGTTATTCCTTTAAACACACGTATGCAAACTTTAACGCATTTACATGCACACATATCAATCTTTCACTGAAAATTAGTACGTGTTTATAAGCGCCACCGCTGTGTTATTGTCGTTGTTTCTTTAAAACAACAGCAGCAACAACAAATGCAACAACAACTACAGCAAACAAATAAACAATGGCACAATTATCACCGAAAATTGACGACAAGAACGTGACATAAATGGCAATTCATCAACATCATTCAACCGACACCACCATCCGGATGGTGTCCAAAAACAATAAGACGTGCATGGGTGTTAAATGCTCGCATAAAAGGATACGGCCAGCTCGTGCTTTAGCAATAAACAGCCAGGACAATTGAAACAACAACAGCAACAACAAACAACCCTTTATACACAATAAACACCATCATATCGACACCTCCAAATAATAGTATGCTAAGTCTAAAAATGAGTTTTGAAGGAGAAGCTCTCAAAGTGTGGAACTTTTTTTGAACTTCAGTACTATGCTAAGTCAATATTTGTTTATAACTTCTGTTCGGATTGACCGATC
This sequence comes from Musca autumnalis, assembly GCF_047663935.1. Taxonomy (NCBI): domain Eukaryota; kingdom Metazoa; phylum Arthropoda; class Insecta; order Diptera; family Muscidae; genus Musca; species Musca autumnalis. The sequence goes on from NW_027412088.1 coordinate 180,728,343, forward strand.
ATTACCAAAATTTGACAGAATTTAAGTTAAAGGACGTTCGACACCTCCAAATAATAGTTTGCTAATTCTGAACAGTGAGTTTTGCAGGACAAGCTCTAAAAGTTTGGAAATTTCTTTGACCTTCAGTACTATGCTAAGTAAATATTTGTTAATAACTTCTGTTCGGATTGTCCGATTATTACCAAAATTTGACAGAATTTAAGTTAAAGGACGTTAAATATAAAAATGTAAAGAACTTGAAAACATGCTAAGTCGACTTAGCATACTATTGTTTGGAGGCGTCGATATTACACACGCGCACACACACACCTAAATGGACCCACAAAAATCATAACTGATTGCTGCTATACCAATCATCCTCCAACCATCCTGTTGTAGAGTGGCACGGTGTGTTTTCAATTGAGTGCATTAAATATAGCATACATTAAGGCGTCTTCTGTATTAAGTTGCATTTTTAATTTGCCCTAAGCATTGCATACAGCTAGCTGCTGTCATCATCCTGTTCACCAATAACAAAAGGAGAAACTGGTAACGGGAGTGTGAGTACAAGTGCGAGCGGGTATAGTGTATTTTATTTTTATTGTTTATGAGCCAACAATAAAAATCATTTCCTCCAGAGATATTTCAAAAAGCAAAGAACAAAAACTCAATTTAAACATCAAATCACGATGGGTGGTAGCAGAAGATGAAGCTATAACACATATCTAAGCGAATGGATTGTGGGTGGGTGGCGAAAGGTAGATAGCTAAGAGTGAGAAAAACAACGCGTGTAGTTGGTGGCATAATTACAAACAATTGACTGACTACTGCACCCACGTTCGTTCATATCACATCGTTTCAGATTTATATGTTAATCAGCATATGTGTCAAAAAATGCGGGTTGAAAGTAAATTCATTGCATACTTTTGTGTGCTTGTTATGATGCCTTTTGTTTTTATTTCTTTTTTACCCTTACACTGCGCGCGCGTTTTGTGTGAACAAAGCGAAATAATTTTGCATTGTTTATTATTTCAAAGGAAATAATAAAAGCTTTGCTTTGAATTAATTATTTTCTGTCAAATACTTTGAATGTAAATTTATTCTTTCAATTTTGATGGGACAGGGGGGAGGAAGATGGAAATAGAGTTGGGAATGTGTTTTTAGGTTATTGTTTTACCTGTTTGACTGTCTGCCATAAATCACATAATTTTAACATATTTTTGCAAGAAAAGGGTTATGAGTGTGTGTGTTTAAACAATAAAGTTAATTCTTAAGATTTATGGCTGAAAAAAAGAAGTATTTCTGATTGGTACTTTAGATGAATTGAACAATGAAATTACCCGCGTGCGTTGCCCGTGGCATTTTAAATTAAAGTCAACAGAAAATGGAAATTTTTGCAAATGCAAAAAATGTGTTCCTTGGTTCGCCCCTGTTTATACCTTCCATAATGTGATGGAGCTTACAGAAAAAGTTGTTGATCCATAATCCACCAAAGACCATCAAATTAAGATTTTAATTTTTCGGTGACGTTGGGGATGGAAGATACCGAGGAACGGTCCTGACGGATTTTAACATGGCAAAGCCCAGGATTTATCTTGATCCCTCTTTCATCTCAAGTGGACACTGACCTCCCCGTGATGTCACCTGGGGAACTGCCTTTAACACCCGTTAAAGGTAGTGAGCTAACATGTGCCGCGCGTTCACCCATAAGAACGTTAAAAGCTTGGGTTTGGGCGTCGGGTTAGTAACCCTCCCCTAGAAAAAACAGCCTATTAAAAAACGAAAGAAAAGAAAAACAAACCCCTCTAAAGTTGACGAACCCCGCAAACGTTTTAAGAACCATGATCTGCGAATCTGCACCTGGAATGTTCGTACTGTTTATAGGGAAGGTGCAGTTTACGCATTGGCAGATGTACTTGAAAAGTACAAGGCCGACATTACTGCCATACAGGAAATACGATGGAACGGGAAAGGCGTCACAACAACACCTAAAGGTGACGCACTGTATTATAGCTGCCATGACACAAAGCATGAGTTTGGTTGCGGATTTGTTGTTGGTCGGAGGTTAAAACATCTGGTCTCCAGCTTCATGGATGTAATACTAGCTGCAATTCGATTAAAAGCAAAATTTTTCAACATCAGCTTTATTTGCGCTCGTGCTCCCACTGAAGACAAGGGCGAACAGACCAAAGATATATTTTACGAGCGCTTAGAAGAAGAAGTTTCCCTGCTCATGACATTAAATTATACTAAGCGATTTTAATGACAAAATTGGAAAGGAGAATATATTGGGCACAACAGTCGGGAAATTCAGTCTCCACAGTGAAACAGAATTTCAATGGTATGATGTTGATAGACTTCGCAGCGGCAAGAAACATGGTAGTTAGCAGCACCAGATTTCAACATATCGAAATATCGACGCCTCTAAACAATAGTATGCTAAGTCGACTTAGCATGTTTTCAAGTTCTTTACATTTTTATATTTAACGTCCTTTAACTTAAATTCTGTCAAATTTTGGTAATAATCGGACAATCCGAACAGAAGTTATAAACAAATATTTACTTAGCATAGTACTGAAGGTCAAAGAAATTTCCAAACTTTTAGAGCTTGTCCTGCAAAACTCACTGTTCAGAATTAGCAAACTATTATTTGGAGGTGTCGAACGTCCTTTAACTTAAATTCTGTCAAATTTTGGTAATGATCGGTCATTCCGAACAGAAGTTATAAACAAATATTGACTTAGCATAGTACTGAAGGTCAAAGAAATTTCCAAACTTTGAGAGCTTCTCCTGCAAAACTCACTTTTTAGACTTAGCATACTATTATTTGGAGGTGTCGAGGTGGAGGTGTCGCCATGTTAAACATCTCGACGTAGCAAACAAAGTGCGAGCAGACACAACACGGAAGTTGGACATCGATAAGCTGCAATCACAACAGATAGCCACAGCATATTCCACTCAACTGGCCCAACTGCTTAATCAAATCACTCCTCGTCCCGATATCGGGGGAAAAGGAGAGAGGAGAAACGTCTTTTCCGCAGGAAAAAGAGAGAGATGGAAAAGCGGGAGTGTGAACAAATCGGGATGTACAGGAGACAGAAATAAGTGCGAAAATTCTACCAAAGAGTGAAACATCAAACTGATGGCTTTGGAACTGGCACATCCTCCTGTAGAGACCAGCAAGGTAATCTGGTAACTGACACAGATAGTGTGCTAAGGATATGGAAATAGCATATTTCCAAACTGTTGGTATCCAATAGTAGCGAAGTCGACGAAAATACCACAGATCCAATCCCAGAAGATGGTATTGAATGTATACCTCCCGACCAAGATGAGGTAAAGACAGCAATAAACCGGCTGAAGAATAATAATAAGGCAGCAGGAGCTGATGGCCTACCAGCCGAGCTGTTTGAAACCGGAGGCGACACGCTGATAAGGGGTAAGCATCAGCTAGTTAGCTCCATCTGGAACCTGAGCATCCTGTGTCACGTCCATAAGAAAGGAGATAGGACTTTATGCTCCAACTATAGGGGCATAAGTCTTCTCCCTATCGCCTACAAGATAGTGTCAGGGATATTGTGCGAACGACTAAAACCCATGGTCAACGACATAATTGGACATTACCAATGCGGCTATAGACCTGGCAAGTCCACTATAGACTAGATATTTACCCTGCGGAAAATCCTGGAGAAGACCCAAGAGATGCAGATCGACACCTACGACGTTATTGTCGATTATAAAGCAGCCTTCGACAACCCGCTACGTTCAAAGGTATTCCAAGCCATGTCTGAATTAGGAATCCCCGCAAAGCCCATTCGGCTTTATAATATGACTCTAACTGACACAAAATCTTCAGCTAAAATAGGAAAGAACCTCTCCGAAGAGTTTTGTACCAAAAGAAGTTTCAGGCAACGATACAGCCTTTCGTGTGATCTTTTCAACATCCTGCTAGAAAATGTTACACGAGAGACAAACGTCAAAAGAAGTGGCACAATCTACACCAATAGCCACATGTTACTTGCTTATGCTGATAATATCGACATCATGGGACGATCAGTAAAAGAAGTAACCGATACCTTTATGAAGGTCGAAGGAGAATCTGCTAAAGTGGGTCTGGCGGTAGACGGCGAGAAGACCAAGCTGATGGTGTCGACGCGCAATGCGTCCATTGAGCTCGGGCCAACTGTTGAAATTGGTTCCTATAATTTTGAGGTAGTAAAAAACTTCGTATACCTCGGCACCGTCGTAAACACAACAAACGACATCAGTTGTGAAATAAAAAGAAGAATTGTATTGGCTAACAGATGCTACTTTGGCTTAAGCACTTCAAAAACAAAGCCACAGCTCGTCAAACAAAAATAACGCTTTACAAAACACTGATACTACCCGTGCTGATATATGGTTCCGAAGCCTGGGTACTTGCGCAAGCAGATAAGGCAGTGCTTGACGTGTTTGAGAGAAAAATTCTTCGAAAAATCCACGGACCAATCTGCGTTGACGGTGAATATCGACGTCGTATGAACCACGAGTTATATCTGCTATACAACGACATCAATATAGTTAAACGTATCGAGATGCAGCGATTGCATTGGCTAGGCCATATAATAAGAATGAGCGATGATGAACCAGCTAACAAGGCGTATAAATTCGAGCCACATGGCGGTGCACGCAGAATTGGCAGGCCAAAGAATAGATGGCGCAAACAAGTGGATGAAGAGATGACAAGGCGCGGTATTCCAAAAAGCGAAGCACTAAACAGAGAGAATTGGAGATCTTTTCTTAGTTCGGCCTATAGAACAAATGTTCTGTAATGGGCCAGCTAAGTAAGTAAGTACTTGAGATGAATTGAACAATGAAATTACCCGCGTGCGTTGCCCGTGGCATTTTAAATTAAAGTCAACAGAAAATGAAATGTTTTGCAAATGCAAAAAATGTGTTCCTTGGTTCGCCCCTGTTTATACCTTCCACAATGTGATGGAGCTTACATAAAAAATTGTCGATCCATTTAGAATATCGCAAAATATCCACCAAAGACCAACAAATTAAGATTATTAATTTTTCGGTAAGGCTTTCATATTAGCACTTTTATCAAAGCTTTAGAACATCAATGGATCTCTCAGAGAATATAGATGGATCTTCTCATTGATGGATATTCTCATTCCAAATTAATGGAACGTCTCATGGAAGTTCGATGGCATTTCTCATAAAATAACGTCTAGAAGAAGAGCGATTGATCCTCTCGATTAATCTTATCTTAGAAAATATTCTCATTCCAAATTAATGGAACTTCTCATGGAAGTTCGAGGGCATTTCTCATAAAATAACGTATGATTTTATAAAAGAAGACCGATTGATCCTCCCCATGAAGATCAATGGATCTTCTCTTGGAAAATCGAATAATATTGTCTTAGAAAATTGAGGGAACTTCTCATAGCAGATAAATAGGTCTTCTCACAGATGGCCAGTGAATTTTATCAAATAAGGTTAAGATCAATCGATTTTATCTCTTAGAAGTTCATGGATCTTTTGATAGAAGAATGCACTTTCTTATGGAAGATTGATAGGTCTTCTAATCAAATAACGATAGATCTTCTCATAACAGATCCTTTGATCTTCTATGAAAAATCCATTGCTATTCTATGAGGAGATCTATGGATATTCTAATAAAGATCGATGGAACTTCCTCAATAGACACAAGAATACTTCTTAAGGTCTTTTATGAACAGAAGAATACCTCTTGAAAACTTCTAAAGGCCACAGAGGTCTTAACGAAGTTTTCTGCAGACGAAAGTAAACCTTTTGAAGTCTTCTTTTGACAGAAAGAAACTTCTTGTAGCTTTATACAGACAAAAAAAAAGTCTTTTGGATTCTTTCTCTAGACAGAGGAATGCATTTTAAGGTCTTCCACTGGCAGAAGAGAACCTCTTGAGGTCTTCTTTAGAAGGAAGCAGACCTCTTGAAGTTTTCTTCAGATAGAAAGAAACATATTTAGGTCTTCTTTAAAAATAAGAAGACTTATTGAAGTCTTCTATAGAGAGAAGAACACCTCTTGAGTTCTTATAAACATGACAGAAGTCCTATTGAAGTTATTTAGACAACATAAAAACTCTTGTGGTTTTATACAGAAAACCGAAGACCGCAAAAGGTCTTCTTTAGACAGAAGGAGACTCCTTGAGTCCTTCTGTAGACAGAAGTTTACATCTTGAGGTCTTCTATAGAACACCTTTTAAGATCTTCCATAGACAAAAAAACCTCTCTAGGTCTCCTATAGACAGATGTCTACAGAATACCTCTTGAGGTCGTCTATGCACTACAGAGCGCTTCTTGCGGCCTTCTTAGGACTATAGGAGTAATATTTAGGTCTTCCATCGACTACAAAATACGTCTTGAGTTCTTCTATGGGTTATTCTGAGATCTCGTGAGGTTTTCCTTGGACAACAGACAACCTCTGAAGTCGTCTGTGAACTATAGAAGGTCCCGTGAGTTTTTCTTTGGACTACAGTAGACCTTTTAAGGTCTTCTATGGACTACAGAAGACCCCTTGAGGTCTTCTATGGGTTATAGAAGACCTCTTGAGGTCTTCTATGAACTACAGAAAGCCTTTGAGGTCTTTTATGAGCTACTGAAGACCTCGCGTGGCTTTTGTGGGCTACAAAAGAAGACCTCTTGAGGTCTTCTATGGACTATAGGAAACTCCTTGATGTCTTCTATGGACTACAAAAATTTACAAATTGAGCCAATAAAGACCGATAAAGATCGATGGGACTTCTCATAGAATGTCGATGGATTTTTCTATAGAAAAACTTTGGATCCTAATAATAAAATGAAAAGTTCGACGATTTTACTCTTCTTATAGAAGTTCAACAGATTTTCTCCTAGAGAATCGATGGACCTTCCTAAAGAGGGTCGAAGGGCCTTCTTTTAGAAAATCGATCATAATATAAGGTCGTTGTATTGTCTCTGATAGAAGATCGGTGTATCTTCCCATAGGAAAATTATGGAACTTCTCATAGAAGATCAATGGACCATCTCATGGGACATAAGTAAATGTTCGAATATAAGATCGGTGGATATTCTCAAAGAAGATCGAGCAAAAACATAAAATAAATTTTTATAGAATATCAAAGAATCTTCTCATTAGTGGATATTCCTTGAGCAGAACAATGGATCTTCCCACAAAAGGAAAATCAAGGAACTAATGATAGAAGATCGATGGATCCTATCAATCGATCCTGTATCAAAAGATATGCTTTTATTGATTAATGCATCTTCTCGCAGAAGACATTCTAATAACAGATTAAGGATCTTCTCAGAGAATATCAAGGATTTTATCATAGAAGTTCAAAGATTCTCTCCTCTTATAGAAGATCTAATAATCTTCTTGTATAATATCGAATGTCCTTCATTTAGAAGATTGGTGGACCTTTACGTAAAAGATCAGAATCAAATCAAAGAGGGGCCAAGAGTCTAGGGATCATCACTACAATGGGTCTTTATATAGAAGGTCAAAGAATTCGCTCACAGAATGTCGACGCATCTTTTCATAGAAAATTGATGGGTCTTCTTAATAAAGATCGATGCATTTTATCATAGAAGATAGATGGATCTCATTGTAGAAGATAGATGGATCTCAATGAACGTAAACAAACAAAACGATTACCGTACCAATCACACAACGCCACAAACTTTTCAGCTTCTCTGATTCGTTTCATTCTCACAACCAAAACAAAACCACAAACTTTTCAATGTAAAAATATGAAAACTGTACGATTGCTGAAATGTACTTCGGCTATGCTTTGTCGAGTTGTTTCATTCACCACCGAAACAAAAAGAATTTTTGGCAAACATTTACTGTGCGAAATGATCAACGACACACTCGACACACACACATTTGATTGCGTTTTCAACCACCAAACGAATTATTCATTCATTGAATCGTTCATGTGTTTTGAACTTTTTCGTTTTCTATCTGTTGTTGTGGAATTGAGAACTTTTCGCTATTCGTTTTGTTCGCACTCACGAATGTAAACAAAACTAAACAGCGCGTTCGGTCAACGTGGGTTATGTTTCGTTTTGTATTGTTCCTATGGAAAATACGAAACGAAACGTTTGGAAATGTTATTTAAAGTATTTTTACGTACGCTGATAGATCTTCTCACTGAAGATCAATAGATCTTCTCATAAAAGGTCAATGGACCATTTTCAAGAAGATCATTAGAAGATCGGTAGATCTTCCTATAGAAAATTACTTCACTTTCTTCTAGAAGATTGATGGGTCTTCCCATGAATATCGACGGATCTTCGATTGATCTTCTCATAGAAGATCGACGGATCTTTTTTTAGATGATCGAAGGATATTCCCGTAGAAGTTCAATGGATATCATCATTGAAGATCAATAGATCTGCTCATAAAAGATCAAAGGATCATTTTATAGAAGATCCTTAGATCTTCTCATAAAAGATCAGTGGATCATCCTATAGAAAATCACTGTACTTTCTTAGAGAAGATAGACGGATCTTCTTGTAGAAAATCGATATATATTTTTATAGATCTTTGCATAGAAAGTCAATGATATAGCTCAAACATGATCGGTGGATCTTCTTTTCGGGAATAGTTGGATATTTTCATCAAAAATAGATGGGTCTTATTACACTGTGCAGCAGCATTTTTGTGGGGTGAAAAATTCCATTTGGGGATGAAAGCCCTTGATTAGTATACTAAGAACCCAAAAGGAAATTTTCGCCATAGGTGAAGTTTCTGAGATATCGCATGACGAATTTTTTGATTTTTCCCCTATAATACTTGGGAAAATAGTTTCATATCTTTCTTTTGCGTTATTGTAGCTTCGTTTTAAGAATACATGTCTTCAGTCGAATCGATTGGCGAATCTTTTTGTAGAATATTTCATTCTTCTAACTCAATTCCTTCCCTATCCTTTTCGTCCTTTGTTTCTTTACCGTAGTAGAAGTACCACAAGATGAGATTTTTTAACATCCACATATTCTACAAAAATGTTGCTCAGAAGATTTTAGGTACGGTTCTCATTGACAACTAATCGATTTTATCCCGTTTTCATTGTCATCTTTGATATTTATTCGGACTTGGTTCAGAATTAAACTATGTTTTGTTTTCCTGTATATTCGATATTGGTTATTTATTGGTATGTAGGCATACCAATTGGTTATTGCTTATGTAGACATCTGGAGTGCTTTTGAAATATTTACCAACAAAAGCTCCTGTAATGAAGAACACGTTAATAACAAATTTTCATGGAGGACAGATCTGGTTATCTCAATTTTTGAACCGCATATTCCGTTAAAATCGATTTTTGAACCGGTTTTAGGTAACCGATTATTTGGATACCATTACAAAGCTTATAGAGTTGTCAATCAAATGAAATTAATTCGCTGATTGAAACAGTGCTGGTTGCAGTGCTAGAACAAAAAAACCGTTTTATTGAACCGATTTTAAGGAAAAATATCGCTACGCGCAAATATGAAGATCAAGGGCTGGGGGGGCGAAACATTCCTTTTGGCAATAAAATTGGATGAAGATAATATTTCGAAGCCGGAAGGGCAGTTATGCCGTTGGTCAAACTTCCGATTACCTTGGAGCCGGCAGCATCCGTACACGTCAGAGTCGACCGACAACTCTGCAGCATTCGATTACCACAGGGCCGAGTAACGCATCCGACGACTGCCCCACCCCCGATTACCACAGAACAGAGTATATCAACCCGATTACCTAGAGCCAACAGCAGGTACCCGATTGTATCGAAATGGTAATATCAACCCTATCCCCATCGAGCCGACAGCATCCGTCCGAGGCTGCTGCCAGACCACCGCAGGTCAAGCCAACATACACTACCAATACACCTAACTACAAATACATTTAAATGACATCCATATTTACTGAATTCTATCAATAAAGCAATAAAGTAAAATCAATCAATATTTGGGGGTACTTAAGTCAACCTGGCTGTGGCTGAGCTAATCTCAGCCTTTGATAAAACCAGTCGTTATAATGTACATTGACTCTTATTTTAGAAGGACGCATACCTTTTGTCAACGGATCTTCGCATAGGAGATCTATAGGTCTTATTGTGGCTATAACCTTCAAAATACCGAAAATCGGGAGGTACCGTTCTATGGGGGCTATATTAAGGCGTGAACCTGTACCTACAAATTTCTGGAGGAAAGTTTTCTACCCCCAACGAAGACTAAGTACCAAATTTCAGCCATTTCTGTGTTATAATTAAGCTAAAACCTTCAAAATATAGGAAATCGGGTGTTACCGTTCTATGGGTGCTACATCAAAACGTGGACCGATATATCCTAGGAGTAATAGAAACTTCTATACCAAATTACAAAGCTGTATCTTAAAAATTGCGAGCTGTATCTTGATTTCAACAGACGGACGGACAGACGGACATGGTTATATCGACATAGAATTTTACCCTCATCAAGAATATATGTTCGGACGAAGAGTTAATTTGAAATTGTTTAGCCATGTTCGTCTGTTTGGGCTGTGTGCATGACAACTCTCAAACGCTTCAGATATTCAACCTCTTAATTTTTTGTCGCAAGTTCGAAGATGGGCCATATCGTCCCACTGCTTCCGCTAGCTGTCGTACAAAAATTCAAAAATTTTCCTTAAAATGATGCGCACCATAATTCTCTCGATGTGTTACTCCCGATTTTGTCCAAACTTTTCACATCATAATAATTCTTGAATCTTCATAGAAGTTCCGAAAGGGTTTATTCCGGACAACACCTCCGGGACCATCTCTCACAAAAGTTGAAATTCCGTTTAAGGGTTGTTCCAGAATCATTTTAAAATTGTTTACCTAAGATACTCTTTGTGTCCCTGTTAGAAGCGATTTAATGTTTTTACCTCTGCAAGTTCACGCTTCCTGATATAATGGTAAAACATCCTATGGTGGCCAACTAACATGCCTCCTGGGCAGGATAAATATCGAAAGAAGTGACCAACCTCTGAACAGCGTAATATTTCTGTCAAATTTTGATTAACATCGAATTTAATTCAAAATTATCGCTAAGGTGAATTTTATGGAGTACTCGATGTTGCAATTCTCATCAAATTTATTTCTTGTGTCCCTGATAACAAGGATGTAATTTTTTGATGGGCATGCTTCCAGCCATAATCGCCCTACGGTGACCAACTGAAATAGCGTTGTCTGTCCAGCTCGAGGTGTGCACGATTGAACTCGTCACTGATTTGGATCAAACACCATACACCCCAATATTTCTTTAATACTTAGCTCAAGTTCCTAAATGAGTTGTATTGGTTAACTCCTTCCGTCTATGAGCAATTCTAAGTATTTTCCTCTCAGAATATTTTTAAACATCCATGATTTCCAGCTTTCCTAAATTATGCGGGTTCGTTAAAAATAGTCCTTTAAATTGTCCCATTTCTTTCCTTAATTCTATAAACAGCGAACTAAACAAGTTCCACTACCACGATACTCCGAAGAAAATATGTCATATAGAATTAAAAAATAAAAACAAAAGACTCAACGCCTTTTGAAAATAATGCCATTCTTCCATGGAACCTACCATGAATTGCAATAACATGTTTATGTTAAGTCAAGTGTTTTCTCAGGACAATAAAGCGACTTCGTAGAACAATAAAAAAATCAACAACAACAACAGCAACAACAATGAAAGAAAGCATTGCAGAAAACAAAAGAAAATGATGTTAAGTACAGTTATATTTCCTCGAGGAAAATGCGAGACAACGCTGAAGACAATATGAAAAAAATCGAAAGAAGAAAAAAAAAACAAACGAAATTCAACAAGAGCAACTACCAAGTGGAAGTAATGACAACATTTCTGTAAAATTTACTTAAAACAATAAAGGCGTAAGACGACGACGATGATGATGATGATGGCAACGGTAAAGACAACGACAACGACACTGATGTTCATCACACGATGTGCCAAGCAAACAAAAGGCAAGGAGGAAAATAAGAATCAAGCAAGAGCAAAAAAAAATATGAAAGAAAATTGCAGACATGGCAATTGTTATGATTTCTTTTATTTAAACATTATAATGACATTAAAAATGGACGAAGAGCTTCGAAGAAATTCAAAACGACTCACACAACAAAAAACATCAGCAATAATGCCAAGCCAACAGCAAAGAATGTCGTGTGAGAGGGACGTACGAACGAACGAACACACCACGTTAATGATGTTGCTGGTGTCTTGTTGGTTGGATTCAGGACTATAGGGATATCATTTTTAATGCAATTTAAACAACAAAGTATTGTGAAAATTATCCTTACAAATATTACAAGAACAACGACAACAATAAAAGAAGATGAACTGTTGAGATAACTTTTGTTCATTAACTTTTTTTAAGACCATCACGAGTGTAAAGCATAAAGGAAGAACATTTTATATTAATTTCAAGGCAGATTGTGCATTTCGCTGATGTTAACTTTGATTATTGCAACAACAAAAATTATATAATAAAAAAATAAAATAAAATATGAAATTAAAATGAATTTCGTGTAATTTAATGTGGGATTACGGGCAATAAACATCTGTTGAGAATAAAGTGCGCACATTTACGTTTGCGTTCACGTCTATACGAGTACATTATGTTCAACACAAATAAAGATTGAAGATTTGCGAGTGATAACCACGGGTAATTAAGGTTCCTTAAGGAGTGTAGGTTTAGGGTTATGACTTTTCGAAATTTTTTTCTCAACAAGTAAGAACGGCGTTAAGTTCGGCCGGGCCGAACTTGTTATACCCTCCACCACAAGTTGTATTGAAGTAAAATGAAATAATTAGTCTCCTTTCGTGTATGAAGAAGACTTAATACTAAATTTCAGCAATTTCGGTAAAACAATGTCGATCTATACCGACAAATTTCTGACGGAAAGTTTTTAGGCTCAAAGAAGACTAAATACCAAATTGTGGCTAATTGTGTGGCTAAAACTTAAAAAATACCGAAAATCAAGAAGTACGCTTCTATGGGGATTTAGGAAGACGTGGACCTATACTGATAATACTCTTCTGGAATATTTTATAACTCTTGGAAGACGAAATAACGAATTTCAGCCATTTCGGTTGGATATTGACGTCACAATCATCAGTATTACTAAAATCGATAGGTACCGTTCTATGGGGGCTATATCGAAATGTGGACCTATACCGACGAATTTTAGGCAGAAATGGGGCAATATGAAAGCGTGGACCTGTACAGACATATTTCTGGCGAACAATTTTGAAGACTAAATACCAAATTTCAGCAATTTTGGTGGAATATTGAAGACACAACCTTCAAATACGAAAAATCGGGAGGTGCCTTTCCATGGGGGCTATATGAAGGCGTGGACCTATATCGACAAATTTAAAGGGGAAGTTTGAGTACCCCAGCGAAGTCTAAATACCAAATTTCAGCCATTTCGGTGGAATATTGAGGCCACAACGTTCAAAATACCGAAAATCGAGAGGTACTGTTCTATGGGGGCTATATGAAGGCATGGACCGATACCGACAAAGTTCTGGGGGGAAGTTTTATACCACCAACGTAGACTAAGTACCAAATTTCAGCCATTTCGGTGTGATAATGAATCTAAAACCTTCAAAATACCGAGAATCGGAGGTACTGTTCTATGGGGGCTATATGAAGTTGTGGACCGATACCGAAAAAATTCTGGGGGAAAGTTTTATAACCCTAAAGAAGACTACGTACCAAATTTCAGCCATTTTGGTGGGATAATGAAGCTAAAACTTAAAAAATACCGAAAATCGGGATACCGATAAAATTCTGGGGGGAAGTTTTATACCCCTAAAGAAGACTACGTACCAAATTTCAGTCATTTTGGTAGGATAATGAAGCTAAAACCTTAAAAATTCCGAAAATCGGGAGGTACCGTTCTATGGGGTCTATATGAAGGTGTGGGCCGATACCGACAAAATTCTGGGAAAAAGTTTTATGCCCCTAAAGAAGACTACGTACCAAATTTCAGCCATTTTGGTGGGATAATGAAGCTAAAACCATAAAAATACAGAAAATCGAGAGGAACCGTTCTATAGGGGCTATATGAAGGTGTGGACCGATACCGACAAAATTCTGGGGGAATGTTTTGTACCCCTAACGAAGACTACGTACCAAATTTCAGCCATTTTGGTAGGATAATGAAGCTAAAACCTTAAAAATACCGAAAATCGGGAGGTACCGTTCTATGGGGGCTATATCAAAACGTGGACCGATATATCCCATTTTCAATACCAACCATCCTGCAAGTAATAAAAACTTCTGTACCAAATTTTGACTCTCTATCTTTAAAATTGCGAGCTGTATCTTGATTTCAACAGACAGACGGACGGACTGACGGACAGACGGACATGGTCAAATCGACATAGAATCTTATGCTGATCAATAATATATATACTTTATAGGGTCTCCGACGAATATTTCGATGTGTTACAAACGGAATGACCAATTTAATTATACCCTCCATATGGTGGAGAGTATAAAAAATGATGAATGACTTTTTATACCCTCAGCGTTTATGCTAACGAGGGTATATACACTTTCATACGGGCAAAATGTGCCTCATCGAAATAATGGTTTTAGACCCCAAGTATGTTTGAACGAAATGTGTTTCAGACAATTTGGAGTCGATTTAGCAATGTCCGTCCGTCTGTCTGTCTGGCTGGCTGGTGCGCACGATAACTCTCGAACGAATGAACCGATCAGTCCATTCCTTTAGGTACCTCCAACACAAAATTTCGGAAAAGTTTAGTTTAGGACCTGTTCACGAATCGCCTTGATTTTCTGTAGCAACTTGCATTCACTGCCCCCCATATAACGGTATAAGCTTCATCAGGGGCAAGTCCATACCTCCTGAGAAAATAGCCTGATAGGTACAAAAAAGCCCTATGACACCGTGTGTAGTGGTTGGAGCGCAAGATAACTTTCGAACGGGTCTGCCGATTCGGGCCACAATTTGGTCTTTGTAATATTTTGTGCAAACTTAGTTTAAGTTCGAAGATAAGCCATATCGGTCCACACCTTCAGGTACCTCCCCCAAAAAAAGTTCAAAAATGTTCAAAAATTGTGCGCATGATAACTCTGGATGGGAGTGAGCGACTTGGTCCATACTTTACACATCCTAATATATTTACCAGATATAGATCAGGTTCGAATATGGACTTTATTTGTTTTGTTCAGTCCTTCGGGTACCTCCCACACACAATTTTGGATAAATTCACTTTAAGACCTGCTCTCGAATCACTTTGATTTTTGTTGAAACAACTTGCATTCGCTGCCTCAATTTCGACAGAAAAAGTTTTTTTTCAGGGGCAAGTCCATACTTCTTCGTAGGCTACTTACTTACTTAGCTTGCCCATTACAGAACGTTTGTTCCATAGGCCGAACTAAGAAAAGATCTCCATTTCTCTCTATTTGTTGCTTCGCACTCTGGAATACCGCGCCTTTTCATCTCATCATCCACTTGTTTGCGCCATCTATTCCTTGGCCTGCCAGTTCTGCGTGCACCGCCAAGCGGTCCGTATTTATACGCCCTTTTAGCGGGTTCATCATCGCTTATTCTTATGATATGGCCTAGCCAACGCAATCGCTGCATCTCGATACGTTTAACTATATTGTATTGTCGTTGTATAGCAGATACAGCTCGTGGTTCATACGACGCCTTTATTCACCGTCAACGCAGAACTGTCCGTAGAATTTTTCTCTCAAACACGCCAAGCACAGCCTTATCTGCTTGCGCAAGTACCCAGGCTTCGGAACCGTACATCAGCACGGGTAGTATCAGTGTTTTATAAAGCGTTATTTTTGTTTGACGAGTTGTGACTTTGTTTTTAAACTGTTTACTTAAACCAAAGTAGCATCTTTGGCCAATACAATTCTTCTTTTTATTTCACAACTGATGTCGTTTGTTGTGTTTACGGCAGTGCCGAGGTATACGAAGTCTTTTACTACCTCAAAATTATAGGAACCAACTTCCACAGTCGGTCCGAGCTCAACGGACGCATTGCGCGTCGACACCATCCGCTTGGTCTTCTCGCCGTTTACCGCCAGATCCACTTTAGCAGATTCTCCTTCGACCTTCATAAAGGTATCGGTTAATTCTTTTACTGATCGTCCCATGATGTCTATATCATTAGCATAAGCACGTAACATGTGGCTATTGGTGTAGATTGTGCCATTTCTTTTGACGTTTGCTCGTCGTATAACCTTTTCCAGCAGGATGTTGAAAAGATCACACGAAAGGCTGTCTCCTTGCCTGAAACCTCTTTTGGTACAAAACTCTTAGGAGAGGTTCTTTCCGATTTTAACTGAAGATCTTGTGTCAATTAGAGTCATTTTACAAAGCCGAATGAGCTTTGCGGGGATACCAAATTCAGACATGCATTGGAATACCTTTGAACGTAGCGGATTTCGAAGGCTGCTTTATTATCGACAAACAGGTGGTAGGTGTCGATCTGCATCTCTTGTGTCTTCATCAGGATTTGCCGCAGGGTAAATATCTGGTCAATGGTAGACTTGCAAGGTCCAAAGCCGCATTGGTATGGTCCAATTATTTCGTTGACCATGGGCTTTAGTCGTTCGCACAATATCCCTCACACTATCTTGTAGGCGATAGGGAGAAGACTTATGCCCCTATAGTTGGAGCAAAATGTCCTATCTCCTTTCTTATGGACGGGACACAGGATGCTCAGGTTCCAATCGTCGGGTACGCGTTCTTTCTTGCCAGCTGGAGCTAACTAGCTGATGTATACAACTTATCAGCGTGTCGCCTCCGGTTTTAAACAGCTCGGCTGGTAGGCCATCAGCTCCTGCTGCTTTATTTTTCTTCAGCCGGTTTATTGCTGTCTTTACCTCATCTTGGCCGGGTGGTATACATTCAATAACATCTTCTGGGATTGGATCTGTGGTATCTTCGTCGACTTCCCTACTATTGTATACCAACAGTTTGGAAAAAAAATTCCGGACTTCATTATGTTTCCTGTACATCTCGATTTGTTCACAATCCTGCTTTTCCATTTCTTACCGATGTCCAACTTCCGTGTTGTGCCTGTTCGCACTTTGTTTGCCAAGTTTAATCTGGTACGTACCTTTACTGCAACAAGGTAGTGGTCCGAGTCTATCGTATGTTTGCTCTTCGGAACGATCGTACATCCAACATGCTTGATGCATGTCTTCCATCTATCACAACGTGGTCAATTTGATATTATCCTTTTCAATTTTGGCATTAAAAGCGCCTAGTATAATTTTAATCTCATGAGCAGGGCTACGGTCATAAGTTTCTTCTAATCACTCGTAAAATATATCTTTGGTCTGTTCGTACGTGTCTTCAGTGGGAGTATGAGCGCAAATAAAGCTGATGTTGAAGAATTTTGCTTTTAATCGAATTGCAGCGAGTCTTTCATTCAATGGGTTGAAGCTGGAGACCAGATGTTTTAACCTCCGACCAACTACAAATCCGCAACCAAACTCAAGCAAGTTTTTAACGTTCTAATGGGGAAACGCGCGGCACATGTTAGCTCACTACCTTCAACGGGTGTAAAGGCAGTTCCCCAGGTGTCACCACGAGGAGGTCAGTGTCCACTTGTGATGAAAGAGGGACCAAGATAAATCCTGGGCTTTGCCATGTTAAAGCAGGTCAGGACCGTTCCTTGGTATATTCCATCCTCTACGTCACCCAAATGGAGAGAACATGCCTATTATGTGATACCTACCAATGCTCACAATTTGCACTGGGGTGTCGTTACAAATGCCAATGGTGAGTCCGCATTCGAGTTTATATTAAAACATAATATTAGAATATGCAACTGAGGGGAGTATATTGATATAGCCCTTATTAAACCAGACGAATGCCCCCTTACCGACAGGAAACTGGGACATGGCCGATCACCGGCAGATATCCTTCCAAGTCTCTATTGACGATATTCAGCAAAAACCACATTGACATCAAGGGAAAACCGAATAAAACAAATTCACTGAACTAATAAACTCCAATCTGGACGTATCACATTACCCTACAACAGCCATCGGGTTTGATACCGAAATGAAGCATGTAACAATGGTTACTGTGCATAGTTAAGATGTATCCAAGGCAATTTGGTCCATCCTCTCCAAGCGAAGAACTCTATGCTTTCCACGAAGATATCCGACTTGAAACTAACGGTAGGAGTAATTACGGGTCACTTCAGTGTAAAGAGATGCAATTGCAAGCTACTGCACGATATGCGAAGATGAAGAAGAAATGGAGATAATGTAGCACTTATTATGCAGCTGCCTAATGCACATGACCCGCGGACTGCGAATCATGTGTAAACACAATGTCTTATCCATGACAACCATCTGCAAATCTAAAACACAGTAGCACAACAGCATTATACGCCATATCACCGTGTGTCAGTGGAGAACTGAAGCAGAACTGACCATGCGACCTAACTGTCATGGTAGATCTTGACCAATAGAAGTCCTTCGATACCGTCAACCAAGTCAAGTTGTTCGGATAATCATGTTGTTTGGATGTGGACCAACGACTGGCAGATGGTGGAACTCAGAAACAACAAGTACAAAAGTCTTTTAAGTCCAAAAAATATTCTTAACAAAAATTAAATAGTTTACTTTCCTGTTCACAATTTTAGCTTCAAAATTTCTTCGACCACGGATAACCAAATGCCAAAATTATCTAATGTAATCTTAACAAGTAAACAAGTATCAGTCGGCTTTGCCGACAGAGATAAACCCTCAGCCTATGCGAATTTAAACTTTCATCTACAGACAGATCGAATATATTTAGGGTCTTATCAGAATTGTGTGGCCCTTGGTGGGCATTTGAGTGTGCCGACAAAAATGTGGATTAGGACTAAAGTTCAAAAGTGTTGCGGAGGAGATACTTAAAAAATGGACGGACTTGGTCCATTATGGAAGTGAAAAAAGAATGAAAATATATGTGCTCTTTAAGGAGTTAAATTAACTTTGAAAAAATATTAGGAGATCCAAAGTTTGGACCAAATAGGTTGCCCCGTTCAAGAGATATTGTGCATACCATTTTAGTGACATTTTTTAAATATTGGGGGGAAGTACCTGAAGCTGTGGACCGGTGTTGCCCATCTTCGAACTGAAACTAAGTTTTAACAAAATATTACGAATGCCAAATTTTGGACCGAATCCGCAGTTCCGTTCGAGAGTTATCTTTCAGGCTGTTTTCTCAGAAAGTATGGACTTGCCGCGGAAGAAACTTGTACCGTCGTATAGAGGACAGTGAAGACAAGTTGATAAAACAAAAATCAAAGCGATTCGAGAGCAGGTCCTAAACTCAACTTTTCCGAAATTTTGTGTGGATGGTATTAGAAGGAGTGGACCGATTGAGCCCATATTGGTTGTGCAAAGTATGGACCAAATCGGTTACTCCCTTCAATAGTTATCGTGCGCACAAATTTTCCGAACATTTTCGAAGGAGCGGACCGATATAATCCATCTTCGAACTTAAACTATGTTTGGACAAAATATTACGAAAGCCAATTTTGGATCGAATCGGTTGATCCGTACGAGAGTTATCGTGCGCTCCAACCAGACAGAAAGACAGACGGACGGACATGGCTAAATCAGCTCCAAATTGTCTGAAACAGATTTCGTCTAAACATACTTATTGTCTAAAACCATTATTAGCATGAGGCACATTTTGACCGTATGAAAGTGTAGCATAAATGCTGAGGGTAAAAAATGTGTTCAAAGTGTGGGCCTACCTTGACAATTTTTGGTGGAAAAGTAACTTTAACTGCAATGAACCTCAACTGTCTTATTACGACTAGTCGCATATAACAATGTTGCTAATTCCCTCAAAATACCGAAAATCCGCAGATACCGCTAGGTTGATAAGTGTTGGAACTACAAAGAACCGTGAATGTCAAATTACAGCTAGTTTGGTTAAAAATTGTAGCTTAAATCCTGAAAATACCGAAAATCGGAAGGCACTGTTACATGGGGGTATACCAATGTAGCTCATCCTCGAACTTGACCTGCCTATGGCAGAAAGACTCTCTGGTGTAAAAATGTAACGTTCCAGCTCTATAGCGTGATTGCTAAAGTGATTTCAAGAGGCGGACATGGCTACATCGAATTGTATCACAATTGTATCCTGATCCAGAGTATATATACTTTATAAGGTGGCAAATTATTACTTCAATGCATTACAAACCAAAAAAAAAACAAACTTAATATTCCCTCCATACCATTCTCCTAACGAAGATGTTTGTTTTTAGGACACCCTATTGTTTATGACCTCCTTCGTACAATCATTCCTACTCTCACCTTTTTACTACGAATTTTTGAGGGACAAGATTTTTCTGTCGCCTTAAATAATTCAACGGCTGCCATTGACCTCAAAAAAATCAGTTTTCCATTTCATCTTCTTAAATATTCCATAAAACATCTGAGAAATCTTACCATAGAAATCCCATTTGTGGTTTTTCATTTAATATCTTCGATTTAAGGTTTTCGAGCCAAATCACTGAGGAATATTTTCTTCGTGTGGTAAATATTGTATCTTTGTCTCTATTGGTAGGAAAAACTCGTCATCATTTCTCAGCTTGCTTTTTGTGGTGTTCAGATGCATTTAGTCGTTTTTCGAATCATTCCAAATATGTGTATGTATGTGTGTGTGCGAGAAATTTTAAGAGATGACATAAAACCACAAGAATTACTGCAAATATACACTTGCACTATACCATCGTAAGATTCCATGGCATATTGATTTCTTTGTATAACCATGACTGCTGAGATTCATTATTGGTGAGTGTGTGCGTGTGTGCGGTTTTGGTTGGAAGAATTTTTGGCACAAAAAAAGTGGAGCTGTAAACTTAAGAGTCATTTGGAGAAGATTTACTTCCTTCTAGAAGTCTTGTCTAAGAACCCCGAGGACTGTCACTGCCATAGCCAATTTCACAGAAATTGTTCGGATTCTGATACAACAACAACATAGAATAATATCATAAAGCAGAACAGGCGACTTAACAAAGCACGACGAAAATTGAATTCCTTATTTGTGTCCTATTTAATTTTTTTATATCAGCAATATAATAAACTGATAATTAGACAACTTTTCACTTTCCAAAAGATCAAAATTATACACATAATTCCAAGAATGTCTCATATAGAAGAAACTTCACTTTTCGCTTTTGCCCATCTCCATTTTTCTTTTAAATAGTTGTTCTTCTGCTATTTCAATAGTGAGTATCGGGTTTTGTTTTTGTTCGCTTGTTTGCATGTCGGAATTTCAAATTACCTTAAGTACCAAACAACCACAAAATACAATATTCCCATAAGAAAATCCGTTTACGATTTCGATGAATGAAAGTGCTGTTTATAATACACCAATTCGAGGAATGCCAAAATCATCTCAAAGAGAGTTGAGCTTAATTGAATTGTAAAGTCAAGTAAAATTGAAAGTGTTCTGGTAAATATTGAAAATGAAATGAGAAAAAGGGTGTTTGAAAATGGTAACATTCATAATGAATAATATTTTTCAAGAAGTTGTGTATATTTTTAGGCTGCACAGATGATAAGAGATATTGATTTCTGTATCTCTTGTTCAACAAGTTGAAATTTCCATGTGAAATTGTTGAGTTTAAGTGTTAGAAGTTATAAAGAGAGCTCAAGGGAGCTTCACATCCGTTCTCACTCAAAAACCCAAAAAAAAAAAAAACAATCTATATCTGGCTGCGGACTAAGATAATGTTAAACAAGTAACACGATTTTTATGCCCCCACCATTAAATATTCTGAACTAAAATGGAATATTCTGAACTAAAATGGAATTAGCGTGAAACCGGCATCTGGAATCAAATGATTAAATAACGTAACAAATAGGTACATCCGTACTTCAAATATACATATGTACCCAGTAAAATCTTCGACGAAAAATCATGAGTTGAATCATGGGTGCAAGAGATCTTGCATGTCATCTTTTTGTCATTTTCACTCATGAATTTTGTATGAGCGTGACCCCCAAAAGATGACGTTCTTTTTTGGATCCTAAGCATGTCATTTTAACCAATGCATTGACATGTCATTTTCACCAACCGCTTGGCATGACATTTTCATGTCTTGTTTGGAAAATGGAAATGCTCTATTGAAATATCGACAAACAAAACTCTTTATTAATTCAAACGAAATCACGAAATAACTACAATTAATTGATCAGCAAAAAGTTTACATCCAAAATTGGAATGTAATCACCACCGCTGCAACGCAAAAGATTATTTCCTCCGTTCTCCGCAACTGATATTCTTTCATATTACAAAAGGTTTTTTCTATTATCTTCCTGTTCACCAGTTCAGATTTCGACATGGACTCCAAATGCACTCCTTTAAGTATTTTTATTTCGTAAATTACTTTTATTTTATAATTTTCTTATTTTATAAAAAAATTTTGGAAATTATACTCTTTTGTTTAGTGACGAAAATATGTAAGGATCTAAAACCCGGCTTGCTTTAGGGATCTCTAAGAACAAAATGTAATGAACGGGGAGGAGAGACTTTTTCTGGAAAATACCATTTATGCTTAATTTATTTATTTTTAATTGTTTCTTTCCAAAAGTCGTTTCTTCTTTATTTTCAGATTCTTGTTCCTTTTCGTTTCGGACTTTTTTTCAAATTCCAAGAAGCTAGATTTGATTGATTTCGTTATATGTCAGATTTAGAACAGACAAGGGAACTTTTAAAATAGCAATGTGTGCAGTCCGATTCTATTTTAACTCGATGATTGGGACTTCATTTTTATTGCAGACATTTCGAGCTTCATACAATACCAATTGTTTAGACGTTTTAGTTGTCTGATATGCAGGAAACGTAAGACAACATCAAGACTACAGTTCTAACAACTTTGGTCTGTTCCAAAACCTGCAAGAATCTACTTATTTTTACAACGATAACAATTTTTCCTTTATGTTATCGGAAAAAATAGTAAAAATTAGTAGATTTTTGCAGTACTGGGACATACCAAAATGAAAGCTTCGTTCCCGTACTTTTTAATGGTAAAACTCGTAAAAGAGAGAACTGCAAAAAAGTTGTTCGCACACACAAGTTTTTTGAAATAGTTCGGGAACGGAAAAATGGAAAATACGTCAAAAAAAAACTGGAACAAATGTCAAAGTCGGCGTATCAGCCAATCAGACGCCGGCAACCATGTTACTATTTTTTTACTCGCCCAAATTTGTCGTGTAAAAAGTTTTTAAAGAGAGCGTCATCAGCGCCATCTTTGTTTAAAAAGAAGTGAACATTTTACAACTTTTTTGTGTACGGGAACGCTTTTTCGAGTAAAATGTGTAAAAGTCGTAAAAATTGTAAAAACTTTTTAGTTCTGGAACACAGCTGAAAATAAACAGGTAAGTAAATAAAAACAGAAACATCATCACTATTGGATCGATGGAATGGGTACAAATGCTGATGAAAAGATCGGATCTTTCACGACTTCCTTTGCATTGGTTCAAATCCTAATGAAAGATCGGATCTTTCACGACTTCCTTTGAACCAATGCAAAAGATGACATGAAATCACGACATCGCAAAGAACCCCTTCCTTAAATTTTTGCTGGGTATGTATATGAAAAATGTAAAGATTTAATTACCAATATTAAATGCGATTTCTTCCTTGTCCAATAAAATACCTTTGATTCAATTATAAAATTTCCAATTATAAAATGTATTGGGCATTTAATTTACTAAACAGCACCATTTCTTAAAGAAAACACAAAAAACTGATTTATTCACTCACTTTACCGTCTTTACTCAACAATTGTGTTTAGAAAACTGAAGAAAAAAGAACATTTTTTCTCTTGACAACAAGGTACAAAACACACGTTTGGCCGCATACACACCACAATTTATTATAAAACAGCATTCTGCAGCCGCGACATCCCTGCTGTTACACTCTTTGACAAAAATCGTTTTCTCCACCCATAAAAATATGTTCTAAAATAAACAAGTAAGAACGGCGTTAAGTTCGGCCGGGCCATCCACCACGAGTTGTATTTGCAGTAAAATGGAATAATTAGTTTCCTTTCGTGTATGAAGAAGACCTAATACTTCGGTAAAACAATATGAGGCACCGTTCTATGGGAGGCTATTTCAAAACGTCGATCTATACTGACAAAGTTCTAGCGGAAAGTTCTTAGACTCAAAGAAGACTAAATACCAAATTTCCTATATTTTGTTAAGAGAATGTAGCTAAAACTCAAAAAATACCGAAAATCAAGAAGTATATTACCCCTGGAAGACTAAATAACGATTTCAGTCATTTCGGTGGGATATTGAGTATTACGGAAATATACCAACGAATTTTAGTCGGAAATAGGGGCAATATGAAGGCGTGGACCTGTACAGACAAATTTCTGAGTAACAGTTTTATATCACCAATTAAGACTTAATACCAATCGCAGTTATTTTGGCGGTGTATTAAAGTCGCAACCTTCAAAATACCGAAAATCGGGAGGTAGCTTTCCATGGGTGCTATATGAGTACCCCCAACGAAGCCTAAATACCAAATTTCAGCTATTTCGGAGTAGTTTTTAGGCCACCTTCTTCTTCTTCTTTATTTGCCTATTCGATTTTCGAATGTTGGCGACCAAAATGCAAATATAAGAATATTATTACAATAGTTTTATATTATAATACTTAAATTATTAAATATTGTTTATAATATCGGCAAAAGTCTCTCTGTTTTCTGGCTTCGCTTAGCAGATTTATGACATCACGTATACCGGTCCATTCTTGGATGTTGTTGATCCATAGTAGTTGTTTCCTCCCTCTAGTAGGCCTTCCTTCAATGTTTCCACGGATAATACTTTGCAGCAGTTTGTATTTCGGATTCCTCATAATGTGGCCCAAGTATGCCGTTTTCCGTCTCTTTGTGTTGTTCAGCAGTTATTTTTCTTTATGTAATCTTCTTAGAACCTCATTATTTGATATGAATTGTGTCCATGATATCTTTAAGATGCGGCGATATGTCCACATCTCAAATGCTTCCAGTTTTTTCATATCTACGGATTTTAAGGTCCATGTTTCCATGCCATACAATAGGACAGACCATACATATGTTTTCATATATCTTATTTTGGTTTTTAAGTTTACATTATGGCTTGTAAAAACTTTTTTATATTTACAGAATGTGTCTCTGGCCATTTCAATCCTGCAGGCTATTTCTTTAGAAATGTCCCATTCGTCGTTGATTATAGCTCCAAGATATTTAAAACTTTGGAAAGACATTTATTTCATTAATTTTTAATGGGGCCGTATTAGCATATGTATGATGTTTACTGATGACCATGTATTTCGTTTTTTTGATGTTGATTTTACGACCGTATTTTTCGCTGCAAGTGGTCAATCTGTTAACCAGTTCTTGAAGTGCTGTCATATTATCGGCTATGCACCACTCTCATACCTTACGTTGTTAATGAACGTTCCATTTACATATATTCCTTTCCGGACACCATTTATTGATTCTTGGAATATTCGTTCAGCGTATATGTTGAATAATAGAGGGGAAAGGACACAACCTTGTCTAACACCTCTGGAAATATTATTATTTTCGGTCAGTTCGCCATTGACGTTGACTTGCGCTGTTTGGTGTCAGTACAAATTTTTTATGCATTCCACCTCCTTCTCTTCTACTCCAATGGACAATAAAATCTCGATCATTTTGTCATGTTGGACCGTGTCAAATGCTTTTTCATAATCAATAAAGCATAGGAACACGTCTTTCTGCGAATTTCGGCATTTTTGAACTAACGCTTGTAAAGCGAATAGAGCTTCGCGGGTTCCCATCCCATCTTTAAACCCAAACTGGCTGGTCCCCATAGCCTTTTCACATTTCATGTAGATTCTGGAGTGAATGATCTTCAGAAATATTTTTAGTGCATGGATCATTAGGCTAATTAGTCGGTAGTCATTACAGAATTTTGGACGACTTTTTTTAGGGATGGTTATAAAAGTTGATGTAAGCCAATCTTTGGGATATTTACCAGTTTCGTGAACGTAGTTAAAAAGTTTCGTAAGAAGGTTTACGTTATTACCATCAATTAACTTTAACAATTCTGAAGGAATCTCGTCAGGACCGCACGCTTTTTTATCTTTTAATGCCTTTATGGCTGTTTCAACCTCTGTTCTTGTGATAGGTATCCCGGATAATTGTTTGTCTACCCGTCTTTCATAGATTGACCGATTTTCGTCAATAAAAATGGTTTTTATGTAATTGGTCCATATATTTTTCTGTTCAGTAGTATCCAAGACCGCTTGATTATTTTCATTATATAACACTTTTGGTATTCCTCTGTAGTATATCCCAGCAGCTTCCTTAATTTTTTTGTGAAGATTGAAGTCGTCGTGTAATTGTTGCAGTCGCTCTATTTCCCTGCATTGGTCATTAAGGTATTCATTTTTGGCATGGCGTATATTAATTTGTATTTCCCTGTTTATTTCGTAGTACAATTCGTAATTCGTGTTTTTATACTTTCGCCGTTCTTCCATTAAGTCCAGTATCTGTTTTGTCATCCAATCTTTTTTTGTGGTTTTCCTGTGTAGGAAAGATTGTTGTCAGCAATTGTTTTAATGACACATTTTATGGATTCCAAATATTTTCTCCATCTTCACAGTTTACTGAGGTGAGTTCGTTGCTTAAAAGCTTGTTCGCTTCGTGGAAAGTAGTAAGAGTTGTTCCTATCCCTAAAGTTAAAGGACTTCATACGATTGAAAACATGAGACCCATAAGTATATTACCAGCGCTCTCTAAGGTGGCGGAGCACCTTATTAAAGAACAAATTCAAATGTTTCTTGATAACCGTAAAATTATCTACAACTGTCAATATGGCTTCAGGCGTGGTCTCAGCACTACTTCTCTTTTGGTTGACCTCACGGATCTAGTTAGGGAGACAATTGAAGGAGGCGACAGTGGTATTCTCGTTGCTTTGGACTTGTCCAAAGCATTTGATCGAGTAGATTATTCAACGCTGATTGAGAAACTAAGAACTAAATATATGTTTGATCTAACATCATGCAAATTGATTTCCTCTTACTTAACAGGACGTTCCCAGTATGTTTCTCTTAACGATAATGCTTCCAGAAGGCGTAATATATATAGTGGCGTACCCCAAGGATCCATTTTGGGCCCACTTCTTTTTATTCTCTATATGAATGATATTGGTAGTTGTATTGTTAGCAATGAATGTCGTCCTTTTTTGTATGCGGATGATATTCACTTATTTTTCAGTGGTAAGACTGTTTCTCAATTAGAGTTAAATGTGAATAATACCTTACGAGCTGTTTCGAGTTGGTTGCAAAACAATCATTTGGTAGTTAATGTTTCCAAGACCAAAGCTATGCTGTTTGGACCTATTTGTCGTGTTGATAGTAGTTTGAACATACATATTGATGGTTTGGCGATTGATTTTATTGATCAAATAAAGTGTTTAGTAGTTATTATTGATTCTAAACTAGATTTTTCTGCACATATTGATGCTTTATATCCTAGAGTGATAAATATGCTTCGCAAATTGTATGCCACAAATATTTTTTTGCCCTTCTTTGTGAAAAGAAATCTAGCGTATTCTATGCTAATATCATTAATTTCTTATGGTATAGAAGTCATATCAGGAACAACAGACGAAAATTTTATTAAATTAGAGAAACTTTTTAATATGATTGTCCGATTCGTTTATAATCTGCGTAGGTCACAACATATTTCTGTTCATGCTACCAATTTTTTAGGAGTGCCTTTTAAGATATTTGTAGAACAGCGTGTTATTTCATTCCTCTATAAATCTGTCCTTTTAGACCTGCCTGGCTTGTTACGAGAACGACTATCTTTTTCCAGATATACGAGGAATGTACAGTTAATTTTTCCACGTTTTTCCTCAACGTTGTACGAAAGATCATTTATTGTTCGCTCTGCACGTTTATGGAATCATCTTCCCCCTGAGCTGCGCCAATTTTCTTTTTCGCGTAAAGTATTTCGTGAGAAGTTTGAACATTATGCAATCGGTAGAAGCCTGACTTGAATAATGGAAAGGACACAACCTTGTCTAACACCTCTGGAAATATTATTATTTTCGGTCAGTTCGCCATTGACGTTGACTTGCGCTGTTTGGTGTCAGTACAAATTTTTTATGCATTCCACCTCCTTCTCTTCTACTCCAATGGACAATAAAATCTCGATCATTTTGTCATGTTGGACCGTGTCAAATGCTTTTTCATAATCAATAAAGCATAGGAACACGTCTTTCTGCGAATTTCGGCATTTTTGAACTAACGCTTGTAAAGCGAATAGAGCTTCGCGGGTTCCCATCCCATCTTTAAACCCAAACTGGCTGGTCCCCATAGCCTTTTCACATTTCATGTAGATTCTGGAGTAAGTACTTGACTTTTGCCTCCTTTCCGACCAATTCTAAAGAAGACTTAAACTTTTTTGATAGACGTAGAAGAAAAAGAAAGTTGTTGAGTATAAAAACAGATGGCATTTTATTGATGTTAGGGGTTTTTATTTGATGATGACAAAAGGAAAGAACAGGGACCTTTTATATTTTTATTGGTACGTATTGAATGTGGACACAACAATTTAATCACAAAACTTAAATGGCAAGTTTTAGAAATGTGTCCATATATTATTTGTTTTGAAAATATAATCACAACAAATTCATTCACCAAACTCCTTCTTATAAAGTTACCCTTTAAAATTTTGTCCTGATACCATATTTATATCTAC
>NW_027412088.1:180757193-180986358 GCF_047663935.1 Musca autumnalis
CACAAGACGAACATTAAAGGCGCGTTTCAATTCCTTATAGAGATCAATGACCAATGGCACTGCCTTGAAGTTACTTAAGGCCTCACATAAATTCCATTTCAAATCGAAAAATGTTATTGGCTTGACGGCCTTTGTGGGCTGGACTATTGTCAAAATCCTTACTTCGGTATTGCGTGGCAAATCCCTATATAATTCGAATTTGACATTAAAGCCATAACGATTTGGTGCCAACTTTGAATGGTGTAATTCCAAGTATTTTACATGGTGTGCTGTGTAATTGGTAAAGGTGAAGCTGGTTATTTCCAAGTTAATAGGTCGTCTCTTAGCGGCCTACGAAGAAACAAAATTTGGTAAGTTTCAAAAACAGAAAAAAAAAGAAAATTAATTCTTTGCAATTACCTTTACAAAATTGAAATGCTGAACAGCTATTAGTAATAGCAAGAGGTAGTTAACCTTCATTGTTCGACGAAATCTAAACGAATGATTGATTTGACCTTATTTTGGAATGGATTTATTATTGGCTATAGATTTAAATAATTATTGTTAATTTTAATTACTTAATTACAACAAAATATAATCAATTTTCAGATTGAAAATGGAGTGGATTTTACAAAGAATATATTTTGTAAACAGCAGCAGTAGGCGGGGATTTTTTACTGAATAGATTTTGCCTACAATAAAAAATTAAAATAAAATGACTTCAATAAAAATAACTAAAAATTTGGTTAATTTTATTTAGTTTGTATAAAATTAATTTAATTTTTTTAATATTAAATTTAAATTAAAATACAATTTGAATTTTGTAAATAAATTAAATTAAATAATTAATTAATTAAAATAAAAAAATTAATTTAAAAAATTAAATTAAAAACATTAAAATGAATTAAATAAAATTAAATTTAAATAAATGAAACTAATTATTAAATTTTATTATTATTATATTATTATTAAAATTAAACGAATTATTAAAGTAAAAAACATTAAATTAAATATTATACAATTAAAATTAATAAACATAAATTAAATACAGCTTACACTGAATAGGGGCATATTTTAATGAATACGTTTTCATGCAATAAAAATTAAAATAAAATCAATAAAATTAAAATAAATAAAAAAATTAAATTAATGTTTAATACTAAATTTAAAATGAAATTAATTAATTAATTAATAAATACATTAAGAATAAACTAAATTGTATAGAGTTAACTAAATTGATTTAAAATAATTCAATTAAAAACATTCAAATAAATTCAATCAAATTAAATTTAAATAAATTAGTTTTATAAAAATAATTCCATTTGTTTTTTATTTTCAAAATATATAAAAATAAAATCAATAAAAAAAATTAAATTAATTTTTAATACTAAATTTAAAATAACATTAATTAATTAATTAATTAATAATTACATCAAGAATAAACTAAATTAAATAGAGTTAACTAAATTGAATTAAAATAATTCAATTAGAAACATTCAAATAAGTTCAATAAAATTAAATTTAAATAAATTAGTTTTATAAAATTAATTTCATTTGTTTTTTAATTTCAAAATATATAAAATAAAATTAAACTAATTAAAAGAAAACTGATTTAAAAAAACATTATATTAAAATTCATTAAATATTATAAAATTAAAATCAATAAGCATAAATTAAATACGATTTTCAATGAAAATGTGGATTTTTCAATGAATATGTTTTTTTCTTCAAAATATATTTTTTCAAAATATATAAAATAAAATTAAACTAATTAAAAGAAAACTGATTTAAAAAAAAAACATTATATTAAAATTAATTAAATATTATAAAATTATCAATAAGCATAAATTAAATACGATTTTCAATGAAAATGTGGATTTTTCAATGAATATGTTTTTTTCTACAATAAAAATTAAAATAAATTCAATAAAATTAAATTAAAAAAAAATAATACTCAATTCAAATTAAAGTAAAATGAATTAATTATCATTTAAAAAATAAGGAATAAATTAAATTAAATAAAATTAATAAAGATAATTAAATTAAAAACATTCAAGTAAATTTAATTTATTTTTAATTTATTTATTTAAACTTAATTATATTTCAATTTAATTAAAATTTTTTTAAGTTAAACTGAATACACTGTGAACCGAAATTTTGGGACAGAGGTAATTCATTTTGGGAATGAAAGCCCTTGGTGAGTATATAAAGAATCCCTAAGGACATATCCGCCGTGAGTCGAACTTCCGAGTTATGGCGTGATGAAGTTTCTGCAGAAGATCCTGTAAGGTATCTGATATTATTATTATTATTATTATTATTGTTATTGTTATTATTATTATTATTATTATTATTATTATTATTATTATTATTATTATTATTATTATTATTATTATTATTATTATTATTATTATTATTATTATTATTATATATTTGTTAACTTTGTTTTAGATTATTTATGAGATGACATGCCTCAAATCGAATGAGGATTATTTTCGTAGAACATTTCGACCTTATAACTCGCTTCCTTCAATGTCCGTTTCATCCCTTATTTTATATTGATAAAAATTAAAATAAATTCAATAAAAATAAAATAATTTCACGTATAATACTAAATATAAATTAAAACAAAATAAATTAATTATTTAATAAAT
Source organism: Musca autumnalis (assembly GCF_047663935.1). Classification (NCBI taxonomy): domain Eukaryota; kingdom Metazoa; phylum Arthropoda; class Insecta; order Diptera; family Muscidae; genus Musca; species Musca autumnalis. Next base: position 180,759,827 of record NW_027412088.1, read on the forward strand.
ATATTAAGAATAAACTAAATTAAATAAAGTTAAATAAAAAATAATTCAATTAAAATGATTCAAATTAATTCAATAAAATTACATTAAAATAAATTTATTTTATAAAATTAATTCCATTTGTTTTTTTAATTAAAAAAAATAAATAAATAAACTAAAATTAAAATAAATTAAACTAAGTAAAAGAAAACTTAATTAAAAAACTTTACATTAAAATTAATTAAATATTATAAAATTAAAATTAATAAACCTAAATTAAATACGATTTGTTTTTTGTTTTCCAAAAAAAATTAAAATAAATTCTATAAAATTAAATTAAAATAATTATTAATACTTAATATAAATATAATAAAGAATAAATTAAATTAAGTAAGATTAATAAAAAATAATTAAACTAAAAACATTAAAATAAATTCAATAAAATTAAGTTTAAATAAGTTAATTTTATAAAATTAATTCAATCTGTTATAATTTAATATAATTAATTTAATTTAAATTAATTTTGTCGTATATGGTTATTGTTGACCTTTGATCAGTAATTTTCTTCTTCTAATAGTTTGGCTTAAGGTCATAAAGAATTAAAAACAGTACATTTTCGATTTTTAGTTTTTATTTTTAACATCCGATATTTCTCTTGGGCCAAAATTATCTTTACCTACAATCATAGATGGTCAAAATTACTCTTAAATATTTTTTAAGGGAAAAATAAAACAGCGTTTTTGTTAGAATTGTTTTACTTTTTTAATATTTTTAACACACAGACGACATCTAAACAACTACAAAAAACGATTTTATTAAAAATAAAATAACAAAACAATCCGTAAATGTTTATTTATGTTGTAAAAACGAAGAAGAGAAAAAAACCACAGCAACGCTGGCGTACGTGAAAGCCCATCTATGCCTACAATAAAAACAACGTTCCCTCTGTTTAACATAATAGCAGAAGGAGAAGATTGTATACAAACGTTGGGGAATAGAGAACAACAAGAGAAAGCTAGTATAAATCTTGTAACTCTTATAAACGAACACACAAGAAGCCGGACATTAGGAAAAAGAGATCGGTTTATTCTGAATACAGTGGGCCAAACAGCAAAATTCTTAAAACATAACAAACATATATTGATACTCAATGCAGATAAGGGCGATAAAAGAGTGGTTCTTTCAAAAACAGACTACGAGTAAAAGATGGCCGAAATATTATGGATATGTGTACGTATAAACGCGTAAGAAAATATCCTACAACGTTATTGCAAGAAAAGAACAAAAAACTAGTAATGAAATTAGTTCATCTAAATGTAATAAATGGAGGAGAAAAACAAAAACTAATAAGTAGAACATACCTTCAACCAAAAATGTATGGACTGCCTAAAATCCACAAAGATAAATAAACAACGTATTGGAGATGATGAAATTTTAATATCGTTCGATGTCGTTTCCCTGTTCCCAAGTATCCCAGTTAACTTAGCGATCGATGCTATAGAAGAAAATTGGACAATTATTAAGGACCACACACACACACATCCGAATGAACCTTGTCATTGAAATATTAACTACATGCATTAAGGATACAAGATATTTTTTATACGAGCAGCAGCTTAAAGGGATGCTAATGGGATCACCAATATCACTAGTTATCGCAGACATCATAATGGAAAAACTTACCGATGATTACTTAGAAAAACTGACCATAGAACCAAAATTACTAACAATATATTTCGACGACATATTTTGTGTTATTAATAAAAATAGATAAAAAACTTTTTAAGTTAAACGGTTTTATGTTAAACATACATTGCAATGTTTAAGATAAAGGTACTAAAACCAAAAAATAATAAAATAGATACAGTCGTGGGAATTATAAACATATGCGTAGACTAGACTAAAATAAAACCGTGGGGCACGTCAATTGTCTACAATCGTTGATTAAAATGTTTGTTTTGTGATGTTACACTATAATTAGGCAGTTGTTCAACCGACAACGATGGACGTGTGATAAGTAGGGCTAGAATGTGGAAACAAGCTAGCAAGCTCGATTATAAGCGAGTTTTAGGGTTTCATAGTGGTTAGCGAGTAGTACTTTGTCGATTAAAGACAAACTACGAGCAGTGAAACGCTTCCTCGCCAGGCAGCAGTGTGAATGTCCAACGATAAACTAGTTGAAACACCTCTTTTATTTACATGGAGTGTATAACTATTGGAATTTCCATGAGCAAGAAATAGTAAGTAATTTCCTCACCGTCTGCTGGCCAACTGCCTAACGACGAATTAAACGATTCTTCTATCGCACATTAAGTCGATAATTTGTAGACAATTGACGTGCCCCACGGTTTTATTTTAGTCTAGTCTATGCATATGTTTATAATTCCCACGACTGTATCTATTTTATTATTTTTTGGTTTTTAGTACCTTTATCTTAAACATTGCAATGTATGTTTAACATAAAACAGTTTAACTTAAAAAGTTTTTTATCTATTTTTATTTTCTAGTTTTTAGTGTTTATTTCGCATTCTGTTTAATTCGTTTAGTGCTTCATTATTGCAAGGTTTCTTGCCCGTTAGTTTATTGCAGTCTAACTCCTCTATACGTAGTCCCTGCAAAGATCTTACTCTACTAAGAGCCACGTAGGCTTGACCGTCTTCAAACAGTTTCGCACCTAAGTATACGACTGCGTGATCCACAGTGCTGCCCTGAATTTTATGTATAGTAGAAGCCCATGATAGTATTAAAGGCAATATTCTTCTTTCAGCCGTCCCGTAATTGTACTTAGCTGGAAACTGTATGGCTTTCGGGTGTATAAGATGTCCTGTATAGTGCACTGTATTCTTCTTGTCAAGCCCTTTTATTTGATACCCATATTGGTGGGATTGATAAAAAATTGTTATCAGCCATTTGGTAGCGGCGGCCATCTTAGATTTCAATTTTGCCTAGTAAATTGTATTCTACTTGTTGAGACCTTTCATTTGATACCCATTTTGAGGGGATTGATAAAACCTAAGTTATCCGCCATTTTGTAGAGGCCGTCATCTTAGATTTCAATTTTGCATAGTAAATTGTATTCTACTGGTTGAGCACTTTCATTTGACACCCATATTGATGGGAGTGATAAAACCTACGTTATCCGCCATTTTGTAGCAGCCGGCATCTTTGATTTAAATTTTTTATAGTATATTGTATTCTCCTTGTTGAGCCCTTTCATTTGATACCCATAGTGATGGGATTGATAAAACCTACTGTATAAGTTCGATACATTGATTACGTCACTGTATATGTTCGATACATTGTCCTCCCCTTCCGCAGCATTACAATTATAACCACATTAATTGGCCGCTCCTTCGAGCACAATGGGGAAATCTTCTCTGCCTTACTTTTAGGAGCCATATTCGCTTAGTTCGGATGCTGGGAGAGAACATTCATTCTTTCCCACACTCTCTCCTAAAAGTCACATTCGCTTAGTTCGGATGCAGAGGGGCGCTTTCCAATGCTGCGTTCGTCGTTGTTGATCTCGACCTTGTTAGCGCTATTATGCACATTGGCGACGTCACTTGTTATTTCGCTTTCGTTAACAACACACGTCATAAAGGTAAAGTTTGTTTCCTTGAAACACATTACTTACCAATAAAGAATTGAAAAAACTTATATCTATACAAATTACATACACCACATTTGTTTTATTTCTTTTCTTTTTGGGATTCGTCTACACTGGTATCACGCCAACATTTGGTCCAATCGAGCCGGATCAAAAACCTGCATAAAGAAGTTGTTGCTAATTTGGTTTTTTTCCCTATTTTTAAAGGAGAACAATCAACATCACCAACATCCCCCCTCATCAGTACGCATCGTCTCACCAACAACCACATCAAAAATCATTAAACCATCATCCACAAACAACATCATTAAAAGGTACGTAGTTCAGTTTCTTTTATATTGAGCATACCGCGAGTGTTGTTGTTTTTACATTTTTTTCGGGTTTAACAAAGTGATTTTTTGATATTTCGTTCGCTACGTCGCGTACTGGTCGCCCTACAATTGCCTTAACGCGTGTGTTATTACATAGAAATCATCCTACAGTCCACTAATCGTCGTACAATTTGCTAAATAATCGTATTAAAATAAACCAATAATCCCAATATTGTGCTTTATTTTAATACATTCGCTGATTATTTACAAAAAATCTAAATTATTCTAATTTAATTTCTGCCTAATTTGCATTTGTTCGCATTCTACTGCTTTAATTTGTTTGCCGGTGATCGATTCTGTAGTGCTTGTTTATTATTTCTACCTAAGGGCTTACATACACACATTCCCTTAATCGTTGAAATTGTCAGCCACTAGTGAGAAAAAACAATAACAACACTACTATTCTCCATCGTGCCCTTTTATTTGCAATTCTAAAAACTACCAACAATTTTCTAATCTCATTTGTCGTTTGGGTTTTTGTCGTTTAATCGCAACAACAAAAATACCCAAAAATTCCAGCATCCATACAAGCTAGCAACAATTTATTTCTTTTTTTTCCAACTCTCTTGTCGTTGGTTGGTTTGTGTGTGGTTTGACTAACATACGTTGATCGCTCTGCCGACGCGACGCTGCTTGTGTTTTCCTTTCTTTTATTCGTTTTCGTTGCTGGCTGTCGCACCTTGGGCACCAGTGTAAAAAATAATATTTTTTTGATAAATTTTTAATAAAATTTTGTTTGTTATTTTTTTCGAATATAATTTCGTGTCGCGATTAAATATTGATTGTTCGTGATATTATTCGAATAAAGCACCCTACAATCGGCATTATTGATAATATTTATATATTAAAGTCACATTTTATTGATTTTTTTTTTCAATTATTTATAAATATTTATTTATAAATTCAATTTTAATTTTTTTTCGAAACATTTTTGGATAAATTCGTTTTTACCACATAGTGTGACGTGCACCCTACTGTTGGTAATAGACGATTTTCTCATTAATTTGTCAAGAACTTGTGATTTTTCGAAATTTTTCGTAATTCTTTTTCCGTTCTTCGTTGGTATTAGCCATCGTGCATATTCCTCTCGATATTTTCTGCAAAATTTGACCGTGTGCACCCTACATTCGGTTCTAGTTGACTTTCTAATATAGTTAAAACGTGATTTTTTTAGATTTTTGAATTTTCTGTCGATACTTTTTGGTTTTTTCTTGTCTTAAATCATGTCGGTCACTCCTGTCACACAATTTATTCGTGCTTCTGACAATGTTGTCAAATTCATTGCTGGTTTTAATCTGATTAGGCCAGAAAACCACACTGTTTTCAATCTTGAGATTCGTAACACGGAACTCCAAGATTTGTGGAAGAAAGTGAAGGATACTTATGATAGGTATTTGGATCATCTTATGTCTGTTGAAGGTACGAATTCTGAAGACATTTCCTCAGCCGACGCAAAGTATCAAGCCACTTGCGAAAGCTATGTCCTTTGTTTGTCGACTATAAATGAAAAACTGGAGGAGCTTAAATCAGTAAAGTCTCCCCCTGCTTCCCCATCGTCATTGCTTATTAGTACTCCGCAAAACCGTCCATCTCAAAATAGTCAACAACTCAATTCTTCGATTCGTGGGTCTAATAGGCCTAACATTAGTCAACCACCTTCTTCTAATGGTGGCAATATGTCTATCAATAATTCGATTTCTCCACATTTGTCCACTCCTGTTCATCTAGATTTTCAGAACCCTTCGGACTTTTCCATTGGTAATTGGAGTCTACCACCATACGTTTCCAATAATATGCATAATCTCAGGTTACCACCTTGCGACATTGAGGTTTTCCATGGTGACTTTTTATCGTGGCCCACATTCCGGGATCTTTTCTCGGCAATGTTTATTAATAACACTGGTTTAAGTGACATTGAGAGGCTTTGTCACTTGGTGCAAAAAACAAAAGGTGAGGCTAGGGAAATCGTTGCCAAGTTTCCACTCACCCATAGGAGTTTCGCTTTAGCTTGGAAGTCGTTAAAAGACACTTATGATAATAAACGCATTCTGGTTCACAACCATCTTAAGCTGCTATTCGACCTTCCCGTGTTCGAAACTGAGACAAGTTCCAACTTAAAAACCCTACAGCGGGGAATCAATAGTTGTATTTCTGCTATGTCAGTCTATGATGTAGCCACGGATCACTGGGATCCAATTTTAGTCTTCATTTGCCAACAGCGTTTGCCTAAATTAACTGCAACGTTGTGGGAACAGAGTATTAGAGACAAATCTTGTTTATCCTCGTGGGATGAGTTGGACAAATTTCTAACAGAAAGAATCCAAACATTAGCCTGCTTGAGAGACATGAGAGGTTCCTCTTCTAATTCAATGCCGAAAAGTAAAGTTAAATCTAACTTAGCTACCTCTTCGGCCAACAACAAATCTAAATCTTTCTGTATTCTTTGTAAAAAAGAGTCCCATTCACTGCGCACCTGTCCTAAATTTAGAGCACTTTCCTTTGAAAAGAGATTTGAGACTGCTAAAAAGCAGGGTTGTTGTTTAAACTGTCTTTCAGTGGGACATTCAGTCAAAGACTGCTCTAGTACCCACAATTGTAACATTTGCAAAGGTCGCCATCATACTATGTTGCATAGGCCCACTTCAACTACTTCCTCTAGACCACAGACATCTCTTCCCTCGCTTACCCATACCAATCCTCAACCACTAGATGCAAATGTCGCTTCCACTTCCACTGGCGCTAATCCTACAGTTATGAATAGTAACTCGTTCCATGCATCCCAAAATCGAAATGTCTTGTTGGGTACAGCCATGGTTAACATTATTCACCTAGGAGTTTCGTATCCTGCCCGGGCTCTTATCGATCCCGGCTCAGAGACTTCGTTTATTACCGAATCTCTGCAAAAGCGCCTTAAATTGCCCACTCAATCCGTAGCTGCTACGGTTTCAGGCGTTAATGGTTCCGCATATGCTACTTCGAAGAAAAATTGTGCGCTTCGCCTAGGTTCTCGTTTCGATTCCTCTTTAGTTGTCGAAACTTGTGCGTTTGTGCTTGGTAAAATATCGGGTAACCTTCCGTCATTTTCCCTCAGTTCAAACATCACTTCTTGTTTGCCTAATCTTCGTTTAGCAGATTCTCATCTTTTCGATTCTAGGCCTGTTGATTTATTGTTGGGGGCAGATTTGTATCCACAGATTTTGCGGGAAGGGACGAAACGCAACATTGGGGGTTCATTGTTAGCCCAAAACACGATATTCGGCTGGATTCTGACTGGTCCCATGCCTTCTTCCTCAGTCCAGGTCTTTACGACTGTGTTGGATATAGCTGAGGAAGAATCTCTCGACAAAACACTACTCCGGTTCTGGGAACTCGAAGAAGTACCCAGATTGAAGCATCCTTCACCATCGGACATGTTTTGCGAGAAGAATTATCGTGCCACGACCGTGCGAGATTCGGAGGGTCGTTACGTAGTAACGCTTCCCTTTAAATCCGAGTTTCCGCAAACATTGCAACTGGGGGACTCTCGTAGTAACGTCTTAAAACAGTTTTGTCGGTCGGAAAATTCGCTTCTTAGAAGGCCTTCAGTCAAAACAGTTTATGATCAGGTTTTGCAAGAATACTTGTCGTTGAGACATATGTGTCCAGTTCAGCCCCCTCAACCTTATAATTCTCTCTCTTGCTACCTTCCACATCACCCTGTTATCCATCCTGAAAAACCGACCACAAAACTTCGCGTAGTGTTCAACGCTTCAAATAAAACGTCAAATGGTGTTAGCTTAAATGATCTTCTCCATGTTGGGCCAACGCTTCAAGCAGATTTAGTTCTCTTAATTTTGCGATGGCGTTTATTCAAATTTGTCTTCAATTGCGATATCACTCAGATGTATCGCCAAATTCGTGTTGATCCCAAACATTCACCATTTCAAAGAATTTTGTTTAGATCTTCTCCTTCAGACCCTATCCAAGATTATGAGTTGCAAACGGTCACATTTGGGGTAAACTGCGCGCCCTTCCTAGCCATTCGTACTCTTCTTCAGTTAGCCCAGGACACTCAGTCCGATTTTCCTCTCGCCGCGCATATTCTGCGCAACTGTATGTACGTAGACGACGTACTCGCTGGCGCTCACGATATTCACACTGCATTATCATATCGTGATCAGCTTGTTGATGCTTTAGCCACTGCAAAGTTTGAACTGAGGAAGTGGACATCAAATCACAAGTCCATTTTATCTCGTTTTTCACCTAACGAACTCGTTGATGCCCAGGTCCTTTCATTCGTAGAATCCAGTAGTTCCAAACCCTTAGGAATTCGCTGGAATGCACATTCCGATTCATTCTTTTTCGAGGTAGACCCCCTTCCTAAAAGGTCTCAATATTCCAAACGGGAAGTCTTGTCATGTATAGCAAAACTTTTTGATCCCGTAGGTTGGCTTTCGCCTGTAATTGTTGTTGCAAAGATCATTATGCAGCAAGTTTGGTTAGACAAGATAGATTGGGATGACTATCTTCCTACCAATACAAAAACCTCTTGGGAGTCTTTTATCGCAAATTACTCGTCTGTTAATTCAATTAGTATCCCTCGATGGGTTCAATATTGTCCAGAAGGCCTAACTGAGTTACACCTCTTTTCTGATGCCTCGGAAAAGGCATATGCGGGGGTAGTTTATTTGCGCACTCAGTCTCCACTCGGTCAAGTTAATGTGCATCTTTTAACATCAAAAACCAAGGTTGCACCCATAAAATCGGTCTCCTTGCCTCGTCTTGAGCTGTGTGGAGCAACCTTAGCCTCCGAACTACTCAAGTCCGTCGTAAATGAGATTCATATCCCTATTAATAGAGTTTGTTGTTGGACCGATTCCACTATTGTTCTTTCCTGGCTTCGTAAAACCCCTTCTAGTTGGACAACTTTCGTAGCTAACAGAGTTAGTCGAATTCAAGAAAATATAGGAAATGGTCAATGGTATCATGTCAGATCCGAAGATAACCCGGCTGATTTGGGAAGTCGTGGTGTTTCACCTCAAGACCTAGCTAATTCTTCCCTTTGGTGGCATGGTCCTGAGTGGTTATTGTTAGATTCCTCGCAATGGAGAATAAATGACACCACGTCAATCGATACTGATTTGGAAATGCGTCCAGTCAGAAGTCATTTCTCCTTCTTCAATTCTCATCAAGACATTCTGGATAGATTTTCGTCACTTGGAAGAGCTTTGAGAGTATTGTCTTATGTTTTCAGATTCTACAATAATTGTCGCCCAAATTCTCAAAGTCGTAGAACATTCACTTCCATTGCTTTAGAAACATCCGAGATTAAAGCGGTTAAACTCCGTCTAGCTATTCTCGCTCAAAAAGTCCACTTTGCTGAAGAGTACAAATGTTTAATGGAGCAGTCTTCTTTGCCTTCTAAAAGTTCCCTTCTTCCCCTCAACCCTCGTTTGGATCAAGACGGTGTCATGCGCCTTAATGGCCGTTTAGCAAAGTCCCCAACACTGTCATACACTGAGCGCCATCCCATAATATTGCCATATTCTTGTAGATTTGCCCGCCTGCTTGCAGAATTCGTGCACGCCATTTCCATACATGGTGGAAATCAGATGATGCTCCGTATACTCCGTATCGAATATTGGGTTCCTCGCCTAAAAAATCTTGTTCGGTGTGTCATCAATCGTTGTAAAACGTGTATCCTTGAGAAGAAGCGGTCATGTAATCAAATCATGGCTGCTCTCCCTCAGGAGCGAACTGTAGTCACTCGCCCTTTTCACACTACAGGAGTTGACTTCGCGGGACCCTTTGATATGAAGTCATTTACGGGTAGAGCGTGTCGAATCACCAAAGGTTATGTATGTGTCTTCGTCTGCTTTTCCACTAAAGCAGTTCACTTAGAAGCCACTACTGACTTATCTTCTGCGTCTTTTCTGGCAGCCTTCTATAGGTTTATTGGTCGTCGTGGTTGCCCTAAGACAGTGTTTTCCGATAATGGGACTAATTTTGTCGGCGCATCTCGTGAAATTGAAAGTAACTTCAAAACATTCATTAAGGAAGGTCGGGAAAAAGTCTGTTCTTCTCTAGGTTTTCAAGAGATTTCTTGGCAGTTCATCCCAGCGGGTGCTCCCCATATGGGAGGTCTGTGGGAAGCTGCAGTCAAAAGTTTTAAAAAACATTTTCGCCGACATGCAAAAACGTTTAAGTATACGTTTGAAGAGCTTTCAACTGTTCTAGTTCGCATCGAGGCTTGTTTAAATTCCCGACCCCTTTGTCCTATAAATGATAATCAAACGGATGCCGTAGCACTTACTCCAGGTCATTTTCTCATCGGCGCTCCTCTTCTTTCGCCACCTGAAGAAGTACTAGTCGATTCCCCTCTTAGTTTGGTCAATCGATATCGTAAACTAAAGGCTCTCACACATCAATTTTGCATTCGTTGGAAAGAGGAATATTTAGTAGAATTACACAAACGATATAAATGGAAACATCCTCAGCGCGATCTTCAAATTAACGATCTTGTTGTGCTCCGTCATGAGCAATTACCCCCTACTTCGTGGAAGCTAGGACGCGTCGTTCAAATCCATCCTGGAACGGATGGTCACGTTCGGGTTGTAGATCTCCGGACGGAACAAGGCATTGTTCGGCGACCAGTCACGAAGATAGTTGTAATCGACCATGAATAACTATACACTTTCATTCGTTGTCATATAAATCTTTGTTTGTATAGGAATGGCTTCATCTGAGGATATCTTCCCAGTCGTCGTCTTGCCAGAAGAGGATGAAGACATGATGTCAGATGGAGAGGTTGAGAAGGAGTTGCTTATTTCTAAAATTGACGAGGTTGTAGCAGCCTCTGACCGGAGGGCTCCAGGTTCGTCAGGTGCGGAAAGCGTAGCTCCTCCTCAGCCAACAACTTCATCAACACAAACTAAGGTCGATTCTAGGCCATCTCAACCAAACCCAATGTCCTGTCGCTTATGCTCCTTACCACATCCTCTATATAAGTGTTTTAAATTCAAGAAGATGTCACATCATAAACGGTTGCGATTCGTGATATCTCATGGGTATTGTCATAACTGTCTCCAGTCCAACCATACATCGTCGGGATGTCCATTGGCTCAATTGTGTCATTTTTGTCGAGAGCCGCATCATAGTTTGCTGCACTCCCGCGAACGCACCCCGAGCCAACCTACTAATCGTAGTCGTCGTGCAAACAAGCGTCCTAATCCGCCTACAACCGTCGTTCGTCCTTCCGTCGAATCTCCTGCTGCGAGACCCATTCCACCACTACCAATAACGCGATTGGTCACTCTGGCACCCACAGCTGTTGTCCGTATTTGTTTCCAAAACGGCAGCATGCTAGTCCGCGCGCTGATCGATCCATGTTCGGGTGTCAGCCGAATTTGTGAGACTTTGGTCTCACACCTAAATTGGCCAGTTTCGTCGGTGGATGGCGCACGTTATTGCGACATTATGGTCACGTCGTGTTATGATTCTACCCAGCGACAATATATGACGGCTCAAGTTGCAAAATTGGATTGTGGACGAACCCCCCCGCTTTCTATACCACCATCGATCGCCGATTCTTTTGTGGGGCTCCCATTGGCGGACCCCGAATTCTTTAAATCTCGCGCTGTGGCTTTGGTGTTGGGGCCGGAAATTTACTCCAAAATTATTATCCCGTCCCGGATTATGGCTCAACCTGGGTTACCCACCGCCCAATACACGTCGTTCGGCTGGGTCATTTCGGGTGCTGTATACCCCTAAATTGTAAAAACAAAACCAGAATTATAAAATAAATTTGAACTCAATAAAATGAATTAATCGAAACCAAAACTGCTCAATGAAACTGAATTACGGTATCTATATCTTCACCTACATAATTACTAACTATAGTTTTAAGTTTTGCTTGCGAATTAGTCTAACCCTGTTGCCTTGCTGATAGCACGTCAAGGTGGGCGGCAAATGTATAAGTTCGATACATTGATTACGTCACTGTATATGTTCGATACATTGTCCTCCCCTTCCGCAGCATTACAATTATAACCACATTAATTGGCCGCTCCTTCGAGCACAATGGGGAAATCTTCTCTGCCTTACTTTTAGGAGCCATATTCGCTTAGTTCGGATGCTGGGAGAGAACATTCATTCTTTCCCACACTCTCTCCTAAAAGTCACATTCGCTTAGTTCGGATGCAGAGGGGCGCTTTCCAATGCTGCGTTCGTCGTTGTTGATCTCGACCTTGTTAGCGCTATTATGCACATTGGCGACGTCACTTGTTATTTCGCTTTCGTTAACAACACACGTCATAAAGGTAAAGTTTGTTTCCTTGAAACACATTACTTACCAATAAAGAATTGAAAAAACTTATATCTATACAAATTACATACACCACATTTGTTTTATTTCTTTTCTTTTTGGGATTCGTCTACACTGGTATCACGCCAACACCTACGTTATCCGCAATTTTGTAGCGGCCGCCATCTTGAATTTATAATGATAATGAATAAATATAATTGTATTGTCACCAAAATCCAAAGTGTATACAAAATTTCAGATTAATCGGTTGACAGGAAGAGGGTGAAATTTGAATTACTAAATTTGACCCAAGAATAAAAAATAAATAAATAAAAAACAAACGGGGTGAGCTAAATAATACCATTTAAAAAAGACGAAGTAGGAAATACATTAAACGCTCTAAATGGGTTCAACAGATAATTACGCTTTACCATTGAAGGTGAATCGAACAACCAATTGCCATACCTTGATGCCATAATACACAGGCAGAATAATATATTATCAAAAACCAACTGCCTCCGGTACGATCATCAACTACCACTCAAAACATCCTCGCAGAATGAAAAGTAATACGGCGACAAATTTTATTATGCTGAACATAATTGACAAGAAGTTTCACACCAAAAACAAAATGTGGACAAATTTGAATAATTTGCCATACAAAATATAAATGAATTGTTAATTTAAATGAATTGTTACTTATGTACAGTATCGGCCAAAACTAAAGCACCCCCCAGTAAATTTTTTTGAATGATAATTTTTTTATGAAAACTAAATTATAAATTTATTTTTTATTTTTCGTTTTATTTATTTATATCTTTATAATTGAAAGATACAAAAATAAGGAGATCAGAATTTAATAAACAAAAGTTAAAATTCAAAAAACATTTTAGGTCGCAAATATAAGCGGACAAAACTAAAGCACCCCCCCCCCATTTGAGGTACAGCAAAAACTATTGAAATCAATATTTCGTTGCTTATCCTCTATTCTGGATGACACAATCACATCTTTTAGGCATAAAGGATACTAAATTATTAATTATTGCAGGCGAAATAATCGGTTTTCGGAAATTTTAGCTTAAATCCTTAAAATACTGAAAATCGGAAGTTACCGTTATATGGGGGCTATACCCAAACGTGAACCCAGGTCCACGATTTTTGGTGGATATGTTTTGTGACTACTAAGAACCCTAAGTACCAAATTACAGCTAATTTAGTAGGAAAATGTGGCTTAAATATCCGAAATACCGAAGATCGGAAGGTACCGCTATAAGGGGCTATACCAAAACATTAGCCGATATTGTCCATATTCATCCAAAAATGATGCTACAGCATCCACTAGTCAAATACAATACGCTAACGTTTAAAAATTAGCAAAAGAACGAATTGCAGAAGAACGATAGACGCCGGCTTATTCAGTCGACGACCAGCAAAAAAAAAACCTTTCATATCAACTAAAAATGAAGGAGCCAGACTGGCATTCGCCAAGACCCATTTGAACTGTTTTCCGATGAATCTATGTTTAATTTAAAGTATTCAGATGGTAAAAGGCTTGGACCAAATGGACAACCGTTAAATCCTAAATATTGCAAAGACGCTGTAAAACATGGAGGCGGAAGGTTTTTTGCTGGTCGTCGACTGAATATGCCGGCGTCTACCGTTATTTTGCAATTCGTTCTTTTGCTAATTTTTAAACCTAAGGGATTTAGTATTTGACCAGAGAATGCTGTAGCATCATTTTTGGATGAATATGAACAATATCATCTAATGTTTTGGTTAGCCCCCTTATAGCGGTACCTTCCGATCTTCGGTATTTCGGATATTTAAGCCACATTTTTCTACTAAATTAGCTGTAATTTGGTACTTAGGGTTCTTAGTAGTCACAAAACATATCCACCAAAAATCGTGGACCTGGGTTCACGTTTGGGTATAGCCCCCATATAACGGTAACTTCCGATTTTCAGTATTTTAAGGATTTAAGCTAAAATTTCCGAAAACCGATTATTTCGCCTGCAATAATTAATAATTTAGTATCCTTTATGTCTAAAAGATGTGATTGTGTCATCCAGAATAGAGGATAAGCAACGAAATACTGATTTCAATAGTTTTTGCTGTACCTCAAATGGGGGGGTGCTTTAGTTTTGTCCGCTTATATTTGCGACCTAAAATCTTTTTTGAATTTTAACTTTTGTTTATTAAATTCTGATCTCCTTATTTTTGTATTTTTCAATTATAAAGATATAAATAAATTAAAAGAAAAATAAAAAATAAATTTATAATTTAGTTTTCATAAAAAAATTATCATTTCAAAAAAATTTACTGAGGGGGTGCTTTAGTTTTGGCCGATACTGTATATACTTTATTATATTAAGTATATTGAATTACCACTGTAGAGTTAAGCAAATGAATTGTTATGTTTAGTACTTAAGCTTATTGTGAATTGTAATAAGTAGTGAGTACCTTCGTCTAATTTATAATTGAAGTACTAAAAACTGAACGAAGTACCCTAAGTTAAGGTTCATAGCATTAAAAAGCCACCAAAGAACTTCACTTGCATTACAACATTCAACCGGTGAGCATCCTTTCTCTTCTCCAACATTCTTTCTCTTCTCTTATTTTTCTGAAATAAACATAATCTACGCTTTGTAACGTTTTCCGAACATTTTATCTTTTATTTCATGTCATCAACGCAATATTATTCTTCTTTTGGTTGAGGAATAATATTGCAAGCTAATCATCTCATCTAAAACATACAGTCCATTTCGTCTCTCTGGGTTTTTAAACTGCTGTTTGGAATTTGCTCTACTCTAATAAGCGCATATTTTTTCAAAATGAAAATTAAAACCATTCCAAAAAATGAATGATTTTCCTTCAAAAACTATCAACGGTTTGAGGTCAATGATGCTGAAGAAAATGATGATGAATATGTGTCGTCATAATTATAATATTTATATACATATTTTTGAGATATTTATTTTTATTTTTCATTTATGTTGAAGTCATACTATTCTGACTTTTCATTATTTAAAAATTATTTACAAAATATTAATAATAATCAATTAAACATAATGTCTATTAATATGCGTAGCTTAGCATCTGTTAATAAATTCAATAAATTCAAAACATTAATTTCAAGTTTACCCAAACTACCTAGTGTTATATCGGTCCAGGAAACTTGGATTAAACAAGAAATATCACAAATGTATTTTATAGCCGGTTATAGAGCAATACATTGTTGTAGAGTGGATGGTTATGAGGGTACGACTGTTTTTGTTAGGAACGATATAGAGTTTGATATTGTTAGATGTGAGAGTAGCCATTTTATTGATTATATACAAATAACTCTACTTGGTGTAACATTTTGTGGAAAACCAATAAGATTAATTTCATTTTATAGATCTCAAAAGTGTTCGATTGCTTCATATGTGACTTTTATTGAAGACATTTTTAATAATTGTGGAAGAGATCCATGCATATTCGTTGGGGACGCCAACGTAGATTTATTGGATCCACAAGTTTCAAATATGTTGCTAAATATTTTAGCCACTTATAGCTATGAAAATTGTCATACCCTAATAACGCGACCAATAAATGGTACATCTCTTGATCATGCCTACATAAATTTTCATGGAATTTCTGCGGTTGTTTCTACTGAGTGTTGTTTATCTGATCAAAACATTGTGCATTTATCTGTTCAAACTGCGGTGGAGGACAGGATAGTTGGTATCGAACATTCTTCATATATAGATCAGCAAGAGCTAGTCCGCCAGATTGAAAGAGAGTTGCCACTGCTGAATATAACTGGTGATCCTTCAGTTGACATGTGTTCTTTGATTGATCGAATTCAACAATGTACGGGTAATTCCACAGTTACTAAGACCTACACTCGATCAAGAAAATATAATATTGCTCCTTGGATAAACTGTAACTTAAGAAATTTGATTAATTATGAAGAAAAACTACTAAAGTCCAGAAGGAAAAATAGAGGCAACTACTTAATAGAAAAACAACTGAAAATGATAAGTAGAGTAATAAAATTTGCTTGTAGTGAATCTCGAAATAAATACTACATGACTAATCTGTAAAATCTCCGATCTGAGCCAAGCAAAAGTTGGAAATTTTTAAATGAGACTTTAGGTAGGTCTAATGGGGATAAGTCAATAAAAGTGAGAAATCATAATGGCAATTTGATAACCGATGATATCGAAAAAGCAGATGTCTTCAATCAGTATTTCGAAAATCCCGTGGAGGATTTGAAATCTTCAATAGAATCGCATGATATTGATCATTGGAACTCAATGAGAACTATAACTACTTTTAATTCTAGACTAGACCTTAATCCTACAACTGTAGTAGAGGTTCAAGAAATCATATCCCAATTGTCTGCACGGAAAAGTTCAGGATATGATCATATTTCTCCTAAAACCGTTTTGCAATGTCGCAATTCTCTGGCTCCATATCTGGTGAAAATTTTCAACAACATGTTACAAACAGGCACGTATCCTCAAGTTTTGAAAGTACATAGGGTTGTTCCTGTATCTAAAGCACCGAATGTTACAACTGTGGAAAACTACAGACCGATTGCTATATTGCCAGTTGTTAATAAAATTTTTGAAACAATAATTTCAAAACAAATCTCTGGCTATCTGAATGACAATAATATTCTCAGTGAATATCGATATGGATTTAGGAAGGGCTGTGGCGCTGAGGAAGCTGCTGTCAATGTTATTACAGCCATTTGCAATGGTTTAGATGAGGGTTCAAAGGGTGTGGGTGCTATTTTTTATGACCTTTCCAAGGCGTTTGACCTTGTAGATCACACAATTTTATTGGATAAGCTACACTGTTATGGGATTAGTGGTAATACTCTTAAGCTTATGAAGTCCTATTTGGAAAACAGGAAGCAGTTTGTTCAGATAAAGAAACAAAAGAGTTCTGAGACGTGGCTAAAATATGGCGTACCGCAAGGCAGTGTCCTTGGACCGCTACTTTTTAAAGTGTACATTAATGACATTACAAATTTGGGTCTGAATGGAAAGATGTTTTTATATGCTGATGACATGTGTCTTATTTACCCTTATAAGCATGAAACAACTGCTAAAATTCATATGGAACGTGATGCTGCTTTCATTAACGAGTATGTAAAGATTAATAAGTTATTCTTAAATGCCAACAAAACAAAATTAATACGGTTTAAGCCTCATTGTGATCATCAAAGCAGCTTTAGTATAAATGTAAATGGCAATGTAATTGTTGAAGAGTTTTGTATAAAGTACTTGGGTTTGCAAATACAAAGCAATCTTTCTTGGGATAATCACATTGAGTTTGTGAAGAAAAAAGTATCTGCAGCTTTAGGTCTTCTTTACAAATTTAAAAATTATTTTAATACTGAAACGAAGTATCTGATCTACCAATCATTGATTCATAGCCACTTAAGTTATTTGACATTACTCTATGGTTATAAAAAAAGTGCGGAATTTAAGGCGTTGTCTAGATTGCAAAATAAGGCGTTAAAATGTGTAGCTAATCTTCCTATCACGTACCCAACTATCCAACTGTACAATATTGTATTTCCTTCGGTTTTACCGTTGTATGGAATTTTTATTATGCAGATTCTACTGTATGTATTTAAATGTTTTCGTAATATTGGACACCATACTATTCAATTTGTTGTTAATCAAAATCATGTTAATACCAGAAATAATAGTAACTTAAGGGTAGCGAGGTATAGACTTGAACTTACTAAGCAAAAAGTTTCATACATAGGTGCTTCTGAGTTTAATAAGTTACCAGCTGAATTGAGAAATATTATACCAATTTCTGAATTTAAAAATCAAATAAAAAAGTTTCTTCTTGATAGATTAGATGGAATTTTAAACTGATGTTAAATCATTTCATTAAATATAAAAATTTTGATGTTATATAACTAGATTTGTTATTTATTTGCCTATATTTGCCTCTATGACGCTGAGGCTTTAATATATATAATTAAATGAATATTCTAGTTCCAAGTTTATATCATTGTTAGACTTAAGAACTGAATTTTATAAATAAATAAAATAATAAAAAAAAAAACATGTACAGAACAACAACATATCTGACAAGATCCCAGGTTTTTCCGAGAGATTTTCACACTCTAATTTATATAAAAACTAGCTGACCCGGTCCGCGTTGCTGGCCCGTTGTTTGGGTTCTCCGTGTAAACTTTAGTTATCTATCCAGCATTGATACAGCCATAATTAGGCATCCCTCTAGAAACTTCATAATATAAATCAATGTTTTGACATAAATTCCATTCCAAATCTCTTTTATTATACCCTTCACCATAAATTGACAGTTTAAAGCACTTTGTGACCCGCATATAATGATCGGTGCACTTCAATTAACATTGCTATATATTGGATTGTTGGTCTCGGTTGGGGTCGTAATTATTACTGCAGAGAATTGTCAGTATAGGTCCACGTTTTGATATAGCTCCCATAGAACGGTACCGGCTGATTTTCGCTATTTTTGAGGAATTAACATCATTATCACACCGAAATGGCTAAAATTTGGTTTTAACGTAATTTCAAGAGGAGAGCATAAATATTCGTCGACCGAAAGACACGCCTTTTTATTTGCGCTCGGTATGCAACAGTTATAGGTTCACGTTTTGATATAGCTTCCATAAAGCAGTACCTCCCGATTTTCGATAGTTTGGAGATATAGTCACTTTTGGGGGTCGTAAACAGTCTTGCAGAGAATTTTCAGTATGCTTCCTCATTTTGATATAGCTCCCATAGAAGGGTGGCGCCTGATTTTCGCTATTTTTGGTGGATTTTGACCTCTGGATAGTGACATCTCAAGTTATCGGGATTTTACTGTATTCCAAAATGTGGAGTTGATCGCGCTATCCCACTTATTGTTTAGTGTTCAGCGTTTATAGCATTTTTAGGCACGCAAAATTATGTGTATTATCTGAAATAATAAATGTTTGAACATTTTGTGATGACCGCGATATTTCACTTCCGCGAAGACCATTCAGGGTCAACACGGTAATTACAGTAGTATTGCAAACAATCTGTAAACAATAGGTTCAAAAATATCATGGACTTTAAAAAAAATTGAAGGAGAACCTCCGGTCACTACACTTAGCCATATTAAAATAGCTCACGACCGCGCTATCCCACTTGTTCAAGCTAGTGTTCACATCATTTTTGTGTCACGCTTAGTAAAATTATGTATATTAATTGAAATAATACATTTTTGAAAACTTTGTGATGACCGCGATCATTCAGCGAAAACAATCTGTAAACAATACGTTCAAAAATATCAAAGATTTCTGATTTTCTTAAAAACATTGTAGGGAGGACCACCGGTCACTATTCTTAGCAGTAAAAAACAGCTTACGACCGTTCTAATTAACTGAAATAATACATTTTTGAAAATTTTGGGATGAACGCGATATTTCACTTCCGCAACAACCATTCAGGGTCAAGACAGTAATTACCATAGCAATGCAAACAATTTGTAAACAATATATTAAAAAGTATCTTGAATTATGCGGTTTTCTTAAACAATTTGTGGGGAGGAGCACCGGTCACTACACTTAGCGGGATAAAAAAATTGATTACGACCTATTCTCAGACCTGAAAACTCCACATACAAAATTTCATAAGATTTCCCAATCCATTTTTCGGAATTTCTATATAGTGACATCTCATGTTATCGGGATTTTACTGTATTCCAAACTATGGCGTTGACCGCGTTATCCCACATATTGAAGCCAGTGTTACATCGGTTTTGTAGTCACGCTTACTAAAATTAGGTATATTATCTGAAATAATACATTTTTGAATAATTTGGGATGACCGCGATATTTCACTTCCGCGACGACCATTCAAAAAAATATATAGCCTATTTTCACCACCGGTGTTCCCAGTACATTATCTGAAATTTTCAAGAAAATCTATTCAGCCGTTTTTGAGTCTATTCGGAACATACAAACATACAAACATACAAACAAACAAACATATTAACATACACACATTGCCTTTTATATATTAGATTGAAAGTATCAATTAGCTTTCAAAAGCAGCAAAACCAACATCAACTTTTTTAGTAAAACAAAATCAAAAATTCTACGTGAAGATACATCGAAGGTTGTCTATAAAAAAATGCAACGGTCACGGATCCAACATATGTAAGCAGACATATGTTGGAACAAGAAAAATTAAGCTCAAAACCAGGTTCAGTTCCCACAAATCCGATCAATAAGCTAAAAACTAACCTCTAGAGCAAAAAACCGCTCTCGCATCCCATTGTGCCAAAGAAGGACACACGCCTAATTTCAAATATGTAGATATTTTAGCTCAGGAGAACAACTACAAACGCAGATTCGTATTAGAAATGTTGCACATCGTCAATGTACCTGCAGAAAATAGAATGAATTACAAGTCTGACACGGAAT
This sequence comes from Musca autumnalis, assembly GCF_047663935.1. NCBI lineage: Eukaryota > Metazoa > Arthropoda > Insecta > Diptera > Muscidae > Musca > Musca autumnalis. The sequence goes on from NW_027412088.1 coordinate 180,780,511, forward strand.
ACAGTGCGCAGATTTATAGGAACACAAAAGAAAAACACCAAAAACTTTAGTTGGCAAGTTATTCTCAACAGACGAGGATGAAAAAACGGTAGCAGTTTAACAACAATTAGTTGCAATACAATGTTTTAATTATTATTATATGAATAAAATCCATGATGATGACTATCGACGGTAGTCGAAATATCGGATATTTAAAATAAGAACTAAAATCGAAAATGTTCTATTTTTAATTCTTTATGACCTTAAGCCAAACTATTAGAAGAAGAAAATTAATTTTCTCGTTTAACTTAATTGTTAATTTTTTAAGTTTAATTATATTTTAAAAATAAATAAAATAAAACTAAATTAATAAAAAAATTTAAAAAAAAATTAAAAAATTTATTTATAAATGCACGGAAAACTAGAAAATAATAGGTACAATAATCTTCTTCATAATGGAATCTCTCAAATAAAACGCTTGCCGTTAATTGCCATTTAATTGGGTCACCATTTTTAATTTTAATGCAACTTAAATTACTTATTAAGGCTAAGCGGAAAATTATTTTCTAGTTTTTAGTGCATATATAAATAAAACGAAGCCTATAGGCGTCGATTTTTTAAAGAAATTTTTCCAACCAGCCCGAGGCTTTAAGACGTGGAGTTTTTTAAGGAATTTGTCCAACCACCACGAGAATTTAAATCCTGGAATTTTGAAAGAAATTTTTCCAACCACCCCGAATTTTTTAAAATTTTCTAACCATCTCTGGACCTTAGGCGTGGATTTTTTACAGAAAATTTTCCAACCATCTTTGGACCTTTAGTAAACAATCCTAATATTTTTTTTTCAAACCACCATGAAACCTTAAGCAAGGATTTTTTAAACATTTTTTTCAACCACTCTGAGACCCTTAAGTGTGGATTTTTATACCCTCAGCCTTTAGGCTATGAAGGGTATATACACTTTCATACGGGCAAAATGTGCCTCATCGAAATAATGGTTTTAGACCCCAAGTATGTTTGGACGAAATGTGTTTCAGACAATTTGGAGTCGATTGAGCAATGTCCGTCCGTCTGTCTGTCTGTCCGTCTGTCTGTCTGGCTGGCTGGAGCGCACGATAACTCTCGAACGGATGAACCGATTCGGTTCAAATTTTGGCTTTCGTAATATTTTGCCCAAACTTAGTTTAAGTTCGAAGATGAGCTATATCGGTCCACTCCTTCCGGTACCTCCCCCACAAAAGTTCGAAAATGTTCGGAAAATTTGTGCGCACGATAACTCTTGAAGGGAGTAACCGATATGGTCCATACTTTGCCCATCGTGGAGCGTGTACCAGACTTAGATCAGGTTTTAATATGGACTCAATTGGTCCACTCCGTCGGGTACCTCCCACACAACAATTTGGAAAAGTTCAGTTTAGGACCATCTCTCGAATCGCTTTGATTTTTGCTTTAGCAACTTGTATTCACTGCCCTCCATACGAAGGTATAAGTTTCATCAGGGGCAAGTCCATACTTCCTGAGAAAATAGCCTGAAAGTTGCAAAAAACCCCTATGACACCGTGTGAGGAGGTTGGAGGGCAAAATAACTCTCGAACAGGTCTGCCGATTCGGTCCAAAGTTTGGTCTTAGTAATATTTTGTCCAAACATAGTTTAAGTTCGAAGATAAGCCATATCGGTCCACTCCTTCAGGTACCTCCCCCACAAAAGTTCAAAAATGTTCGGTAAAATTGTGCGTACGATAACTCTTGAAGAGAGTGGCCGAATTGGACCATACTTTACACATCTTAATATATCTACCAGATATAGATCAGGTTCAAATATGGACTATATTTGTCCACTCCATCCGGTACCTTCCACACAAAATTTCGGATACATGTTCACTTTAAGACCTGCTTTCGAATCACTTTGATTTTTGTTGAAGCAACTTGCATTCGCTGCCTCAATTGCGATGGTAAAAGTTGTTTAAGGGGCAAGTCCATACTTCTTGAGCAAACATCCCTGAAGTTGTAAAAAACCCCTATGGTACCATATGTAGTGGCTGGAGATCCATTCTTTTTAGTATCTCCTCCGCAAAACTTTTGATCTCTAATCCTAATCAACCTTTTTGTCAGTTCAAACGCCCAAAATTCCCTAAATACATGCGTTTTTTTTGGGAAAAAATTGTTTCAATATACACAGGCTGAGGGTATATCTCTGTCGGCCAAGCCGACTGATACTTTTTTACTTGTTTTAATAAATTTTTCCAACCACACTGAGACCTTTAGGCGTGATGTGTTGAATAAATTTTTCCAACCACCTTTAGACGTGGTGTTTTTAAAGAAACTTTGCCAACCACACCGATACCTTTAGGCGTGGATTTTTAAAAGAATTTTTTCCCACCACACCGAGACCTTTAGGCGTCGATTTTTTAAAGAATTTTTCCAACCACATCGAGACCTTAATGTGTAGATTTTTTAAAGAAATTTTTCCAACCACACCGTGATCTTTAGGCGCGGATTTTTAAAGAATGTTTTCCAACCACACCGAGACCATTAGTCGTCGATTTTTTAAAGAAATTTTTCCAATTACATCGAGACCTTTAGTCGTCGATTTTTTAAAGATTTTTTCCAACCACATCGAGACCTTTATGTGTAGATTTTTTAAAGAAATTTTTCCAACCACACCGTGATCTATAGGCGCAGATTTTAAAAGAAAATTTTCCAACTACACCGAGACCGTTAGGCATGGATTTTTTAAAGAAAATTTCCAACCAACTTTAGACCTTTAGGCCGGGATTTTTTAAAGAAAATTTCCAACCACCTTTAGACCTTTAGGTCGCAATTTTTTAAATATTTTTTTTTTGGCCACCATGAGGCCTTTAGGCATGATTTTTTAAAATATTTTTTTTTTCGCCAGCATGGGACTTTTTGGGCATGAATTTTTTAAATAATTTTTTTCGCCACCATAGACCTTTATGCTCGGATTTTTTAAATACCATGATATTGTTAGGAGTGGATTTTGTAAATATTTTTGTTTTTCAGCCACCCTTACAATTTAGGAGTGGATATTTTTAATATTTTTTTAGCCACCCTGAGCCGTGCTTCTTCTGTCTTCTGAAGACCCCAATTGTCATATATTTTAGAAGACCTCATTAATCTGACATCTGTAGAAGACCTCAATGGTCTGCTATTAATATAAAACCTCAGAGATTGTTTATCTATGTATGGATTCGCCTAATACAAATCATTTTAACATTTTATTCAAGTACATTTGTATTTTTGGTAATTAAAACACTATAATGTTTCCACATTCATTAAAAATATTTAATAAAAACCCAAACTATTGAATAAAAAATTTTAATATTCAATCTGGCGTGGCAACATAATATATAACGCTCAACATTAGTTGGTGGCGACGGCGACAATGTGCAAGAGAAAATTAATAATTTTTATAATTATTCTTCATGCGTCAGCGCTATTGGTAAGTAAGTAAAATCGATAATTTTTGGGATACTTTTATTTCCAATGTCTCTTGGTCTCTTTGACAGGCAGCAAAACGTTCCATCAATGTGGAATTTCACAAGGTGACATTTTACAATCTGAGCTCACCCGTTACTCATGCTGACTGCAGTTTAAAAAAATTAGCCGTTAATCGCTTTTCATCCGATATTTGGTTTATATTAGAACGGGAGTTATCAGCAGAATCGGAAATTGAAATAACAATAACCTATCGCATGAGACAACAGGCGAAAATTACGACATTCTTTAATTTCAAATTGAATATTTGCGATGCTTTGAATCATCTGAAAACTGTGTCAATGATCAACAAATTATTCATTGAATTAATGCGTTCGAGTAATTTACCTTATTCATGTCCCATTAAAGGGGTAAGACGGTAAAGGAGCTTTGTGTTTATAATTCCAAAAATAATTATTTTCTTTTTTCTCCTGCTCATCCTTCTAGAATTTCTGGTACAATATGACGGACTTTATACTAACCGATGATATTCTGCCACTCTATACTCCATTGGTGCACTTCAATTTTTCGGTGTATTTTCACGAATTCGGAAAGCCCTTTGCCACTTACATTGTGGAAGGTTCAACGGAGACAAGGACAAACAACAAAAAATTTAATGGAACGAATAATAAAATAAAATAAAACAAAATAGAAACAAATAAAATATATATATAAAAATTGAAACAAAATACAATTAAAAAAATGAAAAAAATCATTAATCGCAAATTTTTTAAATTCAAAAAGCAGAAAGTTCTTCCCCTTTTATTTTGGTGATGTATACCGAAGATCCTGAAGATCACCGACTTTAAGCCAATGACTTTTAGCATCCACAGCATTGGCAAATAATTTCTGATTTTCATAGAATTCCAAAGAATGATTAAAACTTAGGTCCGGTGTAAATGAGGCGTGTATTTTTTTTAAGAAATTTTTCCAACCACCCCAAGGCTTTAGGCGTGAATTTTTAAAGAAAATTTTCCAACCACACCAATGCCTTTAGGGGTGGATTTTTTAAAGAAATTTTTCCAACCACACCGAGATCTTTAAGCTTGGATTTTTAAAAGAATTTTTTCCAACCGCACCGAGACATTAGGCGTGCATTTTTTAAAGAAAAATTTCCAACTACACTGAGTCCTTTAGACGTGGATTTTTTAAAGAAATTTTTCCAACCGCACCGAGACATTAGGCGTGCATTTTTTAAAGAAAATTATCCAACCACACCGAGACCTCTAAGCGTGGATTTTTAAAGAAAAATTTGCAATCACACTGAAACCTCTAGGCGTGGATTTTTAAAGAAAATTATCCAACCACACCGAGACCTCTAGGCGTGGATTTTTAAAGAAAATTTTCCAACCACACCGAGACCTCTAGACGTGGATTTTTAAAGAAAATTTTCCAACCAAACTGAAACCTCTAGGCGTGGATTTTTAAAGAAAATTTTCCAACCAAACCGAAACCTCTAGGCGTGGATTTTTAAAGAAAATTTTCCAACCAAACCGAAACCTCTAGGCGTGGATTTTTAAAGAAAATTTTCCAACCAAACCGAAACCTCTAGGCGTGGATTTTTTAAAGAAATTTTTCCAACCGCACCGAGACCTCTAGGCGTGGATTTTTAAAGAAAATTTTCCAACCACACCGAGACCTATAGGCGTGGATTTTTAAAGAAAATTGTCGAACCACACCGAGACCTCTAGGCGTGGATTTTTTTTAAGAAAAATTTCCAACCAAACCGAAACCTCTAGGCGTGGATTTTTAAAGAAAAATTTCCAACCAAACCGAAACCTCTAGGCGTGGATTTTTAAAGAAAAATTTCCAACCAAACCGAAACCTCTAGGCGTGGATTTTGAAAGAAATTTTCCAACCAAACCGAAACCTCTAGTCGTGGATTTTTGAAGAAATTTCCCAACCAAACCGAACCCTCTAGGCGTGGCTTTTTAAAGAAATTTTCCAACCAAACCGAAACCTCTAGTCCTGGATTTTTAAAGAAAAATTTCCAACCAAACCGAAACCTCTAGGCGTGGATTTTTAAAGAAAAATTTCCAACCAAACCGAAACCTCTAGGCGTGGATTTTTAAAGAAAAATTTCGAACCAAACCGAAACCTCTAGGCGTGGATTTTTAAAGAAAAATGTCCAACCAAACCGAAACCTCTAAGCGTGGATTTTTAAAGAAATTTTCCAACCAAAACGAAACTTCTAGTCGTGGATTTTTGAAGAAATTTTCCAACCAAACCGAAACCTCTAGGCGTGGATTTTTAAAGAAATTTTCCAACCAAACCGAAACCTTTAGTCGTGGATTTTTAAAGAAAATTATCCAACCACACCGAGACCTCTAGGCGTGGATTTTTAAAGAAAATTAGCCAACCACACCGAGACCTCTATGCGTGGATTTTTAAAGAAAATTAGCCAACCACACCGAGACCTCTAGGCGTGGATTTTTAAAGAAAATTTTCCAACCACACCGAGACCTCTAGGCGTGGATTTTTAAAGAAAATTATCCAACCACACCGAGACCTCTAGGCGTGGATTTTTAAAGAAAATTATCCAACCACACCGAGACCTCTAGGCGTGGATTTTTAAAGAAAATTATCCAACCACACCGAGACCTCTAGGCGTGGATTTTTAAAGAAAATTAGCCAACCACACCGAGACCTCTAGGCGTGGATTTTTAAAGAAAATTATCCAACCACACCGAGACCTCTAGGCGTGGATTTTTAAAGAAAATTATCCAACCACACCGAGACCTCTAGGCGTGGATTTTTAAAGAAAATTTTCCAACCACACCGAAACCTATAGGCGTGGATTTTTAAAGAAAATTATCCAACCACACCGAAACCTCTAGGCGTGGATTTTTAAAGAAAATTATCCAACCACACCGAAACCTCTAGGCGTGGATTTTTAAAGAAAAATTTCCAACCAAACCGAAACCTCTAGGCGTGGATTTTTAAAGAAAATTAGCCAACCACACCGAGACCTCTAGGCGTGGATTTTTAAAGAAAATTATCCAACCACACCGAGACCTCTAGGCGTGGATTTTTAAAGAAAATTATCCAACCACACCGAGACCTCTAGGCGTGGATTTTTAAAGAAAATTTTCCAACCACACCGAAACCTATAGGCGTGGATTTTTAAAGAAAATTATCCAACCACACCGAAACCTCTAGGCGTGGATTTTTAAAGAAAATTATCCAACCACACCGAAACCTCTAGGCGTGGATTTTTAAAGAAAAATTTCCAACCAAACCGAAACCTCTAGGCGTGGATTTTTAAAGAAAAATTTCCAACCAAACCGAAACCTCTAGGCGTGGATTTTTAAAGAAAAATTTCCAACCAAACCGAAACCTCTAGGCGTGGATTTTTAAAGAAAAATTTCCAACCAAACCGAAACCTCTAGGCGTGGATTTTTAAAGAAAATTTTCCAACCACAAAGAGACCTCTAGGCGTGGATTTTTAAAGAAAATTGTCCAACCACACCGAGACCTCTAGGCGTGGATTTTTAAAGAAAAATTTCCAACCAAACCGAAACCTCAAGGCGTGGATTTTTAAAGAAAAATTTCCAACCAAACCGAAACCTCTAGGCGTGGATTTTTAAAGAAAAATTTCCAACCAAACCTAAACCTCTAGGCGTGGATTTTGAAAGAAATTTTCCAACCAAACCGAAACCTCTAGGCGTGGATTTTTAAAGAAATTTTCCAACCAAACCGAAACCTCTAGTCGTGGATTTTTAAAGAAAAATTTTCAACCAAACCGAAACCTCTAGGCGTGGATTTTTAAAGAAAAATTTCCAACCAAACCGAAACCTCTAGGCGTGCATTTTTTAAAGAAAATTGTCCAACCACACCGAGACCTCTAGGCGTGGATTTTTAAAGAAAAATTTCCACCCAAACCGAAACCTCTAGGCGTGGATTTTTAAAGAAAAATTTCCACCCAAACCGAAACCTCTAGGCGTGGATTTTTAAAGAAAAATTTCCAACCACACCGAAACCTCTAGGCGTGGATTTTTAAAGAAAATTATCCAACCACACCGAGACCTCTAGGCGTGGATTTTTTAAAGAAATTTTTCCAACCACACCGATATCTTTAAGCGTGGATTTTTTAAAGAATTTTTTCCATCCGCACCGAGACATTAGGCGTGCATTTTTTATAGAAAATTTTCCAACTACACCGAGATCTTTAAGCGTGGATTTTTTAAAGAATTTTTTTCCATCCGCACCGAGACATTAGGCGTGCATTTTTTAAAGAAAATTTTCCAACTACACCGAGTCCTTTAGGCGTGGATTTTTTAAAGAAATTTTTCCAACGGCATCGAGACATTAGGCGTGCATTTTTTAAAGAAAATTGTCCAACCACACCGAGACCTCTAAACGTGGATTTTTAAAGAAAAATTTGCAACCACACCGAAACCTCTAGGCGTGGATTTTTAAAGAAAATTATCCAACCACACCGAGACCTCTAGGCATGGATTTTTAAAGAAAATTTTCCAACCACACCGAAACCTATAGGCGTGGATTTTTAAAGAAAATTATCCAACCACACCGAGACCTCTAGGCGTGGATTTTTAAAGAAAATTTTCCAACCACACCGAAACCTCTATGCGTGGATTTTTAAAGAAAATTATCCAACCACACCGAGACCTCTAGGCGTGGATTTTTAAAGAAAATTTTCCAACCACACCGAGACCTCTAGGCGTGGATTTTAAAGAAAAATTTCCAACCAAACCGAAACCACTAGGCGTGGATTTTTAAAGAAAAATTTCCAACCAAACCGAAACCTCTAGGCGTGGATTTTTAAAGAAAAATTTCCAACCAAACCGAAACCTCTAGGCGTGGATTTTTAAAGAAAAATTTCCAACCAAACCGAAACCTCTAGGCGTGGATTTTTAAAGAAAAATTTCCAACCAAACCGAAACCTCTAGTCGTGGATTTTTAAAGAAAAATTTCCAACCAAACCGAAACCTCTAGGCGTGGATTTTTAAAGAAAAATTTCCAACCACCTTTAGATCTTTAGGTCGGAATTTTTTTAAAGAAAATTTCCAACCACCTTTTGATCTTTAGGTCGGAATTTTTTTAAAGAAAATTTCCAACCACCTTTAGATCTTTAGGTCGGAATTTTTTTAAAGAAAATTTCCAACCACCTTTAGATCTTTAGGTCGGATTTTTTTTAAAGAAAATTTCCAACCACCTTTAGATCTTTAGGTCGGAAATTTTTTATAGAAAATTTTCAACCACCTTTTGATCTTTAGGTCGGAATTTTTTTAAAGAAAATTTCCAACCACCTTTAGTTCTTTAGGTCGGAATTTTTTTAAAGAAAATTTCCAACCACCTTTAGATCTTTAGCTCGGAATTTTTTTAAAGAAAATTTCCAACCACCTTTAGATCTTTATGTCGGAATTTTTTTAAAGAAAATTTCCAACCACCTTTATTTCCTTAGGTCGGAATTTTTTTAAAGAAAATTTCCAACCACCTTTGGTTCTTTAGGTCGGAATTTTTTTAAAGAGAATGTCCAACCCCCTTTGGCCTTTAGGCCACCATTTTTACAGAAAATTTCCAACCACCTTTAGATCTTTAGCTCGGAATTTTTTTAAAGAAAATTTCCAACCACCTTTAAATCTTTAGGTCGGACATTTTTTAAAGAAAATTTTCAACCACATTTTGATCTTTAGGTCGGATTTTTTTAAAGAAAATTTCCAACCACCTTTAGTTCTTTAGGTCGGAATTTTTTTAAAGAAAATTTCCAACCAAACCGAACCTCTAGGCGTGGATTTTTAAAGAAATTTTCCAATCAAAACGAAACCTCTAGTCGTGGATTTTTGAAGAAATTTTCCAACCAAACCGAAACCTCTAGTCGTGGATTTTTGAAGAAATTTTCCAACCACACCAATGCCTTTAGGCGTGGATTTTTTAAAGAAATTTTTCCAACCACACTGAGATCTTTAAGCGTGGATTTTTTAAAGAATTTTTTCCATCCGCCCCGAGACATTAGGTGTGCATTTTTTAAAGAAAATTTTCCAACTACACCGAGTCCTTTAGGCGTGGATTTTTTAAAGAAATTTTTCCAACCGCACCGAAACCTCTAGGCGTGGATTTTTAAAGAAAAATTTCCAACCACACCGAAACCTCTAAGCGTGGATTTTTAAAGAAAAATTTGCAACCACACCGAAACCTCTAGGCGTGGATTTTTAAAGAAAATTATCCAACCACACCGAGACCTCTAGGCGTGGATTTTTAAAGAAAATTTTCCAACCACACCGAAACCTCTAGGCGTGGATTTTTAAAGAAAATTATCCAACCACACCGAGACCTCTAGGCGTGGATTTTTAAAGAAAATTTTCCAACCACACCGAAACCTCTAGGCGTGGATTTTTAAAGAAAATTATCCAACCACACCGAGACCTCTAGGCGTGGATTTTTAAAGAAAATTATCCAACCACACCGAAACCTCTAGGCGTGGATTTTTAAAGAAAATTTTCCAACCAAACCGAAACCTCTAGGCGTGGATTTTTAAAGAAAATTTTCCAACCAAACCGAAACCTCTAGGCGTGGATTTTTAAAGAAAATTTTCCAACCAAACCGAAACCTCTAGGCGTGGATTTTTAAAGAAAATTTTCCAACCAAACCGAAACCTCTAGGCGTGGATTTTTAAAGAAAATTTTCCAACCAAACCGAAACCTCTAGGCGTGGATTTTTAAAGAAAATTTTCCAACCAAACCGAAACCTCTAGGCGTGTATTTTTAAAGAAAATTTTCCAACCAAACCGAAACCTCTAGGCGTGGATTTTTAAAGAAAAATTTCCAACCACCTTTAGATCTTTAGGTCGGAATTTTTTAAAAGAAAATTTCTAACCACCTTTAGATCTTTAGGTCGGAATTTTTTAAAAGAAAATTTCTAACCACCTTTAGATCTTTAGGTCGGAATTTTTTTAAAGAAAATGTCCAACCCCCTTTGGCCTTTAGGCCACCATTTTTAAAGAAAATTTCCAACCACCGTTAGATCTTTAGGTTGGAATTTTTTTAAAGAAAATTTCCAACCACCTTTAGATCTTTAGGTCGGATTTTTTTTAAAGAAAATTTCCAACCACCTTTAGATCTTTATGTCGGAAATTTTTTAAAGAAAATTTTCAACCACCTTTTGATCTTTAGGTCGGAATTTTTTTAAAGAAAATTTCCAACCACCTTTAGATCCTTAGGTCGGAATTTTTTTAAAGAAAATTTCCAACCACCTTTAGATCTTTAGGTCGGATTTTTTTTAAAGAAAATTTCCAACCACCTTTAGATCTTTATGTCGGAAATTTTTTAAAGAAAATTTCCAACCACCTTTAGTTCTTTAGGTCGGAATTATTTTAAAGAAAATTTCCAACCACCTTTAGATCCTTAGGTCGGAATTTTTTTAAAGAAAATTTCCAACCACCTTCATTTCTTTAGGTCGGAATTTTTTTAAAGAAAACTTCCAACCACCTTTGGTTCTTTAGGTCGAAATTTCCAACCACCTTTAGATCTTTAGGTCGGAAATTTTTTTAAAGTAAATTTCCAACCACCTTTAGATCTTTAGGTCGGAATTTTTTTAAAGAAAATTTCCAACCACCTTTAGATCTTTAGTTCGGAATTTTTTTAAGAAAATGTCCAACCCCCTTTGGCCTTTAGGCCACCATTTTTACAGAAAATTTCCAACCACCTTTAGATCTTTAGGTCGGAATTTTTTTAAAGAAAATTTCCAACCACCTTTGGATCTTTAGGTCGGATTTTTTTTTTAAGACAATTTCCAACCACCTTTAAATCTTAAGGTCGGACATTTTTTAGAGAAAATTTTCAACCACCTTTTGATCTTTAGGTCGGATTTTTTTTAAAGAAAATTTCCAACCAACTTTAGTTCTTTAGGTCGGAATTTTTTTAAAGAAAATTTCCAACCACCTTTAAATCTTTAGGTCGGAATTTTTTTAAAGAAAATTTCCAACCAGCTTTAGATCTTTAGGTCGGAATTTTTTTAAAGAAAATTTCCAACCCCCTTTGGCCTTTAGGCCACCATAAAACCTTCAGGGATGATTTTTTTAAATATTTTTTCGCCACCGTGAGACCTTTATGCCCGGATTTTTTATATATCATCATACCTTTAGGAGTGTTTTTTTAATATTTTTGTTTTTCAGCCACTCTGACACTTTAGGAATGTAAATTTTTTTTAAATATATTTTTGAGCCATCCTGACCCGTGCTTCTTACTGAAAAAGATTTTAAAAGACCTCATTGATCTTACATCTGTAGAAGAAGGGGGTACGAAATTATTGGGTTTTTGTTGCCAGAGCCGCAAATTGATTTTCTTTTCTCTTGTTTTGTTCTAAAACTTCCGTTATAACATGCGGAATTACACGCTTACCAATGAAGTTTTGCCCTCATTTACACCAGGCGAAAAGTCGGTGATCTTTAGGATCTTCGGTCTACACCAGTAAAAATAATAGGGATAGCATTTTCTGGTTTTTTAATTAAAAAAAACTCACGATTGGTGATTTTTTTTATTTTATTGTATTTTGTTTAATTTTTATATATTTTATTTTTTCTAATTATTTTATTTTATTTTATTTTATTTTATTTTATTTTATTTTATTTTATTTTATTTTATTTTATTTTATTTTATTTTATTTTATTTTATTTTATTTTATTTTATTTTATTTTATTTTATTTTATTTTATTTTATTTTATTTTATTTTATTTTATTTTATTTTATTTTATTTAATTTTATTTTATTTTATTTTATTTTATTTTATTTTATTTTATTTTATTTTATTTAATTTTATTTTATTTTATTTTATTTTATTTTATTTTATTTTATTTTATTTTATTTTATTTTATTATTCTTTCCATTATATTTTTTATTGTTTGTCCTGGGCTCCGTTGAACCTTCCACAATATAAGTGGCAAAGGGCTTTCCGAATTCATGAAAATACACCGAATAATTGAAGTGGACCAGTGGGGTATAGAGTGGCAGAATTTCATCGGTTAGTATAAAATCCGTCATATTGTACCAAAAATTCTAAAAAGATGAGCATGAAAAACATGAAAACAATTATTTTGGACATAAAAACACTAAGCTATTTTCCCTCTTACCCCTTTAATGGGACACGAATAAGGTAGATTACTCGACCGCATTAATTCAATGAATAACTTGTTAATCATTGGCACCGTTTTAAAATGATTTAAAGCATCGCAAATATTTAATTTTATTTTCAAGAATGTCGTTATTTTCGCCAGTTGTCTCATGCGATAGGTTATTTTTATTTCAATTTCTGATTCTGCGGATAGCTCCCGTTCTAATATAAACCAAATATCGGATGAAAAACGATTAACGGCTAATTTCTTTAAACTGCAGTAAGCATGAGCAACGGGTGAGCTCAGATTGTGCATTGTCACCTTGTGAAATTCCACATTAAAGGAACGTTTTGCTGCCTGTAAAAAAGAGACCAAGAGAAATTCGAAATAAATATATACCAAAAACTTATCTATGCTATAGTTACCAATAGCGCTGACGCATGAAGAAAAATTATAAAAATTATTAATTTTCTGCTACACATTGCCGCCGTCGCCATCAAACTAATGTTGTTGCCACGCCAGATTGAATATTAAAATTGTTTATTAAATGGTTTGGATTTTTATTAAATATTTTTCAATGAATGTGGAAACAATTTAGGATGTTTTAATTACCAAAATTACAAATATACTCGAATCAAATGTTAAAATGTTAGGGGGGAATTCAAACATAGCACTATGGGCCCGATCGCATGTTTCTGAGGCAAAAAGTCTATTTTTCAAGTCATATATTTGAATAAAATAATAAATTTAGAGAAATTAAACTGCAATTATAAAGTTGTCAAAAATCGGACGCCATCGCGGTATTCTACTTCCAAAAGATCAGTTAATGATAGAAGTCACAATTAATAACTCTCGAACGGATCAACCGATTCGATCCAAAATTTGGCCTTCGTGATATTTTGTCCAAACTTAGTTTAAGTTCGAAGATGGGCTATATCGGTGCACACCTTCCGGTACCTCCCCCACAACATTTCTGATAAGTTCAGATTAGGACCTGCTCTCGAATCGCTTTGATTTTTGTTGCAACAACGTGTATTTATTGCCATACTTCCAGAGAAAATAGGCTGAAAGTTACCAAAAAGCCCTGAGACCCCGTGTGTAGTGATTGGAGCGCAAGACAACTCTCGAACGGATCTGCCGATTCGGTCCACAATTTGGTCTTCGTAATATTTTGTACAAACTTAGTTTAAGTTCGAAGATAAGACATATCGGACCACTCCTTCAGGTACCTCCCCCACAAAAGTTCACAAATATTCGGAAAAATTGTGCGCACGATACCTCTTGATGGGAGTGACCGATTTGGTCTATCTTTACACATCCTAAAATATCTACAAGATATTTTTCAGGTTCGAATATGGACTATATTTGTCCACTCCTTCGGGTACCTTCCACACAAAATGTTGGATAAATTCACTTTATGACCCGCTCTCGAATCACTTTGATTTTTGTTGAAGCAACTTGCATTCGATGCCTCAGTTAAGGCGGTAGAAGTTTTTTCAGGGGCAAGTCCATACTTCTTGAGAAAACAGCCCGAAAGTTGTAAAAAACCCCTATGGTACCATATGTAGTGGATGGAGGGCTGCGTTCGCCCACACTTTGGATATTGTAATATTTCTTCGAATATTAGATGAAATGCGAAGGTGGTGCTTATAGGTACACTCTTTCCGGTACCTCTTCCACAAATGTTTTAATTACCAAAATTACAAATATACTTGAATCAAATGTTAAAATGTTAGGGGGGAATTCAAACATAGCACTATGGGCCCGATCGCATGTTTCTGAGGCAAAAAGTCTATTTTTCAAGTCATATATTTGAATAAAATAATAAATTTAGAGAAATTAAACTGCAATTATAAAGTTGTCAAAAATCGGACGCCATCGCGGTATTCTATAAGATAAGACATATCGGACCACTCCTTCAGGTACCTCCCCCACAAAAGTTCACAAATATTCGGAAAAATTGTGCGCACGATACCTCTTGATGGGAGTGACCGATTTGGTCTATCTTTACACATCCTAAAATATCTACAAGATATTTTTCAGGTTCGAATATGGACTATATTTGTCCACTCCTTCGGGTACCTTCCACACAAAATGTTGGATAAATTCACTTTATGACCCGCTCTCGAATCACTTTGATTTTTGTTGAAGCAACTTGCATTCGATGCCTCAGTTAAGGCGGTAGAAGTTTTTTCAGGGGCAAGTCCATACTTCTTGAGAAAACAGCCCGAAAGTTGTAAAAAACCCCTATGGTACCATATGTAGTGGATGGAGGGCTGCGTTCGCCCACACTTTGGATATTGTAATATTTCTTCGAATATTAGATGAAATGCGAAGGTGGTGCTTATAGGTACACTCTTTCCGGTACCTCTTCCACAAAAGTTAGAAAATATTCGCTAAAATGGTACGCGCCATTTCTCATATACCTGAAGAATTTTCTTTATATATTAAGATATATTTATCTGAACCGATCAGAACCAACATTTCCGGACATGATTCTAAATTGAACAGGATCAAATTTTAAAGCTATCGGATGCAAATTGTGACCTTTGTGCGGCTTAAATATAAAATCCGATGAAACATATATATAAATGCTATATCTATATCTGAAGCGATTTCACCAAATTTTGCAGATGTATTTTTATGCCTGTTATAAACATCGGAATGAAATTTAAACGATCCAGCTGTTTTCAGTGACTTATTGCCTAAAAAACCTGTCATTGGGCCCATAGTGCATAGATCGACAATCACTGAGGTTTTCTATTAATAGAATACCATTCAGGTCTGCTAGAGATGTAAGATAAATGAGGTATTTTAATTATATGACAATTGGGGTCTTCAGTAGACAGAAAAAAAAAGTAAAACAGTATCAGTCGACTTTGCTGACAGAGATATACCCTCAGCCAATTTGAATTGATACTTTCATCTACGAACAGATCAACACAATTGTAGAACTTTTGTGGGGGAGGTGCCATAAGGAGAATATCGATATCGGCCATTTTAGAAGTTAAACTAAATTTGGACAAAATATTAGGACATCCAACGCTTGGACCAATGGTTGCCCTGTTCAAGGGTAATCATGCCATACGATTTTTGTGACATTTTTTAAGTATCGGAGGGAAGTACAGGAAGTTGGTGCCAATCTTCCAACTGAAACCAAGTTTGGACACACTTTGGGCTTTTTCTCAAGAAGTATGGACCTGCCTCTGGACTTTACCATCGTAACTGAGGCAGCGATCTAGATGGGAACTTATGGCGAAAAAAAAATATTTAACAAATTCATGCCCAAAGGTCTCAGGGTCGCTGAAAAAATTATTTAAAAAATCCCGCCCTAAAGATCTAAAGGTGGTTGGAAAAATTTCTTTAAAAAATCCACGCCTATAGGTTTTGGTGTTGTTGGAAAAATTTCTTTAAAAAATCCACGCCTATAGGTTTTGGTGTTGTTGGAAAAATTTCTTTAAAAAATCCACGCCTATAGGTTTTGGTGTTGTTGGAAAAATTTCTTTAAAAAATCCACGCCTATAGGTTTTGGTGTTGTTGGAAAAATTTCTTTAAAAAATCCACGCCTATAGGTTTTGGTGTTGTTGGAAAAATTTCTTTAAAAAATCCACGCCTATAGGTTTTGGTGTTGTTGGAAAAATTTCTTTAAAAAATCCACGCCTATAGGTTTTGGTGTTGTTGGAAAAATTTCTTTAAAAAATCCACGCCTATAGGTTTTGGTGTTGTTGGAAAAATTTCTTTAAAAAATCCACGCCTATAGGTTTTGGTGTTGTTGGAAAAATTTCTTTAAAAAATCCACGCCTATAGGTTTTGGTGTTGTTGGAAAAATTTCTTTAAAAAATCCACGCCTATAGGTTTTGGTGTTGTTGGAAAAATTTCTTTAAAAAATCCACGCCTATAGGTTTTGGTGTTGTTGGAAAAATTTCTTTAAAAAATCCACGCCTATAGGTTTTGGTGTTGTTGGAAAAATTTCTTTAAAAAATCCACGCCTATAGGTTTTGGTGTTGTTGGAAAAATTTCTTTAAAAAATCCACGCCTATAGGTTTTGGTGTTGTTGGAAAAATTTCTTTAAAAAATCCACGCCTATAGGTTTTGGTGTTGTTGGAAAAATTTCTTTAAAAAATCCACGCCTATAGGTTTTGGTGTTGTTGGAAAAATTTCTTTAAAAAATCCACGCCTATAGGTTTTGGTGTTGTTGGAAAAATTTCTTTAAAAAATCCACGCCTATAGGTTTTGGTGTTGTTGGAAAAATTTCTTTAAAAAATCCACGCCTATAGGTTTTGGTGTTGTTGGAAAAATTTCTTTAAAAAATCCACGCCTATAGGTTTTGGTGTTGTTGGAAAAATTTCTTTAAAAAATCCACGCCTATAGGTTTTGGTGTTGTTGGAAAAATTTCTTTAAAAAATCCACGCCTATAGGTTTTGGTGTTGTTGGAAAAATTTCTTTAAAAAATCCACGCCTATAGGTTTTGGTGTTGTTGGAAAAATTTCTTTAAAAAATCCACGCCTATAGGTTTTGGTGTTGTTGGAAAAATTTCTTTAAAAAATCCACGCCTATAGGTTTTGGTGTTGTTGGAAAAATTTCTTTAAAAAATCCACGCCTATAGGTTTTGGTGTTGTTGGAAAAATTTCTTTAAAAAATCCACGCCTATAGGTTTTGGTGTTGTTGGAAAAATTTCTTTAAAAAATCCACGCCTATAGGTTTTGGTGTTGTTGGAAAAATTTCTTTAAAAAATCCACGCCTATAGGTTTTGGTGTTGTTGGAAAAATTTCTTTAAAAAATCCACGCCTATAGGTTTTGGTGTTGTTGGAAAAATTTCTTTAAAAAATCCACGCCTATAGGTTTTGGTGTTGTTGGAAAAATTTCTTTAAAAAATCCACGCCTATAGGTTTTGGTGTTGTTGGAAAAATTTCTTTAAAAAATCCACGCCTATAGGTTTTGGTGTTGTTGGAAAAATTTCTTTAAAAAATCCACGCCTATAGGTTTTGGTGTTGTTGGAAAAATTTCTTTAAAAAATCCACGCCTATAGGTTTTGGTGTTGTTGGAAAAATTTCTTTAAAAAATCCACGCCTATAGGTTTTGGTGTTGTTGGAAAAATTTCTTTAAAAAATCCACGCCTATAGGTTTTGGTGTTGTTGGAAAAATTTCTTTAAAAAATCCACGCCTATAGGTTTTGGTGTTGTTGGAAAAATTTCTTTAAAAAATCCACGCCTATAGGTTTTGGTGTTGTTGGAAAAATTTCTTTAAAAAATCCACGCCTATAGGTTTTGGTGTTGTTGGAAAAATTTCTTTAAAAAATCCACGCCTATAGGTTTTGGTGTTGTTGGAAAAATTTCTTTAAAAAATCCACGCCTATAGGTTTTGGTGTTGTTGGAAAAATTTCTTTAAAAAATCCACGCCTATAGGTTTTGGTGTTGTTGGAAAAATTTCTTTAAAAAATCCACGCCTATAGGTTTTGGTGTTGTTGGAAAAATTTCTTTAAAAAATCCACGCCTATAGGTTTTGGTGTTGTTGGAAAAATTTCTTTAAAAAATCCACGCCTATAGGTTTTGGTGTTGTTGGAAAAATTTCTTTAAAAAATCCACGCCTATAGGTTTTGGTGTTGTTGGAAAAATTTCTTTAAAAAATCCACGCCTATAGGTTTTGGTGTTGTTGGAAAAATTTCTTTAAAAAATCCACGCCTATAGGTTTTGGTGTTGTTGGAAAAACTTCTTTAAAAAATCCACGCCTATAGGTTTTGGTGTTGTTGGAAAAATTTCTTTAAAAAATCCACGCCTATAGGTTTTGGTGTTGTTGGAAAAATTTCTTTAAAAAATCCACGCCTATAGGTTTTGGTGTTGTTGGAAAAACTTCTTTAAAAAATCCACGCCTATAGGTTTTGGTGTTGTTGGAAAAATTTCTTTAAAAAATCCACGCCTATAGGTTTTGGTGTTGTTGGAAAAATTTCTTTAAAAAATCCACGCCTATAGGTTTTGGTGTTGTTGGAAAAATTTCTTTAAAAAATCCACGCCTATAGGTTTTGGTGTTGTTGGAAAAATTTCTTTAAAAAATCCACGCCTATAGGTTTTGGTGTTGTTGGAAAAATTTCTTTAAAAAATCCACGCCTATAGGTTTTGGTGTTGTTGGAAAAATTTCTTTAAAAAATCCACGCCTATAGGTTTTGGTGTTGTTGGAAAAATTTCTTTAAAAAATCCACGCCTATAGGTTTTGGTGTTGTTGGAAAAATTTCTTTAAAAAATCCACGCCTATAGGTTTTGGTGTTGTTGGAAAAATTTCTTTAAAAAATCCACGCCTATAGGTTTTGGTGTTGTTGGAAAAATTTCTTTAAAAAATCCACGCCTATAGGTTTTGGTGTTGTTGGAAAAATTTCTTTAAAAAATCCACGCCTATAGGTTTTGGTGTTGTTGGAAAAATTTCTTTAAAAAATCCACGCCTATAGGTTTTGGTGTTGTTGGAAAAATTTCTTTAAAAAATCCACGCCTATAGGTTTTGGTGTTGTTGGAAAAATTTCTTTAAAAAATCCACGCCTATAGGTTTTGGTGTTGTTGGAAAAATTTCTTTAAAAAATCCACGCCTATAGGTTTTGGTGTTGTTGGAAAAATTTCTTTAAAAAATCCACGCCTATAGGTTTTGGTGTTGTTGGAAAAATTTCTTTAAAAAATCCACGCCTATAGGTTTTGGTGTTGTTGGAAAAATTTCTTTAAAAAATCCACGCCTATAGGTTTTGGTGTTGTTGGAAAAATTTCTTTAAAAAATCCACGCCTATAGGTTTTGGTGTTGTTGGAAAAATTTCTTTAAAAAATCCACGCCTATAGGTTTTGGTGTTGTTGGAAAAATTTCTTTAAAAAATCCACGCCTATAGGTTTTGGTGTTGTTGGAAAAATTTCTTTAAAAAATCCACGCCTATAGGTTTTGGTGTTGTTGGAAAAATTTCTTTAAAAAATCCACGCCTATAGGTTTTGGTGTTGTTGGAAAAATTTCTTTAAAAAATCCACGCCTATAGGTTTTGGTGTTGTTGGAAAAATTTCTTTAAAAAATCCACGCCTATAGGTTTTGGTGTTGTTGGAAAAATTTCTTTAAAAAATCCACGCCTATAGGTTTTGGTGTTGTTGGAAAAATTTCTTTAAAAAATCCACGCCTATAGGTTTTGGTGTTGTTGGAAAAATTTCTTTAAAAAATCCACGCCTATAGGTTTTGGTGTTGTTGGAAAAATTTCTTTAAAAAATCCACGCCTATAGGTTTTGGTGTTGTTGGAAAAATTTCTTTAAAAAATCCACGCCTATAGGTTTTGGTGTTGTTGGAAAAATTTCTTTAAAAAATCCACGCCTATAGGTTTTGGTGTTGTTGGAAAAATTTCTTTAAAAAATCCACGCCTATAGGTTTTGGTGTTGTTGGAAAAATTTCTTTAAAAAATCCAGGCCTATAGGTTTTGGTGTTGTTGGAAAAATTTCTTTAAAAAATCCACGCCTATAGGTTTTGGTGTTGTTGGAAAAATTTCTTTAAAAAATCCACGCCTATAGGTTTTGGTGTTGTTGGAAAAATTTCTTTAAAAAATCCACGCCTATAGGTTTTGGTGTTGTTGGAAAAATTTCTTTAAAAAATCCACGCCTATAGGTTTTGGTGTTGTTGGAAAAATTTCTTTAAAAAATCCACGCCTATAGGTTTTGGTGTTGTTGGAAAAATTTCTTTAAAAAATCCACGCCTATAGGTTTTGGTGTTGTTGGAAAAATTTCTTTAAAAAATCCACGCCTATAGGTTTTGGTGTTGTTGGAAAAACTTCTTTAAAAAATCCACGCCTATAGGTTTTGGTGTTGTTGGAAAAATTTCTTTAAAAAATCCACGCCTATAGGTTTTGGTGTTGTTGGAAAAATTTCTTTAAAAAATCCACGCCTATAGGTTTTGGTGTTGTTGGAAAAACTTCTTTAAAAAATCCACGCCTATAGGTTTTGGTGTTGTTGGAAAAATTTCTTTAAAAAATCCACGCCTATAGGTTTTGGTGTTGTTGGAAAAATTTCTTTAAAAAATCCACGCCTATAGGTTTTGGTGTTGTTGGAAAAATTTCTTTAAAAAATCCACGCCTATAGGTTTTGGTGTTGTTGGAAAAATTTCTTTAAAAAATCCACGCCTATAGGTTTTGGTGTTGTTGGAAAAATTTCTTTAAAAAATCCACGCCTATAGGTTTTGGTGTTGTTGGAAAAATTTCTTTAAAAAATCCACGCCTATAGGTTTTGGTGTTGTTGGAAAAATTTCTTTAAAAAATCCACGCCTATAGGTTTTGGTGTTGTTGGAAAAATTTCTTTAAAAAATCCACGCCTATAGGTTTTGGTGTTGTTGGAAAAATTTCTTTAAAAAATCCACGCCTATAGGTTTTGGTGTTGTTGGAAAAATTTCTTTAAAAAATCCACGCCTATAGGTTTTGGTGTTGTTGGAAAAATTTCTTTAAAAAATCCACGCCTATAGGTTTTGGTGTTGTTGGAAAAATTTCTTTAAAAAATCCACGCCTATAGGTTTTGGTGTTGTTGGAAAAATTTCTTTAAAAAATCCACGCCTATAGGTTTTGGTGTTGTTGGAAAAATTTCTTTAAAAAATCCACGCCTATAGGTTTTGGTGTTGTTGGAAAAATTTCTTTAAAAAATCCACGCCTATAGGTTTTGGTGTTGTTGGAAAAATTTCTTTAAAAAATCCACGCCTATAGGTTTTGGTGTTGTTGGAAAAATTTCTTTAAAAAATCCACGCCTATAGGTTTTGGTGTTGTTGGAAAAATTTCTTTAAAAAATCCACGCCTATAGGTTTTGGTGTTGTTGGAAAAATTTCTTTAAAAAATCCACGCCTATAGGTTTTGGTGTTGTTGGAAAAATTTCTTTAAAAAATCCACGCCTATAGGTTTTGGTGTTGTTGGAAAAATTTCTTTAAAAAATCCACGCCTATAGGTTTTGGTGTTGTTGGAAAAATTTCTTTAAAAAATCCACGCCTATAGGTTTTGGTGTTGTTGGAAAAATTTCTTTAAAAAATCCACGCCTATAGGTTTTGGTGTTGTTGGAAAAATTTCTTTAAAAAATCCACGCCTATAGGTTTTGGTGTTGTTGGAAAAATTTCTTTAAAAAATCCACGCCTATAGGTTTTGGTGTTGTTGGAAAAATTTCTTTAAAAAATCCACGCCTATAGGTTTTGGTGTTGTTGGAAAAATTTCTTTAAAAAATCCACGCCTATAGGTTTTGGTGTTGTTGGAAAAATTTCTTTAAAAAATCCACGCCTATAGGTTTTGGTGTTGTTGGAAAAATTTCTTTAAAAAATCCACGCCTATAGGTTTTGGTGTTGTTGGAAAAATTTCTTTAAAAAATCCACGCCTATAGGTTTTGGTGTTGTTGGAAAAATTTCTTTAAAAAATCCACGCCTATAGGTTTTGGTGTTGTTGGAAAAATTTCTTTAAAAAATCCACGCCTATAGGTTTTGGTGTTGTTGGAAAAATTTCTTTAAAAAATCCACGCCTATAGGTTTTGGTGTTGTTGGAAAAATTTCTTTAAAAAATCCACGCCTATAGGTTTTGGTGTTGTTGGAAAAATTTCTTTAAAAAATCCACGCCTATAGGTTTTGGTGTTGTTGGAAAAATTTCTTTAAAAAATCCACGCCTATAGGTTTTGGTGTTGTTGGAAAAATTTCTTTAAAAAATCCACGCCTATAGGTTTTGGTGTTGTTGGAAAAATTTCTTTAAAAAATCCACGCCTATAGGTTTTGGTGTTGTTGGAAAAATTTCTTTAAAAAATCCACGCCTATAGGTTTTGGTGTTGTTGGAAAAATTTCTTTAGAAAATCCACGCCTATAGGTTTTGGTGTTGTTGGAAAAATTTCTTTAAAAAATCCACGCCTATAGGTTTTGGTGTTGTTGGAAAAATTTCTTTAAAAAATCCACGCCTATAGGTTTTGGTGTTGTTGGAAAAATTTCTTTAAAAAATCCACGCCTATAGGTTTTGGTGTTGTTGGAAAAATTTCTTTAAAAAATCCACGCCTATAGGTTTTGGTGTTGTTGGAAAAATTTCTTTAAAAAATCCACGCCTATAGGTTTTGGTGTTGTTGGAAAAATTTCTTTAAAAAATCCACGCCTATAGGTTTTGGTGTTGTTGGAAAAATTTCTTTAAAAAATCCACGCCTATAGGTTTTGGTGTTGTTGGAAAAATTTCTTTAAAAAATCCACGCCTATAGGTTTTGGTGTTGTTGGAAAAATTTCTTTAAAAAATCCACGCCTATAGGTTTTGGTGTTGTTGGAAAAATTTCTTTAAAAAATCCACGCCTATAGGTTTTGGTGTTGTTGGAAAAATTTCTTTAAAAAATCCACGCCTATAGGTTTTGGTGTTGTTGGAAAAATTTCTTTAAAAAATCCACGCCTATAGGTTTTGGTGTTGTTGGAAAAATTTCTTTAAAAAATCCACACCTATAGGTTTTGGTGTTGTTGGAAAAATTTCTTTAAAAAATCCACGCCTATAGGTTTTGGTGTTGTTGGAAAAATTTCTTTAAAAAATCCACGCCTATAGGTTTTGGTGTTGTTGGAAAAATTTCTTTAAAAAATCCACGCCTATAGGTTTTGGTGTTGTTGGAAAAATTTCTTTAAAAAATCCACGCCTATAGGTTTTGGTGTTGTTGGAAAAATTTCTTTAAAAAATCCACGCCTATAGGTTTTGGTGTTGTTGGAAAAATTTCTTTAAAAAATCCACGCCTATAGGTTTTGGTGTTGTTGGAAAAATTTCTTTAAAAAATCCACGCCTATAGGTTTTGGTGTTGTTGGAAAAATTTCTTTAAAAAATCCACGCCTATAGGTTTTGGTGTTGTTGGAAAAATTTCTTTAAAAAATCCACGCCTATAGGTTTTGGTGTTGTTGGAAAAATTTCTTTAAAAAATCCACGCCTATAGGTTTTGGTGTTGTTGGAAAAATTTCTTTAAAAAATCCACGCCTATAGGTTTTGGTGTTGTTGGAAAAATTTCTTTAAAAAATCCACGCCTATAGGTTTTGGTGTTGTTGGAAAAATTTCTTTAAAAAATCCACGCCTATAGGTTTTGGTGTTGTTGGAAAAATTTCTTTAAAAAATCCACGCCTATAGGTTTTGGTGTTGTTGGAAAAATTTCTTTAAAAAATCCACACCTATAGGTTTTGGTGTTGTTGGAAAAATTTCTTTAAAAAATCCACGCCTATAGGTTTTGGTGTTGTTGGAAAAATTTCTTTAAAAAATCCACGCCTATAGGTTTTGGTGTTGTTGGAAAAATTTCTTTAAAAAATCCACGCCTATAGGTTTTGGTGTTGTTGGAAAAATTTCTTTAAAAAATCCACGCCTATAGGTTTTGGTGTTGTTGGAAAAATTTCTTTAAAAAATCCACGCCTATAGGTTTTGGTGCTGTTGGAAAAATTTCTTTAAAAAATCCACGCCTATAGGTTTTGGTGTTGTTGGAAAAATTTCTTTAAAAAATCCACGCCTATAGGTTTTGGTGTTGTTGGAAAAATTTCTTTAAAAAATCCACGCCTATAGGTTTTGGTGTTGTTGGAAAAATTTCTTTAAAAAATCCACGCCTATAGGTTTTGGTGTTGTTGGAAAAATTTCTTTAAAAAATCCACGCCTATAGGTTTTGGTGTTGTTGGAAAAATTTCTTTAAAAAATCCACGCCTATAGGTTTTGGTGTTGTTGGAAAAATTTCTTTAAAAAATCCACGCCTATAGGTTTTGGTGTTGTTGGAAAAATTTCTTTAAAAAATCCACGCCTATAGGTTTTGGTGTTGTTGGAAAAATTTCTTTAAAAAATCCACGCCTATAGGTTTTGGTGTTGTTGGAAAAATTTCTTTAAAAAATCCACGCCTATAGGTTTTGGTGTTGTTGGAAAAATTTCTTTAAAAAATCCACGCCTATAGGTTTTGGTGCTGTTGGAAAAATTTCTTTAAAAAATCCACGCCTATAGGTTTTGGTGTTGTTGGAAAAATTTCTTTAAAAAATCCACGCCTATAGGTTTTGGTGTTGTTGGAAAAATTTCTTTAAAAAATCCACGCCTATAGGTTTTGGTGTTGTTGGAAAAATTTCTTTAAAAAATCCACGCCTATAGGTTTTGGTGTTGTTGGAAAAATTTCTTTAAAAAATCCACGGCTATAGGTTTTGGTGTTGTTGGAAAAATTTCTTTAAAAAATCCACGGCTATAGGTTTTGGTGTTGTTGGAAAAATTTCTTTAAAAAATCCACGGCTATAGGTTTTGGTGTTGTTGGAAAAATTTCTTTAAAAAATCCAAGCCTATAGGTTTTGGTGTTGTTGGAAAAATTTCTTTAAAAAATCCACGCCTATAGGTTTTGGTGTTGTTGGAAAAATTTCTTTAAAAAATCCACGGCTATAGGTTTTGGTGTTGTTGGAAAAATTTCTTTAAAAAATCCACGGCTATAGGTTTTGGTGTTGTTGGAAAAATTTCTTTAAAAAATCCACGCCTATAGGTTTTGGTGTTGTTGGAAAAATTTCTTTAAAAAATCCACGCCTATAGGTTTTGGTGTTGTTGGAAAAATTTCTTTAAAAAATCCACGCCTATAGGTTTTGGTGTTGTTGGAAAAATTTCTTTAAAAAATCTACGCCTATAGGTTTTGGTGTTGTTGGAAAAATTTCTTTAAAAAATCCACGCCTATAGGTTTTGGTGTTGTTGGAAAAATTTCTTTAAAAAATCCACGCCTATAGGTTTTGGTGCTGTTGGAAAAATTTCTTTAAAAAATCCACGCCTATAGGTTTTGGTGTTGTTGGAAAAATTTCTTTAAAAAATCCACGCCTATAGGTTTTGGTGTTGTTGGAAAAATTTCTTTAAAAAATCCACGCCTATAGGTTTTGGTGTTGTTGGAAAAATTTCTTTAAAAAATCCACGCCTATAGGTTTTGGTGTTGTTGGAAAAATTTCTTTAAAAAATCCACGGCTATAGGTTTTGGTGTTGTTGGAAAAATTTCTTTAAAAAATCCAAGCCTATAGGTTTTGGTGTTGTTGGAAAAATTTCTTTAAAAAATCCACGCCTATAGGTTTTGGTGTTGTTGGAAAAATTTCTTTAAAAAATCCAAGCCTATAGGTTTTGGTGTTGTTGGAAAAATTTCTTTAAAAAATCCACGCCTATAGGTTTTGGTGTTGTTGGAAAAATTTCTTTAAAAAATCCACGCCTATAGGTTTTGGTGTTGTTGGAAAAATTTCTTTAAAAAATCCACGCCTATAGGTTTTGGTGTTGTTGGAAAAATTTCTTTAAAAAATCCACGGCTATAGGTTTTGGTGTTGTTGGAAAAATTTCTTTAAAAAATCCACGCCTATAGGTTTTGGTGTTGTTGGAAAAATTTCTTTAAAAAACCCACGGCTATAGGTTTTGGTGTTGTTGGAAAAATTTCTTTAAAAAATCCACGGCTATAGGTTTTGGTGTTGTTGGAAAAATTTCTTTAAAAAATCCACGGCTATAGGTTTTGGTGTTGTTGGAAAAATTTCTTTAAAAAATCCACGGCTATAGGTTTTGGTGTTGTTGGAAAAATTTCTTTAAAAAATCCACGGCTATAGGTTTTGGTGTTGTTGGAAAAATTTCTTTAAAAAATCCACGCCTATAGGTTTTGGTGTTGTTGGAAAAATTTCTTTAAAAAATCCACGCCTATAGGTTTTGGTGTTGTTGGAAAAATTCCTTTAAAAAATCCACGCCTATAGGTTTTGGTGTTGTTGGAAAAATTTCTTTAAAAAATCCACGCCTATAGGTTTTGGTGTTGTTGGAAAAATTTCTTTAAAAAATCCACGCCTAAAGGTCTCGGTGTGGTTAGAAAAATTTCTTCAAAAAATCCCGGCCTACAGGTCTCGGTGTGGTTGGAAAAATTTCTTTAAAAAATCCACGCCTTAGAGTCTCGGGGTGATTGGAAAAATTTCTTTAAAAATCCACCCCTAAGAGTCTCGGTGTGGTTGGGAAAATTTCTTTAAAAAATCCACGCCTTAGAGTCTCGGGGTGATTGTAAAAATTTCTTTAAAAATCCACCCCTAAGAGTCTCGGTGTGGTTGGGAAAATTTCTTTAAAAATCCACGCCTAAGGGACTCGGGGTGATTGGGAAAATTTCTTTAAAAATCCTCGCCTAAGAGTCTCGGGGTGATTGGAAAAATTTCTTTAAAAATCCACGCCTAAGAGTCGACGCCTAAGGGACTCGGTGTGATTGGGAAAATTTCTTTAAAAAATCCACGCCTAAGAGTCTCGGGGTGATTGGAAAATTTTTTTTTAAAAAATCCACGCCTAAGAGTCTCGGGGTGATTGGAAAAATTTCTTTAAAAAATCCACGCCTATAGGTTTTTGGTGTTGTTGGAAAAATTTCTTTAAAAAATCCACGCCTATAGGTTTTGGTGTTGTTGGAAAAATTTCTTTAAAAAATCCACGTCTATAGGTTTTGGTGTTGTTGGAAAAATTTCTTTAAAAAATCCACGCCTATAGGTTTTGGTGTTGTTGGAAAAATTTCTTTAAAAAATCCACGTCTATAGGTTTTGGTGTTGTTGGAAAAATTTCTTTAAAAAATCCACGCCTATAGGTTTTGGTGTTGTTGGAAAAATTTCTTTAAAAAATCCACGCCTATAGGTTTTGGTGTTGTTGGAAAAATTTCTTTAAAAAATCCACGCCTATAGGTTTTGGTGTTGTTGGAAAAATTTCTTTAAAAAATCCACGGCTATAGGTTTTGGTGTTGTTGGAAAAATTTCTTTAAAAAATCCACGCCTATAGGTTTTGGTGTTGTTGGAAAAATTTCTTTAAAAAATCCACGGCTATAGGTTTTGGTGTTGTTGGAAAAATTTCTTTAAAAAATCCACGGCTATAGGTTTTGGTGTTGTTGGAAAAATTTCTTTAAAAAAATCCACGGCTATAGGTTTTGGTGTTGTTGGAAAAATTTCTTTAAAAAATCCACGGCTATAGGTTTTGGTGTTGTTGGAAAAATTTCTTTAAAAAATCCACGGCTATAGGTTTTGGTGTTGTTGGAAAAATTTCTTTAAAAAATCCACGCCTATAGGTTTTGGTGTTGTTGGAAAAATTTCTTTAAAAAATCCAAGCCTATAGGTTTTGGTGTTGTTGGAAAAATTTCTTTAAAAAATCCACGCCTATAGGTTTTGGTGTTGTTGGAAAAATTTCTTTAAAAAATCCACGCATATAGGTTTTGGTATTGTTGGAAAAATTTCTTTAAAAAATCCACGGCTATAGGTTTTGGTGTTGTTGGAAAAATTTCTTTAAAAAATCCACGGCTATAGGTTTTGGTGTTGTTGGAAAAATTTCTTTAAAAAATCCACGGCTATAGGTTTTGGTGTTGTTGGAAAAATTTCTTTCAAAAATTCACGGCTATAGGTTTTGGTGTTGTTGGAAAAATTTCTTTAAAAAATCCACGGCTATAGGTTTTGGTGTTGTTGGAAAAATTTCTTTAAAAAATCCACGGCTATAGGTTTTGGTGTTGTTGGAAAAATTTCTTTAAAAAATCCACGCCTATAGGTTTTGGTGTTGTTGGAAAAATTTCTTTAAAAAATCCACGCCTATAGGTTTTGGTGTTGTTGGAAAAATTTCTTTAAAAAATCCACGCCTATAGGTTTTGGTGTTGTTGGAAAAATTTCTTTAAAAAATCCACGCCTATAGGTTTTGGTGTTGTTGGAAAAATTTCTTTAAAAAATCCACGCCTATAGGTTTTGGTGTTGTTGGAAAAATTCCTTTAAAAAATCCACGCCTATAGGTTTTGGAGTTGTTGGAAAAATTTCTTTAAAAAATCCACGCCTATAGGTTTTGGTGTTGTTGGAAAAATTTCTTTAAAAAATCCACGCCTATAGGTTTTGGTGTTGTTGGAAAAATTTCTTTAAAAAATCCACGCCTATAGGTTTTGGTGTTGTTGGAAAAATTCCTTTAAAAAATCCACGCCTATAGGTTTTGGTGTTGTTGGAAAAATTTCTTTAAAAAATCCACGCCTATAGGTTTTGGTGTTGTTGGAAAAATTTCTTTAAAAAATCCACGCCTAAAGGTCTCGGTGTGGTTAGAAAAATTTCTTCAAAAAATCCCGGCCTACAGGTCTCGGTGTGGTTGGAAAAATTTCTTTAAAAAATCCACGCCTTAGAGTCTCGGGGTGATTGGAAAAATTTCTTTAAAAATCCACCCCTAAGAGTCTCGGTGTGGTTGGGAAAATTTCTTTAAAAATCCCGGCCTACAG
The DNA here is from genome assembly GCF_047663935.1 of Musca autumnalis. Classification (NCBI taxonomy): domain Eukaryota; kingdom Metazoa; phylum Arthropoda; class Insecta; order Diptera; family Muscidae; genus Musca; species Musca autumnalis. Next base: position 180,809,233 of record NW_027412088.1, read on the forward strand.
GTCTCGGTGTGGTTGGAAAAATTTCTTTAAAAAAATCCACGCCTTAGAGTCTCGGGGTGATTGGAAAAATTTCTTTAAAAATCCACCCCTAAGAGTCTCGGTGTGGTTGGGAAAATTTCTTTAAAAAATCCACGCCTTAGAGTCTCGGGGTGATTGTAAAAATTTCTTTAAAAATCCACCCCTAAGAGTCTCGGTGTGGTTGGGAAAATTTCTTTAAAAATCCACGCCTAAGGGACTCGGGGTGATTGGGAAAATTTCTTTAAAAAATCCACGCCTATAGGTTTTGGTGTTGTTGGAAAAATTTCTTTAAAAAAATCCACGCCTAAAGGTCTCGGTGTGGTTAGAAAAATTTCTTTAAAAAATCCCGGCCTACAGGTCTCGGTGTGGTTGGAAAAATTTCTTTAAAAAATCCACGCCTTAGAGTCTCGGGGTGATTGGAAAAATTTCTTTAAAAATCCACCCCTAAGAGTCTCGGTGTGGTTGGGAAAATTTCTTTAAAAAATCCACGCCTTAGAGTCTCGGGGTGATTGTAAAAATTTCTTTAAAAATCCACCCCTAAGAGTCTCGGTGTGGTTGGGAAAATTTCTTTAAAAATCCACGCCTAAGGGACTCGGGGTGATTGGGAAAATTTCTTTAAAAAATCCACGCCTAAGAGTCTCGGGGTGATTGGAAAAATTTCTTTAAAAATCCACGCCTAAGAGTCTCGGAGTGATTGGAAAAATTTCTTTAAAAATCCACGCCTAAGAGTCTCGGGGTGATTGGAAAAATTTATTTAAAAATCCTCGCCTAAGAGTCTCGGGGTGATTGGAAAAATTTCTTTAAAAATCCACGCCTAAGAGTCGACGCCTAAGGGACTCGGTGTGATTGGGAAAATTTCTTTAAAAAATCCACGCCTAAGAGTCTCGGGGTGATTGGAAAATTTTTTTTTAAAAAATCCACGCCTAAGAGTCTCGGGGTGATTGGAAAAATTTCTTTAAAAAATCCACGCCTAAGAGTCTCGGGGTGACTGGAAATTTTTTTTTTTTAAAAATCCACGCCTAAGAGTCTCGGGGTGATTGGAAATTTTTTTTTTAAAAAATCCACGCCTTAGAGTCTCGGGGTGATTGGAAATTTTTTTTTTAAAAATCCACGCCTAAGAGCCTCGGGGTGATTGGAAAAATTTCTTTAAAAAATCCACGCCTAAGAGTCTCGGGGTGATTGGAAAAATTTCTTTAAAAATCCACGCCTAAGAGTCTCGGGGTGATTGGAAAATTTCTTTAAAAATCCACGCCTAAGAGTCTCTTGGTGATTGGAAAAATTTCCTTAAAAATCCACGCCGAAGAGTTTCGGGGTGATTGGAAAAATTTCTTTAAAAATCCACGCCTAAGCGTCTCGGGGTGATTGGAAAAATTTATTTAAAAATCCTCGCCTAAGAGTCTCGGGGTGATTGGAAAAATTTCTTTAAAAAATCCACGCCTTAGAGTCTCGGGGTGATTGGAAAAATTTCTTTAAAAAATCCACGCCTAAGAGTCTCGGGGTTATTGTAAAAATTTCTTTAAAAAATCCACGCCTAAGAGTCTCAGGGTGATTGGAAAAATTTCTTTAAAAAATCCACGCCTAAGAGTCTCGGGGTGATTGGAAAAATTTCTTTAAAAATCCACGCCTAAAAGTCTCAGGTTGATTGGAAAAATTTCTTTAAAAAATCCACGCCTAAGAGTCTCAGGGTGATTGGAAAAATTTCTTTAAAAATCCACGCCTAAAAGTCTCGGGGTGATTGGAAAAATTTCTTTAAAAATCCACGCCTAAGAGTCTCGGTGTGATTGGAAAAATTTCTTTAAAAATCCACGCCTAAGAGTCTCGGGGTGATTGGAAAAATTTCTTTAAAAACCCACGCCTAAGAGTCTCGGGGTGATTGGAAAAATTTCTTTAAAAATCCACGCCTAAGAGTCTCGGGGTGATTGGAAAAATTTCTTTAAAAAATCCACGCCTTAGAGTCTCGGGGTGATTGGAAAAATTTCTTTAAAAAATCCACGCCTTAGAGTCTCGGGGTGATTGGAAAAATTTCTTTAAAAAATCCACGCCTAAGAGTCTCGGGGTGATTGGAAAAATTTATTTAAAAAATCCACGCCTAAGGGTCTCAGGGTGATTGGAAAAATTTCTTTAAAAAATCCACGTCTAAGAGTCTCGGGGTGATTGGAAAAATTTCTTTAAAAAATCCACTCCTACGAGTCTCGGGGTGATTGGAAAAATTTCTTTAAAAAATCCACGCCTAAGAGTCTCAGGGTGATTGGAAAAATTTCTTTAAAAAATCCACGCCTAAGAGTCTCGGGGTGATTGGAAAAATTTCTTTAAAAAATCCACGCCTAAGAGTCTCGGGGTGATTGGAAAAATTTCTTTAAAAAATCCACTCCTAAGAGTCTCGGGGTGATTGGAAAAATTTCTTTAAAAAATCCACGCCTAAGAGTCTCAGGGTGATTGGAAAAATTTCTTTAAAAAATCCACGCCTAAGAGTCTCGGGGTGATTGGAATAATTTCTTTAAAAATCCACGCCTTAGAGTCTCGGAGTGTTCAGAAAAATTTCTTTAGAAAATCTACGCAAAAAGGTCTAAAGGTGGTTGGAAAAATGTCTTTAAAAAATCTACGCAAAAAGGTCTAAAGGTGGTTGGAAAAATGTCTTTGAAAAATCCACGCCTAAGAGTCTCTGGGTAAAGGAAAATTGTCTTTAAAAAATCCACGCCTAAGAGTCTCTGGGTGATTGGAAAAATTTTTTTAAAAATCCACGCCTAAGAGTCTCGGTGTGATTGGAAAAATTTCTTTAAAAATCCACGCCTAAGAGTCTCGGGGTGATTGGAAAAATTTCTTTAAAAAATCCAAGCCTAAGAATGTCGGGGTGATTGGAAAAATTTCTTTAAAAAATCCAAGCCTATGATTGTCGGGGTGATTGGAAAATTTTCTTTAAAAATACACGCCTAAAGGTCTCGGGTGGTTGGAAAAATTTCTTTAAAAAATCCACTCCTAAAGGACTCGACGCGGTTAGAAAAATGTCTTTAAAAATCCACGCCTAAAAATCTCGGTGTGGTTGTAAAAATTTATTTAAAAAGCCATGCCTAAATGTATCAGAGTGGTTGGAAAAAATTATTTAAAAAATCCACGCATAAAAGACCCATGGCGATTGGAAAAATTTGTTTAAAAATCCGCGTCAAAATGTTGCATGGCGGTTGGAAAAAAATCCATGTCTAAAGGTATGAGGATGACCGAAAAAAAATATTTGAAAAATTCGTCTTTATTGGTGTACTGCTGGACCGAAACATGAGTATTCCGTTCTTTGTTATGATCTTTTTGCAAGTAGCTGTGGCTGACGCGGACGACATAAACATTTTGTCCAACGTTGCACCCAATATCTGGAGATATGGTGGCGTCAGAATAAGGACACCATCGACCAATATATTCAGTGGAGACTCATTTCAGCAGTCCAGGTGGTGAACAGTTTGGCAGTGGATTTGGTGTAGGAGCTGCACCAAATTAGACATCATGTTATGGACGTTAGGACCCGAGACCAAGAAAGTGTGCGGAATTTCAGAAAGTTAGATATTAAACAGTTCTGGAAATCTTAACACCTTCATGAGGAACTCTTTTTTTCACTCTAGGGGACTTATTATATCTGAATTCTAGAAATGACAAGCTTCCACCCATGTAGTTGCTGAACCAACGTTTCAAACACGGCATCTGTTGTGATTGCAGCTTCTCGACATCCAGCTGCCGTCCTGTGTTAGACCGCACTTTCGCCGGAACATTAATACCAGTGCGTACACTGGCTGCTACAAGAAAACGGACCGCATCGATGTTGGCTTCTCGAATCGATTGGACACTGGGACACTCGGAAGACAATTCTTCCGTCTATTACAATTTGATCAAACGGTTTTTCGTTTTCCTTTGTATGTATGTCGAGGTGTTGGGACCTGGTGTTGCTCACTATCAGTTTTTTGTCGCTGCAAAATCGATTAGCCTCATAAAGGCTGAATTTGCGACCGTGAGACCAAAGATATTTCCCTGCCAATTTTAGCATTAAAATCTCCTAGAACAATTCTGAGGTCATGACCACGGCAGCGGACAAATACTCACTCTAGGCGCACTGAAATTGCACAGATGAATTAAATGTAAGTCCTGTTTGGGTACGATAAAGGTTCTTACCTTATCACCGTTGTAGAAAGCAATAACCGCTACTATTGCTAAGTCCAGCAACACTGTTGTTATACAAATAGGGTTCCTGGACTAGAGTAACGTCGAATTCAGAACGGGGAAAGCAAAAGTTCGGCAGTCGCATTGCAGTGATGCGGATTGATCTGTGCCACGAAAAGTTTGGCCGGCCGGACCTCTACATCAGCCATTTTAATTTGTGTTGCCGGGGTGTTTTGGAGCCTTTGGGTCATTATCTCGGGAAGTATGGTGGCTTTTAAGAATTTTATAGGAATTTGAGAGAAATATTTCTCATCAGAAAGCTGTGAACCAAACTCGCTAAGATGAGAAATCTTGGTAAAATCTAATTTAAATACATAACCTTTCACGGTACACACAGGAAGGGAAGGCAAAAGCTTTACGAGTAATTGAGAACCCAAGTGAAACAGGTCACCATTCTATTATAGCCACGTAAGTAACACTGTGCGACAACAAGCAAAAAATGACAAGGAAAACTGAGTAGATTATGGAAGTATAGTTAAAAATATGAGACACGTGTATCGGCGTTTTTAAAGAGTACATCGAAAAGTAACCAAAGTAGGCGAGGCAAGTTCCGCTTATTTCTAGTTTTTTTTTTTTTCGAAATATTCTAGTTCAAATATTATGGAATCCTTGCATTTAAGGTATATAGTGTCTTTGGCAACTTTACAGAGAAGGATGTGGGCAATATTTTTTTTGTTAAAAATTTTAACCCTCCTGCGGTTCATCAAAGGGGTCTTTTTTGTCCTTTTTTCGAAAATCTTTCAAAAACTCTATTAAAATGTGATCATATCAAACCCAAATGTACTACAAAACTGTTCGTCATAAAATTTTACTATAGGTCTCAGAATACACCAAATCTTTAAATCTTATCTAACCGCCAGAAATCTCTAAAAATTGAAAACACGTTTTAGGGTTAAAGTCGAACTTCATCTGAATTTATTCAAAATTGTACCACAAAACATAATTTTAGAGAGATGGCTGTCAAAGACAAAAATATTCTTCGTCAAATTTCACTAGGGGTCACTAAAGAAAGGAAATGTCTCTTTACATTATATATCATAAAAATAGCAGTATCAAATTTGCTGAAAAAAACATGAAAATATTTCCCATTTTTTAATGAAATTTTTTTGTCTTTTTTTTCGAGTTAAAAATACGCAATTTTTGCAGCTTCGATCTGGATTTTCTATATTTTGTAGATTATTTGGATTTGATATGATCACATGTTAAAGGAGTTTTTGAAAGATTTTCGAAAAGGACCAAAAAGACGACTTTGATGAGCCGCAGGAGGGTTAAAATTTATGACAAAAATACTGCCTCCTGCTATCCTCCTCTGTAAAGTTGCCAAAGATACTAAAATGCAAGGATTCCATAATATCTTTACTAGAATATTTCAAAAACTAGAAATGGGCGGAATTTGCCCCGCCTACTTTGGTTACTTTTCGATGTAAACTATAAAAACGCCGATACACGTGTCTCATATTTTTAACCATACTTTCATAACCTAATCAGTTTTTCCCATCATTTTGAAAAAAATTGAATGTTGTTGCACAGAGTACCGAGAGAATTTCCTCCTTGTCCCTACTGTGGTGTTCGTGGGAAATACGTTGTTTTTTAGTAATTTAACAACTTACTAATAGCCGCAATGGAAAGCCCCATATGCTGCGGCTTGTGGCTTAAACCATTAAAAAGCCATTATTTTTTATCCAACACGTTTTCATAAATCCACATAAATTTATCTTCACCTACAATTGTAAATTAATGTTTATTTTTTAAAATCAAAACTCAAATTTTTAGTTTAATTATATAAAATAAAGACATTAAACTTCACATTTGTACTACAACCATCAGCTATAGATCAGTACGAGTATTTCCTGCTGCATTTCTGAAAAGTGGAACATCATGGGACAATTTTTAATATTTACATATTTTATAACAAAATAATGTGGTAAGTTCTTTTTTAAATTTTGTTATTAATTTTCAAAATTAATAAAGAGACCTTTGGGAAATGTTAACGGCACGTAACTTTAATGTTGAATTTCATAGACAAGCTGTGCCTGTTGCCACCTATCCAATAAAATTTTTGAATTGCAGTCTGACAAAATTGGATACCAATCGTTATTCTTGGAATGTATCTTTTATCCCGGAGAGTCAATAAATAAAAAAAAAAAAGCTAATGCAGACGTTCAGGTTCAAAGTACCTATAAATATCCCAAGCAGTGTTTGAATTTGCTACTACAGTCGAAATCGCTTATAACGTCGTCGTTTATAACGTCATATCGCTTATAACGACGAAATCCGAAAGTCCAGAATTTCTGTCCTTTATATTCCACACAAATAAATATCGCTTATAACGTCATCGATTATAACGTCATATCGGTTGTAACGTCGATTTTTTGTGAAATATTTGAATTTTGCTATCGGTTATAACGTCGAACCATACAAAGAAAAAAAATTTTTCTAAATATTTTGTTGTGTGTTTTATTTTCAAACTCAAACAACAAGAAAATACTAAACATATGCACAACATATTCGAAGATGGAATTGGACAGCTGAATTACGACTCACATGTAGGCGGTCTCAACTCAATTAAGTTTGAATTTTTGCCACCCAATGACACATCTGGTTTACAACCCACGGGCCAAGATGTAATAAAATCATTAAAATCGTATTGCCGGAAACCATCAGTGCCAGAGGCGTGTTTAGCTGTAGAAACTCTTCAAAAATGTATTTTCTCAGAAGATGTTACAAGCAAAGAATGTGTTTTGGAAACCCTTTCAGAACTGAGATCTGTGTTAAATTTAAAACTTATGTTGGAATTCAAAAGCCCAAACTAAAATAACAGACCATTTTATATAGAACCATAAATTAACGTAATATATTTGCTGCAGAATTAATTTAACAGTCCATTTTTAACAGACCATATTATATAGAACCATATCCTATATTAACGTAATATATATGCTACGTCTCAGTAATGCTGGCGACATTTCCTGAGTATTTCAGCCATGAAAAACTTCTCTACAAGTTCTGTCGTAAGACACGCCGTTCGGACTCGGCGATAAAAAGTAGGTCCCATATCATTGAGCCAATATGAATCGGCGTGCACTCATTGATATGAGAGAAGTCTCCCTTGTCCCTTCGGGGATGTTGTGGGAACATATGTATGTATCTGCTGCAGAATTGATTTAATATCTTTATTTTTATTATTTTGTTTTTAAGACATTCGAATTGAATTTTATACTTACTTAATAAAACAACGTATTTATACCCAAAAGTCACCATACATAATATAATTTCACCACTTTTATAAATATCGTTTATAACGACTATCGCATATAGCGTCCGATTTTGGTCGGTCCCTTGACCGACGCTATAAGCGATTTCGACTGTAGTTTTTCACAGCACAACACAAGGTCTATGCTGGTGCTGTGAAAGTGGCGCAGCATAGCACATAGCCATAACATCAAAACCAAAAACGAGCGCTATTGCTATGCTGTGCTGTTTTCAAAAACAAAATCGAAAACTGTTGCTGTGCTATGCTGCGAACATGAAAGTAGCATAGCACATGGTATATGCTGTGCTTCTGAAATCTTCGCAGCAGATAGCATAGCATAGTCATCCAAAACAAAAACGAATGCTATTGCTATGCTGTGCTGTTTTCAAACACAAAAACGAAAGCTGTTGCGAACATAAAAGTAGCATAGCACATAGCAATAGTCATGAATTCAAAAAACGATTGCTGTGCTCTGCTATGCTGTAAGCATTTCTACATAGCATAGCATCATTATTGTTAACCAGCAAACTCCTAACCCCCATTATTATAAACCTTTTTTGTTATGGTTTGGATTTATCGATCAAATTTTTTAGCGTTTCGGTTAAAATAATGTTAAAAGGGATCATTCAATTTCAAGGATAACTTTTTTGGCATTGCCTTTAATGTGAAAATTATATTTTTAATGTCTTTAAATTCGTTTATTTTGCGTTTTAAAATACATCCAATAGTAAACGAAAACTTATAATCATCGCCCTATGAGTTGTTCAGTGGTGTTTGTTGCATTCAGGGTACATATCGCACCTGTTCAACAAAATGGTAGTAACTCAAAATTTTGAAATTGTCACTTTTTAATAAAAAACGATTGATAATGATCAACTCAATCCACTGTAAAAATCTCTCATTGTTTTGTCTACTCCTTCATCAAAAAATACAATTATTCCACTTTTCATGTCCTCAGAGTTAGTAGTAATGTATGAACAGGTTTTTGTCTCTACTGAAAAGTAAGAAATTTTGAGTTGCTTCCTTTTGCACGGTGCTCTTGAAACAATTTTAAATGGAAGGTGCTTACACCTTGGAAGTTTTTGCGGATTCTGAAACTACAATGTTCATAGATGAGACAAGTCAAAAAACAAAAAAATCGCCGGAGCGCTTTTTAAATAAATCGCGATTTAAGTTGACATATTTAGGGATTGTTTAGGTTTTCACGATTTTGCTTAGAAACCTCAAGTCCTATCAAAATGGGACTAAAGAAAATGTTGTAGCTATGAAAATTCTTTACAAGATCGACCTTTATGATATTTTTCAGATATTGAAGTTCAAATTGTGATAATGCATTGACTGTATCGCCCCCTTATAAAACAATGTCATGAATGCAAATTCCCAACTTAAACTTATATATCTAAAAAAATGGTACAACTCAGGAAAAGTTACTTAAGCCCGTTTTGTAGAGATACAGAATTGAATTGAATTTGAATTGTCCCAATTTGAACTTCAATATCTCAAATACGGTAAAACCGACGATAATACCATAAATGCCAATCTTGTAGAGAATTTTCATAGCTACAACATTTTCTTTAGTCCTATTTTGATAGGACTTGCGGTTTCTAAGCAAAATCGTGAAAACCTAAACAGCCCCTAAAAATGTCAACTTAAATCGCGATTTATTTAAAAAGCGCTCCGTCGATTTTTTTTTGTTTTTTGATTTTTCTCATCTATGAACATTGTAGTTTCAGAATCCGCAAAAACTTCCAAGGTGTAAGCACCTTCCATTTAAAATTGTTTCAAGAGCACCGTGTTTGTTGATCAGGTGCGATATATTAAAAAAGGTACAAGTGGCGATAACCTGCATTTAGAAGCTCGAAATTCGCTTCCATAAGCCGTGGACCAATCTTGCGAGAATTTCATTAAAAGTTTCATGAATTTAGGCGTTCTTATTTCGAATTCTCCACTACAGCAATTTTACTCTACTGTGGATCTTGATCTAGAAACTTGATCATAAAGGAAAAGTGTCAACATGTCAAAAATAGTAGACTGTAGCAGGTTCTGGTACAGAGCAATAGTTGCGGTCAAAATAATAGTAGTGTGTTAAAAAAATATCGAAATGTACAATTAGTTATGGTTTCACAGCTCTATAGCAAATTCTGTTATATTTCAAATACATACTTCTTTTCAATCAAACATTTTTCTGGGTTATGTTTGATGCTATGCTGTTGAATTTGTTCATAGCACAGTACAGCAATAGCTTTCGTTTTTGTTTTCATGACTGCGGCTGTTTACTATGCTGTTAAAATGTCTGCAGCACAGCATAGCAATAGCACTATGCTATGCTATGGGCTTCGCAGATTTCAGAAGCACAGCATAGACCATGTGCTATGCTACTTTTATGTTCGTAGCATAGCACAGCAACAGTTTTCGTTTTTGTTTTGGATGACTATGCTATGCTATGTGCTGTGAAGATTTCAGAAGCACAGCATAGACCATGTGCTATGCTACTTTTATGTTCGCAGTATAGCACAGCAACAGTTTTCCATTTTGTTTTTGAAAACAGCACAGCATAGCAATAGCATATTTTTGTTGTTTTCAGTGCTGTGCTGGTAGCAAATTCAAACACTGATCCCAAGGATATAAAAATAAATAAACTTCTTGATTCGAAATGGAATATTTGTGAGGCATTTGAAAGCATGACTGGCTTAGCTGTGTCGGTGTGATGGCCAGCCAACCAACTGGTATAAAAGGAGGCTGCAAACAGACAATCTGGACAGTCGTCTGTTGATGGCAGTTGTGTCATGCGGGGGATTTCCGTACCAGTGACCAAAGTGGAAGTAGTGTAGCATTAGTCGGTTGAGTTGAGTGGGGGATTGCCGTACCCTCAGCGAAGCAGAAATTAGTTTGTGTTGTTCGTTTATAGTCAGGAGGGGGATTGCCCTCAGCATTTATGCTAACGAGGGTATATACACTTTCATACGGGCAAAATGTGTCTCATCGAAATAATGGTTTTAGACCCCAAGTATGTTTGGACGAAACGTGTTTCAGACAATTTGGAGTCGATTGAGCAATATCCGTCCGTCTGTCTGGCTGGCTGGAGCGCACGATAACTATCGAACGGATCAATCGATTCGATCCAAAATTTGGCTTTCGTAATATTTTACCCAAACTTAGTTTAAGTTCGAAGATGGGTTATATCGGTCCACTCCTTCCGGTACCGATTTGGTCCATACTTTGCAAATCGTGAAATGTCGACCAGACTTAGATGAGTTTCCAATATGGACTCAATCGGTCCACTCCTTCGGGTACCTCCCACACAAAATTTGGGATAAGTTCTGTTTAGGACCTGCTCTCGAATCGCTTTGATTTTTGTTTTAGCAGCTTGTATTAACTGCCCCCTATACGACGGTACAAGTTTCATCAGGGGCAAGCCCACACTTCCTGAGAAAATAGCCCCAAAGTTGCAAAAACAACACCTAAGACACCGCGTGAGGTGGTTGCAGCGCAAGATAACTCTCGAACGGATCCGCCGATTCGGTCCAAAATTTGGCCTTAGTAATTATATGTCCAAAAATAGTTTAAGTTCGAAGATAAGCTATATCGGTCCACTCCTTCAGGTACCTCCCCCACAAAAGTACAAAAATGTTCGGAAAAATTGTTCGTACGGTAACTTTTGAAGGGAGTGGCCGAATTGGTTCATACTTTACACATCCTAATATATCTACCAGATATAGATCAGGTTCAAATATGGACTATATTTGTCCACTCCATCCGGTACCTCCCACACAAAATTTCGGATAAGTTCTCTTTAAGACCTGCAATCGAATCACTTAGATTTTTGTTGAAGCAACAAAAGCATTCGCTGCCTCAATTACGATTTTTTCAGGGGCAAGTCCATACTTCTTGAACAAACAGCCCGAAGGGTGTAAAAACCCCCTATGGCAGTATATATTGTGTCTGGAGATCCACTTCCATAATGGTCAATGTCGATCCATTCCTTTAAGTATATCCTCCGTAAAACTTTTGATCTTTAATCCTAATCAACATTTTAGTCGGTTCATACATCCAAATTTTTTGAAACCCCCTAAATACATACGTTTTTTGGGAAAACAATTTTTTCAATATACACAGGGTGAGGGTATATGGCAAATAACAAAATTCCTTCGCAATTCCATTTGAAGAAAATTAAAAAAAAATTTCGCGAGCACATCTACGATTTTTGGTATAGAGTTAAAGGAAACAAATCTGGTTTCAAATCTGCTCGCGTTCACGAAATTGGCCGATGCGCGCAAAAGTTATAGCGGTTTTTATCCTCTTATAAAAAAAATAATTCTGTTTTTTGTTTATTGTTGACCTTTGATCTTTAATATTTCTTATTGTGATTTTAGTTCGGCTGTAGGTCCTTGTAATAAAACAACGAAATTTTGTTTTATTTTTAATTATTTATTTCCAATATTTCGGCCGTCTTCGACGGTCATCATCAGGGATTTTTGGTGTTATTTTAACAGGTAGCAGGTGTCAGTTCTCCATCACTGTGGAACAGCGACAGTGATGGAGAACTGACACCTGCTACCTGTTAAAATAACACCAAAAATCCCTGATGATGACCGTCGAAGACGGCCGAAATATTGGAAATAAATAATTAAAAATAAAACAAAATTTCGTTGTTTTATTACAAGGACCTACAGCCGAACTAAAATCACAATAAGAAATAAAAAAAATAATTTTAAAATTTCTTATTTTTTGTATTGAGAACATGTAAGCATATATCAGTAACAGCATTTGATATCCATCCGTAGATGCACCAAATTTTCCAAAATGTGTTTTTATTTTCGCGGAAAATCAAAAAAATTAAAAAAATCTGGCAATAAATTCAAATTATACTAACTCAGAGTCCGTATAAACCTCTAAAAACTAAATTAAAAATACGTACAGAAACTAGACAACGCGTAAAAAAATGTGAAACCAAAATTATAAACATTGGCTTTATAAATTGCATATTATAACAACAACAAAAGAGAAACAACGAAGATATCACAATAGTAGCAAATAAAACCCCAATTTTCATTTTTGCCATTTTAATTATATTGATGAATATCACAGCTATGGTTGAAAATTTTCCAAAAGCAAAGCCTGACTATGAAACTAAGAGATCCCGTCTTTACAATAATGCAAACTAGGTCGGCGTAGGTAACCAAAAAACGGAGATATCGCAATAGTCGGTAATGCATCCCATTTTTCTATTTTTTTTGGAAATCACGCTACAGGTCGCAATTCTGATCGGATCGTCACGAAAATTTGAGGGTTAATGGGGATCTCACAGATGAAGAAGCCTATTGATTTTGGTGATGGTCGGATAATATTTAGGGGTCGGAATGGGCAAACACTTATTTGGAGAAAAGTCAACATTTTATTTCAAAGCCAATATCTCTGTTTCTTTAAGAGGTATATCAAAAGCAAAACCTGACAAGGAAAGTAGAAAATATCACCCTTACAGCGATGTAAATAAGGTTGCCGTAGGTGGTCAAATAGCAGAGATATGGCAATAGTCGATAATGCATCCCATTTTCCGATTTTTTTGTAATCACGCTACAGGTCGCAATTTTGATCGGATCGTCACGAAATTTTGGGGGTTAATGGGGGTCCCAAAGAAAAAGAAGCCTATTGATTTTGATGATGGTCGGATAATATTCAGGGGTCGGAATGGGCAAACACTTATTTGGAGAAAGGTCAACGTTTTATTTCAAAGCCAATATCTCTGTTTCTTTAAGAGGTATATCAAAAGCAAAACCTGGCAAGGAAAGTAGAAAATATCACCCTTCCAGCGATGTAAATTAGGTTGTCGTAGGTGGTCAAATAGCAGAGATATCGCAATAGTCGGTAATGCATCCCATTTTCCGATTTGTTTGTAATCACGCTACAGGTCGCAATTTTGATCGGATCGTCACGAATTTTTTGGGAGTTGATGCGGGTCCCACAGAGGAAGAAGCCTATTAATTTTGGTGATAGTTGCATAATATTTAGGGGTCGGAATGGGGAAAAACTCAATTGGAGACAAATTCAAAGTTTTATTCTTTGTGAATATATTGGCTTCTAGTAGGGGTATTCCAACGGCAAAACCTGTCAATGGAAGAAGAAAATATTACCTTTACATTGGTGTAAAGCAGGTTGGCGAAGGTGGTCAAACAAGGGAGATACCACAATAGTCGGTAATGCATCCAATTCTTCTATTTTTTGCAATCAAGGTACAGGTCGTAATTTTGATCGGATGGTCACGAAAGTTTCGTTGCTTATGGGGGTCCCAGAGAGAAAGAGGCATATTATTTTTGGAGGTAGTCGTATTATATTCCCTAAAAGAAATGTTTACCAGTGAAAAGCTTATGCACAGGGGTAGTGGTGTAGGGTATCACATGGTCGGCCCCGTCCCGACTATAGCCTTTGCTCACTTGTTTATAGCATATTGTATTCTGCTTGTTGAGCCCTTTCATTTGATACCCATATTGATGGGATTGATAAAACCTACGTTATCCGCCATTTTGTAGCGGCCGCCATCTTGGATTTCAATTTTTTATAGTATATTGTTGTTGAGCTTGTTGAGCCCTTTCATTTGATACCCATATTGATGGGATTGATAAAACCTACGTTATCCGCCATTTTGTAGCGGCCGCCATCTTGAATTTATAATGATAATGAATAAATATAATTGTATTGTCACCAAAATCCAAAGTGTATACAAAATTTCAGATTAATCGGTTGACAGGAAGAGGGTGTGTCTCCTCCGGTTTTGAACAGCTCGGCTGGCAAGCCATCGGCTCCTGCTGCCTTATTATTCTTCAGCCGGTTTATTGCTGTCTTTACCTCATCCTGGCTGGGCAGTATACATTCAATACCATCTTCTGGGATTGGATCTGTGGTATCTTCGCAGTCATCGCTACTATCAGATACCCACAGTTTGGAAAAATGTTCTTTCCATATCCTGAGTACACTATCTGTATCAGTTACCAAATAACCTTGGTGGTCTCTACAAGAGGATGCGCCTGTACCAAAGCCATCAGTTTGATGTTTTACTCTTTGGTAGAACTTTCGGACTTCATTCTGGCTCCTGAACATTTCGAATTCTTCACACTCCCGCCTTTCCCTGTCTCTCTTTTTCCTGCGGAAAAGACGTTTCTCCTCTCTCCTTTTCTCCCGATATCTGTCTCGTGCGCTATTCGTTGCTACTGATTGTAAATTAGCTCTATATGCCGCATTTTTCTCTTCGGTAGCAGCACGACACTCCTGGTCATACCATGGATTCCTTGGTGGAGGTCTCTGTTATCCAAGTATGGATTTTGCGGCTGTTTGCATGGAGTGGGCAATATTTTGTCATTGTGCTGATATGTTATCGGGTCGAGGAGTGCTTTCATTAAACAATTGGGCCAGTTTAGTGGAATAAGCTGTGGCTATCTGTTGTGTTTGCAGCTTACCGATGTCCGCGAACATTCCAGGTGCAGATTCGCAGATCATGGTCCTTAAAACGTTTGCGGTGTTCGTCAACTTTAGAGAGGTTTGTTTTTCTTTTCTTTCGTTTGGCTGCTTTTTCTTGGGGAGGGTTACTAACCCGACGCCCAGATCCAAGTTTTTAACGTTCTTATGGGAGAACGCGCGGCACATGTTAGCGCACTACTTTTAATGTTAGCTCACTACCTTTAACCTGTAACGTTGAGCTTTGTTTTCTGGATCACGCGACCAGATATTTCTCCGCTTCACAAAGTCTACAATTTCGCTGACATTGTTATGGAAACCATTGCAATTGAATGACAGGAATGATGCATTTTCGGGGGCGCTGAACTATAACATGGTGCGTAGATGTTGCGTTTGTTGTTGTTTGGCAGAAGTCAGAGTCACACTGGGATATGATCTGGTGCAGCAATCAGCAACATAACTCCTTTCGGAGTAGTCTTGGAGGCGTCTTAGGCCAGAGCAGCCTCGGAAGTGGAACCATTCCCTACATCCATCTCACATTTCATCGAAGTTTATATTTGGTGGACGAGGATCTTACAAATTAAACACATTCATGGCCCGGGGTTCTTTTCTACCCTAGTGCGAAAAAAAGAAGAAGAACTCGGAGAAGGCATTCCGGGATATATTGCAGCTGCCATGGTGAAAAAATATACCTGTGACCCCGGTAAATTGAGGCTATACCAAAACATGGACCTATATTGACAGTTTTTGTGGATATGTTTTGTGACCACTGGAAACCTCAAATGTCAAATTCAGGTAGTTCGGGCGCAAAATGTAAAATCTTCAAACTACCGAAAATTGGGAGGTGCCGCTAAGTGGAGGCTATACCAAAACATCGACCTATTTTGGCAGTTAAATGGAGATGTTTCTTGATCACTAGGAACCTCAACTGTCGAATTACAGGCAGTTTGCTCAAAAATATAGTTAAAATCCACAAAATACCGAAAATCGGGTGGTACCGTTATATGGGTGCTATACAAAAATATAGACCTATTTTGACGGTTTTTAGCGGATATATTTTGTGACTATTCCCAAAATACCGAAAATCGGGAGGTATTGTTATATGGGTTCTATCCCAAAACATAGACCTATGTTCACTGTTTTTGGTGAAGATATTTTGTGACCACTGGGAACCTCAAATGTTCAATTGCAGGAAGTTTTCCGTTATATGGGGTCTATACCTCCATACTATGGTGGAAAGTATAAAAATATGAAAGCTCAAACAATCACAGAAGGACATAAGAATGTGTTAGATGAGTTCAATCTGTGGGGAACAATTGTGATGATTGATATAAAAACCGACAAAGTTAGTCTGAGATTGTAATCGTAAAACTGAGATTTACGATAAAGTCGGCTGCAGAGACGACCTAAAGTTTCTCTTCACTCCCTTCACTGAGAGGAGTGACATCTCTTATGTAAACTTTAAGCTGATCTGAAACATCAGTAGTGCTACACTCAGAATGGGATAACTTTCCATTTATCCACACTGTGATTTTCGTCGGAAAAACGTGTTTTTAGACATTTATAACAATTTATCAATAGCCACCATGGACAACCCCATTACACTGTGGCTTGTCATTGAAACTAATGCAACTAATGAATTGGGTTAAACCATTAAAAAGCGATTATTTTATTTTCTCCAACACGTTTCCATAAAAGTATATATAAGTTTTGCCTACCTTTACCTACAAATCTAAATTAATGACCAATTGTTTTTATATCAAAAACCATTTTTAGTTGTAATTATATAAAATAAAGACATTAAATCTCACATTTGTAATACATCCATCAGCTATATATCAGCACTTTCTATTTTTCCGGAAATGTTTAAAATCATAGCAATATTTTCATTTTTAATATCATTTATGGTAAATAATGTGGTAAGTTCTAAATAAAATATATTAATTATTTTCAAATTTAATAAATAGACCATTGCGAAAAGTTAGCAAAACGTAACTTTGACGTTGAATATCATAGACAAGCTGTAGTTGTTGCCAACTATCCGATAAAATTTTTCAATTGCAGTCTGATAAAGTTGGCCACCAGTCGTTATTCTTCGAATTTAGCTTTTATTCTGGAGCGTCAATTGCATACTACTGCTGAGATTGAAGTTCAAATTACCTATAAATATGCCAAGGATACCAAGATACATAAATTTCTTGATTTGAAATTGAATATTTGTGAGGCATTTGAGCGCATGAATGCAGTGCCCATGATACGAAAGTTATACCTGCAGCTAATGTCGTCAAGTAATTTGCCATGCAACTGTCCCATAAAAGGTGTAAGTACTAATTTTATTTTTTTTATTAATAATTATTTTCTTTATTTTTTATTTTCAGAAAATATTGTATAGCATGAGAGATTTTATTTTAACAGAAGACTACCTACCTCCCTATACACCAATACTAAGTTTCAATTATACCGTTGGTTTCTATGAAAGTAAGGCATTATTTGGCCAAATGGTGTCACTGGGTTCCACCGTGCCAAAGAAAACATCATCTGTTCGGAAGGTTAATCGTAAATCAAATACAAACGTATAACTTATGGTGAAGTTAAAAAAAAAAATTAAAAAATAAATAAATATTACCATTGCGCAAACTAAGATCAAGTTCCTAGGGTTCACAACGTTTCAACTTATACAAAATAGCCCTATCATTCGCTTCCAGATTAGAGGGCTGGAAGCCAAGTAACACCTGCAGTGTTTAACATGCTAATATGACTGTGTAGCCAAGTTAATATCATGCAGGTGCACCATATGTTGCACAGGCACCCTATTTGTTGGAACATAGATTGTCAGTTCAGGTCCCAGTCAGTCCGCAAGACCATACGAATGGAAACTGTCAACTTAGCCTTTAAGCGATCAATATGTGGCAAAAAAATCTTCCTCTAAGTCATAGCTATGTTCACGTGCTTGACTTGACTGAGGTGCCCTACGCCAAGTTCATCAGATCGGATGTGGAGAGGACGTTCATGGGCGTATGTGCCTTTCAGCAGTGTCTTGTCTGTAGCCACCTCAAAACACAGGGAAAACCTTAGAAATATCTTAAAATTTTAAAAATAATGTTTTTTGTTTTCAAATATATATTTATTTCAGCCACAGAGAATATAGCCAAAGCGCGTTGGATATTACTTACTTACTTAGCTGGCCCATTAACGAACATTTGTGCCATAGACCGAACTAAGAAAATATCTCCAATTCCCAATGTTTTTCGCTTCGCTTTCTGGAATACCGCGCCTTGTCATCTCTTCATCAACTTGTTTGCGCCATCTATTCTTTGGCCTGCCAATTCTGCGTGCACCGCCATATGGCGTGTATTCATACGTCTTTTTAGCGGGTTTATCATCGCTCATTCTTATGATATGGCCTAGCCAACGCAATCGGTGCATCTCGATACGCTTAACTATATTCATGTCTTTATATAGCTGATATAGCTCGTGGTTCATACGACGTCGATATTCACCGTCAACGCAAATCGGCCCGTAGATCTTACGAAGAATTTTCCTCTCAAACACACCAAGTACTGCCTTATCTGCTTGCGCAAGTACCCAGGCGTCGGAGCCATACATTAGCACGGGAAGTATCAGCGTTTTGTATAGTGTTATTTTTGTTTGACCAGATGTGGCTTTGTTTCTAAATTGCTTACTTAAACCATAGTAGCATCTGTTGGCCAATACAATTCTTCTTCTTATTTCACAACTGACGTTGTTTGTTGTGTTTATGGCAGTGCCGAGGTAGACGAAGTCTTTAACTACCTCAAAATTATAGTTACCAACTTCCACAGTTGGTCCGACCTCTATGGACGCTTTGCGCGTCGACACCATCAATTTGGTCTTTTCGCTGTTTACCGCCAGGCCCACTTTCGCAGATTCTGCTTCGACCTTCCTAAAGGTATCAGTTACTTCCTTTACTGATCGTCCCATGATGTCTATGTCATCAGCATAAGCAAGTAACATGTGGCTATTGGTGCAAATTGTGCCATTTCTTTTGACATTTGGATCTCGTATTACCTTTTCCAGCAAAATGTTGAATAGGCCACACGAAAGGCTGTCTCTTTGTCTGAAACCTCTTTTGGTACTGAACTGTTCGGAGAGGTTCTTTCCAACTTTAACCGAGAACCTAGTATCAGTTAGTGATCTTACAAAGCCGGATGAGCTTTGCGGGGATACCAAATTCAGACATTGCATGGAATACTTTTATCGGAGGGGACTGTCGAATGCTGCTTTGTAATCGACAAAAAGGTGATATGTGTCGATCTGCATCTCTTGGGTCTTCTCCAGGATTTGCCGCAGGGTAAATATCTGGTCAATGGTGGACTTGCCAGGTCTAAAGCCACATTGGTATGGTCCAATTATTTCGTTGACCATTGGCTTTAGTCGTTCGCACAATACCCCTGACACAATCTTATAGGCAATAGGGAGAAGACTTATGCCCCTATAGTTGGAGCTTACAGTCTTATCTCCTTTCTTGTGGACGGGACACAGGATGGTCAGGTTCCAATCGTCGGGTACTCGTTCTTCCTGCCAGATGGTGCTAACTAGCTGATGCCTACACCTTATCAGCGTGTCGCCTCCGGTTTTGAACAGCTCGGCTGGTAAGCCATTGGCTCCTGCTGCCTTATTATTCTTCAGCCGATTTATTGCTGTCTTTACCTCATCATGGCTGGGCGGTATACATTCAATAACATCTTCTGGGATTGGGACTGTGGTATCTTCGTCTTCTTCGCTGTGTATCCAACAGTTTTGAAAAATGTTCTTTCCATATCCTGAGCACGTTATCTGTATCTGTTACCAGATTACCTTGCTGGTCTCTACAGGAGGATGTGCCTGTACCAAAGCCATCTGTTTGATGTTTCACTCTTTGGTAGAATTTTCGGACTTAATTCTGGCTCCTGTACATCGTGATTTTTTCACACTTCCGCTTTTCCATTTCTCTCTTTTTCTTGTGGAAAAGACGTTTCTCTTATCTCCTTTTCTCCCGATATCTTTCTCGTGCGCTACGCGTTGCTACTGATTGTAACGGAGCTCTATATGCCGCATTTTTCTCTTCGGTAGCAGCACGACACTCCTGGTCATACCATGAATTCCTTGGTGGAGGTCTCTGGTATCCAAGTATGGATTTTGCGGATGTTTGCATGGAGTGGGCAATATCTTTCCATTGTGATGGTATGTTATCGGGACAAGGAGTGCTCTCATTAAGCAATTGGGCTAGTTGAGTGGAATATGCTGTGGCTATCTGTTGTATTTGCAGCCTATCGATGTCCAACTTCCGCGTTGTGTCTGTTCGTGCTTTATTTGCAACGTTTAGACGGGTACGTACCTTTGCTGCAACAAGGTAGTGCTCCAAATCAATGTTTGCGCCTCGGAACGATCGTACATCCAACACGCTCGATAAATGTCTTCCATCTATCACAACATGATCAATTTGATTACTGGTTCTTTGATCTGGATAGAGCCAGCTGCCCTTATGAATATCAAGATGAAAAAATCCATTATGTTATCATGGCAGGGTGATCCCGCTGCTGAAGCCTAGCAAGGATGTCCGCAAAGATGGATCATGCACTTCATGGCACCGGCGATTAGTTTTGTTGCCACTCTTTGGCCGTTGTTTAACTTGTGAAGATACGATGTCGTGCTTAAAGCATTCCACCATACCAAAGAACCATAGGTAGGTATTGGGCTGACTATGGTCGTGAAGATTAAATGGATGTAGTCTCAGTCCCCAGATATTGGCAATAGAATTCTTGCTTGAATATAGGGCTATTAGATGTCTCTTGACACATTCTTCGACATTAAATTTTCACGTGGTCCAGAATAATGCCGAGGAACTTGGCATTAATAGGTTGAGTGATTCGACTTCTAAGGCTTCTTTTTTTTGGCAACAGATGACAATGTATCTGGCCGATTTCAGTCAGTTTGTGACCAAAGTAGCTATAATTTGGTAATTGGTATTCCCAGTTGTCAAAAAAAAAAAACTTCTCCATCTAAAATTGTGGACATAGGATCATACATAACAATAATGTCCGATTTCAATTTTTATACCCTCCACCATATGGAGGGTAATAATTAAATTTGTCATTCCGTTTGTAACACATCGAAATGTTCGTCGGAGACCCTATAAAGTATATATATATATATATTAATTCTATGTCGATATGACCATGTCCGTCTGTCCGTCCGTCTGTCTGTTGAAATCAAGATACAGCTCGCAATTTTAAAGATAGAGAGTAAAAATTTAGTACAGAAGTTTTTATTACTTGCAGGATGGTTGGTATTGAAAATGGGATATATCGGTCTACGTTTTGATATAGCCCCCATAGAACGGTACCTCCCGATTTTCGATATTTTTAAGGTTTGAGCTTCATTATCCTACCAAAATGGCTGAAATTTGGTACGTAGCCTTCTTTAGGGGTATAAAACTTTCCCCCAGAATTTTGTCGGTATCGGTCTACACCTTCATATAGTCCCCATAGAACGGTACCTCCCGATTTTCGATATTTTTAAGGTTTGAGCTTCATTATCCTACCAAAATGGCTGAAATTTGGTACGTAGTCTTCTTTAGGGGTATAAAACTTTCTCCCAGAATTTTGTCGGTATCGGTCCACACCTTCATATAGCCCCCATTGAACGGTACCTCCCGATTTTCGGTATTTTGAAGGTTGTGGCCTCAATATTCCACCGAAATGGCTGAAATTTGGTATTTAGACTTCGTTTGGGGTACTCAAACTTCCCCTTTGAATTTGTCGGTATAGGTCAACGCCTTCTTATAGCCCCCATGGAAAAGTACCTCCCGATTTTTCGTATTTTGAAGGTTGTGTCTTCAATATTCCACCAAAATGGCTGAAATTTGGTATTTAGTCATCAATGTGATATAAAACTGTTCGCCAGAAATATGTCTGTACAGGTCCACGCTTTCATATTGCCCCATTTCTGACTAAAATTCGTTGGTATAGGTCCACGTTTCGATATAGCCCCCATAGAACGGTACCTCCGGATTTTCGTAATACTGAAGATTGTGACGTCAATATGCAACCGAAATGGCTGAAATTCGTTATTTCGTCTTCCAAGAGTTATAAAATATTCCAGAAGAGTATTATCAGTATAGGTCCACGTCTTCCTATATCCCCATAGAAGCTTACTTCTTGATTTTCGGTATTTTTTTAGTTTTAGAAACATTCTCTTACCGAAATATAGGAAATTTGGTATTTAGTCTTCTTTGAGCCTAAACACTTTCCGTCAGAAATTTATCGGTATAGATCGACGTTTTGAATTAGCCCCCATAGAATGGTGCCTCACATTGTTTTACCGAAATTGCTGAAATTTAGTATAAAGTCTTCTTCATACACGAAAGGAAACTAATTATTCCATTTTACTTCAATACAACTTGTGGTGGAGGGTATAACAAGTTCGGCCCGGCCAAACTTAACGACGTTCTTACTTGTATTGCTTATAACTTCATCGTGTGCCACCGTGGTGCAATGGTATGCACGCCCGCCTTGCACGCAGAAGGTCGGGGGTTCGATTCCCCGGCCAGGCTACATCAAACATTTTTCAACGGTGGCAAAATACCCCTCAGTAATGTTGGCGACATTTCCAGAGTATTTCAGCCTTGAAAAACTTCTCCAAAAGTGGTGTCTTAAGACACGCCGTTCGGACTCGGCGATAAACAGTAGGTCCCATATCATTGAGCTAAATATGAATCGGGGTGCACTCATTGATATGAGAGAAGTCTCCCTTGTCCCGTATGGGATGTTGTGGAACAATGTGGAATATACAAATTTGGCCCGGGCGAAATTAAAACTTTTTACTAGTTTTAATCAAACTTTTGTTTATTTTAATTATTTTATTTTATTACGATTTTTTTCTATTATTTGTCCTGGACTCGGTTGAACCTTCCACAATAAAACCGCCAAATGGTTTTCCAAATTCATGCAAATTCACCGAGTAATTGAAATAAAGGATTGGTGTATAGAGTGGCAGAATTTCATCGGTTAGCAAAAAGTCCGTCATATTGTACCAAATGTTCTAAAAAGAAGAAAAGCATACAATTATTTTAGGACTTACAAGCAATATATTAATTACTCTGTCTCTCTCTCTCTCTCTCTCTCTTACCCCTTTAATGGGACACGAATAAGGTAGATTACTCGATCGCATTAATTCGATGAATAACTTGTTGAGCATTGGGGTCGTTTTGAAATTATTCAAAGCATCGCATATATTCAATTTTATATTGAAGAACGTTTTTATTTGCATTTGTTGTTTCAATCGATAGGTTATTGTTATTTGAATTTCCGCATTTTCCTGTAAATCTCTTTCCAATATACACCACAAATTCTGTGAAAAACGATTCTGGGTTAATTTGTTTAAACTGCATTGGGCTTGAGCGACTGGTGAGCTGAGATTTGTCATTGTCATCTTGTGAAATTCCACATTGAAGGAACGTTTTGCTGCCTACGAAAGAGAACAAAAGAAATTCGATATTAAAGTATGCCAAAAATTATACCAAGCTGTACTTACCAATAGCGCTGGGGTATGAAGAAAAATTATAAAAATTATTAATTTTCCCTTACACATTGCCGCCATCGCCACCAACTAATGTTATTTATTATGCTGCCACGCCAGATTGAATATTAAATTTTTTTATTCATTAGTTTGGGTTTTTATTAAATATTTTTTAATGAATGCGTTTTAATTATCAAAATTAAAGATGAACTTGAATCAAATGATAGCATGATTTACATTAGGGGTGAGTGAATTCATACATAAATGGAACAGGTAAGAAAGGCGTTAAGTTCGGCCAGTCCGAACTTGTTATACACCACGAGTTGTATTGAAGTAAATGGAACAATTGGTTTCCTTTTGTTTATGAAGAAGACTATATACCAAATTTCAGCAAGTTCGGTAAACAAATGGTTTACCTTCAAAATACCGAAATTCGAGAGGTACCGTTCCACGGGGCTATATAAAAAGGTCGATCTATACCGACAAATGTCTGGCTGAAAGTTTTTAGGCTCAAAGAAGACTAAATAACAAATTTCCGATATTTCGGTAAAACCTTCAATATACCGAAAATCAAGAGGTACGCTTTTATGGGAGATATAGAAACCCACGGACCTATACTAATAATTCTCCTCTGGGATATTTTATAACCCCTTGGAAGACTAAATAACAAATTTCAGTCTTCAGGTGGGATATTGACGTTACAACCTTCAGAGTTACGAAAATCGGGAGGTACCGTTCTATTGGGTCTGTATCGAAACGTGGACCTATACCGACGAATTTCAGTCAGTACCAGATTTCAGTACCAAATTTCAGCCATTTCGGTGGGTTGCTGTATACCGAAAAATTTATTGCAGAATGATCTATACTCCCAACGAAAACTAAATCCTTCAAAATACCGGAAATCGGGTAGTTCCGTTCTATGGGTTCTTTATGAAGGCGTGGACCTATGCCGAAAAATTTCATATGGAACGTTTAATGCCCCAAATGAAGACCAAATACCAAATTTCAGATATTTCAGTGGAATATTGAGGCCACAACCTCCAAAATACCGGTGGTAGGGAGGTACCGCTCTATGGGGGCTACACTAGGACATGGACCTGTACCGACAAGTTTCTGGGGGAAAGTTTTATACGCCCAACAAAGGCTAAACAAATTTCAGCCATTTCTGAGGAATATTGTGGCCACAACCTTCAAAATACTGAAAATCGGGAGGTACCTTTGTATTTCAGATGGACTAAATAACAAATTTCAGCCATTTCTGAGAAATATTGAGGCCACAATCTTCAAAACGCCGAAAATCGGTAAGGTGCGTTCTATGGGGGTTATATGAAGGCGTGGACCTATACCGAAAAATTTCATATGGAACGTTTAATACCCCAAATGTCAGCCATTTCGGTGGAATATTGAGGCCACATCCTCCGAAGACGTGGATCTGCACCGACAAGTTTCTGGGGGGAAAGTTTTATACCCCCCACAAAGACTAAATAACAAATTTCAGCCATTTCTGAGGAAAATTGAGACCACAATCTTCAAACACGGAAAATCGGGAAGGTACGTTCTATGTGGGTTATATGAAGGTGTGGACCTATACCGAAAAATTTCATATGGAACATTTAATACCGCAAATGAAGACCAAATACCAAATTTCAGCCATTTCGGAGGAATATTGAGGCCACAGTCTTCAAAATACCGCAAATAGTGGGGTACCGTTCTATGGGGGCTATGCTAAGACGTGGACCTGTACCGACAAGTTTCTGGGGGAAAGTTGTATGCCCCAACCAAGACTAAATAACAAATGTCTGCCATTTCTGAGGAAAATTGAGACCACAATCGTCAAAACACCGAACATCGGGAAGGTACGTTCTATGGGGGTTATATGAAGGTGTGGACCTATACCGAAAATTTTCATATGGAATATTTAATACAGCAAATGAAGACCAAATACCAAATTTCAGCCATTTCGGAGGAATATTGGGGCCACAGTCTTCAAAATACCGGAAATAGGGAGGTACCGTTTTATGGGGGGCTATGCTAAGACGTGGACCTGTACCGAGAAATTTCTGGCGGAATGTTTTATGCCCCCAACGAAGACTAAGTACGAAAATTCAGCAATTTCTGAGGAATATTGTGGCCACAAACTTCAAAATACCGAAAATCGAGAGGTACCGTCAAATTTCTGGGGGGAAATATTAATACCCCAACGAAGAATTAGTACCAAATTTCAGCCATTTCGGTGTGATAATGAGGCTAAAACCTTCAAAATACCGAAAATCGGGTGGTACTGTTCTATGGAGGCTATATCAAAACGTGGACCGATATAGCCCATTTCCAATACCAAACATCCTAGGAGTAATAGAAACTTCTATACCAAATTACAAACCAAATTACTGAGGTCTTCTAACCATTGAATAACAAAGGGGTTTTCGGTAGCCTGAAGCCTAAGACATCTTGTAATGGTAGGAACCCATTGGGGTTTTCTCTAAACAAAAACTCCCTTAGGGTCTTATATAGACGGGTATTTTGTGTGTCCTGAGGTCTTTTAAAATATAAGACTATTGGGGTTTTCTGTAGACAGAATTGAGGTGTTTTAAAGAAAGAAAAATACTGGGATCTTCTGTAGGCAGACGACTATTGAGATCTTCTGGAGATAGAAGGTCATTTGTGTCTTCTAAAGATAGGTGATTTCTTAAAATAAAATACCCTTAGGGTCTTCTGTAGACCAAAAACCATAATCACGCTCATTTCCTAATCCCGCCGTCCCAGCTCGGTGTTATTTCGGGAATTCGACCAGCAGGTATATCGCTAGCGGCTTCAGCTGTGATGAGGTCCAGGCATATCCTATTTGCTGTCTGAATATGAGAATAATTGGGCAGTTTTGTGAAGCGGGTGAATACAATGTGTCTACCATCGCTCTCACAGAAGTATGAGTACCACTTTGTTCACACGTTTGGACGAGGTTGTTGTTGTAGCAGTATTGGTTTGATGCTGAGTGAATAGCCGCTGGCTGAAACACTTTTGGTTTTGGGTCAAGCCGGTACAAACAACCCACTGCCGTGGGATTAGGTGGACGTGGTTGTGGTTATGAGCGGGTCAGGCACCCTATTTATAAAGCAATTGGAGCCAAATGCCCTACCCGCGGTTTGGATGGAAACCACAGCCTCCGTTATACTCCCACGAGGGGTTCAATACCAATTGCCAGGCTATATTCGAAGATATAGGGGCACCTAGCACCCGCTTCACGAGAAAAACTACTTAAGCAAATAATGTCTCCAAATATCCTACTGAAATATCATCCGTCCCTTCATATGTTACACCCATATTTGCTAAATCTCTAATGTCATCAAAGTAAGAAGTAAGAACAGTCAGTAGAAATCTCAGACATCGCAGATTAAGCTAAAGTACGAACATAGCGTCACGAATTAATTCGCCATCCGCGCACCCCGGAAGTCGTCCACTGCGCAAACCACGGTCCAACTTATACAAAATAGCCTTACATTTCGCTTCCAGGATGGCAGTGCAACCGTTTAAAAAGTCCGACATGCTAATACGATTACACGTTGACACTGGCCCACCATTATACGGTTGGTACAGAGCGCCTGCTTAAACCCCAATCAGTTTCGAAAATCTGTAATTTTTCCTTCAAACGATCAAAATATGGCAGGAATTTCATTCTCTCAGCCATAGCAATGCCCAGGTACTTGACTAACGCACTGCATTCCATATTGACAAATTCGAATGTTGAAAGTACGACTATGGGTTATTTTACTTTTCAGCAGCATTAGTACCGTATTTTCACTCACTACTCCAACGCCTAGCTGGTCACTCCAGACCGCCGACCATACCCAATCATGATTAACAGGCCATCACCATACACACCGATTTAACAAATGATCACTAACTTCCGCACCAGAGAATCCATTATAAGGCTCCAAATAAATCGACCACAGATGGATACATGAGAGTAGCCCCGCTCCACATATACCCAGATTATCTCACTGGATCCCTTGACACAAGCTCTTCTTCCACTAAAATAACTTGACCAGAGAACAAATTTCTTACACCTAATCTCTAGACAACTTAGGGACCACGTTATCCCAAGAAAGCAAGTCAAATGCGCCCTTAACGTCCACAAAAATGCCAAGACCATATTTGCCGCTTGACCCCCTCGAATTATTCTGCACATACACGCTACCTCTACTGCGTCCACTCTACCCTCGATAAAACCCAACTGATGCGGAGACAATCATTCGCTGTAGCACTTCTTAAGCCTTGCCACCATCAGCATTTCCAGCACTTTTCCAAGCACTGGGAAAGTATCTCAGCAACGTCCCGTGGGCTGGGTGTCCCTCTACTAATTTTGGTCACCAATAATAGCAGATTATTCCGTCGTTTGCGATCTCTTCTAGCCGAGGAGGCAAAATTATCTAAAGCGCTTAGTACTAGCGGAATTTCAATGGCAATAGCCTTTACTTATCGTTAGACACCCTGATTGCTACCAAAGTCTGGAAAAATAGGCAGGATGGTACCGCTACTGAAGCCTGATAAGTATGCCAGCAAAGGTGAGTCATACAATCCCAGGGCATGGCCCTGTTTCGGACTTTTTCTGTGCAACATAAATCGGAATGCCTGTTCGGGATTCTATTAGTCCGTGTCGGGACGGAGGAAACTTAGTAACAAATTATATGGGCTCAGTTTGTCACATCCGCATTCACCACACTCAAACTCCGGTGAGATGCAACAGATGTCGGAACTGCATGGGAAACGTCCATGCGAGGGATTACAACAGGGACAATGGTGCGACATGCTGAGTGAACACAGCCCCAGTGAGTCCTGGTTGTCATCAGCAGAATACACGACTTCCCCGCAGTATTGCACACGCAGCATTTAACACTAACCGTTGTTGCTTCAGTCTCTAAAAATGTATCCGTTTTGCAATGTAATTACAATTGTCTTCGAGGTATGATCGAGCAAATAAATTTTATGAGTTGGACGAATTTCATAGTAGCGGGGGTGCAGAAAACTCAGATAAGCAACTGCCTGGCTGAGCAGATTGGTAACTCTACTATTTGCACGGCCAATGAGGACTCCCCTACCAGAATAAGCCAATATTGTCACAGTTCGTCAGGCATATACAGTATCGGCCAAAACTAAAGCACCCCCTCAGTACATTTTTTTGAAATGATAATTTTTTTATGAAAACTAAATTACAAATTTATTTTTTATTTTTCTTTTTATTTATTTATATCTTCATAATTGAAAAATACAAAAATAAGGAGATCAGAATTTAATAAACAAAAGTTAAAATTCAAAAAAAAAAATTAGGTCGCAAATATAAGCGGACAAAACTAAAGCACCCCCCCATTTGAGGTACAGCAAAAACTATTGAAATCAATATTTCGTTGCGTATCCTCTATTCTGAATGACACAATCACATCTGTTTGGTATAGAAGATACTAAATTATTAATTACTGCAGACGAAATAATTGATTTTCGGAAAATTTTGCTTAAATCCTCAAAATATTCAAAATCGGAAGGTACCGTTATATGGAGGCTACACCCAAACGTGGACCCAGGTCCTCGATTTTTGGTGGATATGTTTTGTGACCACTAAGAACCCTAAGTACCAAATTACAGCTAATTTAGTAGGAAAATGCGGCTTAAATATCCGAAATACCGAAGATCGGAAGGTACCGCTATAAGGGGGCTATACCAAAACATTAGCCGATATTGTTCATATTCATCCAAAAATGATGCTACAGCATCCACTAGTCAAATACAATACGCTAACGTTTAAAAATTAGCAAAAGAACGAATTGCAGAAGAACGGTAGACGCCGGCTTATTCAGTCGACGACCAGCAAAAAAAAAAAACCTTTCATATCGACTAAAAATGAAGGAGCCAGACTGGCATTCGCCAAGACCCATTTGAACTGTTTTCCGATGAATCTATGTTTAATTTAAAGTATTCAGATGGTAAAATGCTTGGACCAAATGGGCAACCGTTAAATCCTAAATATTGCAAAGACGCTGTAAAACATGGAGGCGGAAGGTTTTTTGCTGGTCGTCGACTGAATAAGCCGGCGTCTACCATTCTTTTGCAATTCGTTCTTTTGCTAATTTTTAATCCTAAGGGATTTAGTATTTGACCAGAGAATGCTGTAGCATCATTTTTGGATGAATATGAACAATATCGGCTAATGTTTTGGTATAGCCCCCTTATAGCGGTACCTTTCGATCTTCGGTATTTCGGATATTTAAGCCACATTTTCCTACTAAATTAGCTGTAATTTGGTACTTAGGGTTCTTAGTGGTCACAAAACATATCCACCAAAAATCGTGGACCTGGGTCCACGTTTGGGTATAGCCTCCATATAACGGTACCTTCCGATTTTGAGTATTTTGAGGATTTAAGCTAAATTTTCCGAAAATCAATTATTTCGCCTGCAGTAATTAATAATTTAGTATCTTCTATACCAAACAGATGTGATTGTGTCATTCAGAATAGAGGATACGCAACGAAATATTGATTTCAATAGTTTTTGTTGTACCTCGAATTGGGGGGTGCTTTAGTTTTGTCCGCTTATATTTGCGACCTAAAATATTTTTTGAATTTTAAATTTTGTTTATTAAATTCTGAATTCCTTATTTTTGTATTTTCCAATTATAAAGATATAAATAAATAAAAGGAAAAATAAAATATAAATTTATAATTTAGTTTTCATAAAAAAATTATCATTTCAAAAAAATTCACTGAGGGGGTGCTTTAGTTTTGGCCGATACTGTATAACGAGTAGTTTTGTCTAAGGCTGAGGTAAGCTCAATCGTCTCCAGTATTTAAGTGGAATAGTATTTAAGTGGAATTTCGGATATAGATGATTGTGTAGGTATGCTTGTTTATCGGCCCTCGGTGTCTTTGCTTCGGTATACGTCATTTACTCGAGTGCTGTGAAATATTCAGGTTCTGGTGTGGGAAGCTTGCGTTTAGCTGGATGCAAGCGGTATGATGGCTACGAGCCAGTAGCTGACTAGGAGCGTTGAGCTTTGCTGAGCGGTGAGCTTGATGCGAGCTGCTTACGAGCGAGTGGCTGGATACGAGCGGTAGGCTGCCACGATCTTGCTGGCTAGGAGCGCTGAGCTATAAGTTGACTACGAGCGAGTATCTGGCTACGAGCGTTACTCAGCGGTGAGCTTTATGCGAGCTGTGAACTGTTTACGAGCGCGTAACTGGATACGAACGGTAGGCTGCCACGAGCTTGCTGGCTATTAGCGCTGAGCTGTCGACTGCCGCTCGGTGTACTGGTTGCGAGTAGCAGAGCTGAGTGGTAAACTGGTTACGAGCGAGTGGCAGACTACGGGCGTTGACTGGTGAGCGAGTAGCTGGCCACAAGCGTTTACGGTGCTGAGCGGTGGACTGGATGCGAGCGAGTGGTGAGCTACGAGCATTGACTTGTGAGCGAGTAGCTGGCCGCAAGCGGTGACGGTGAAGAGCGGTGAATTGGGCGAGCAGGAGGCTACGAGCGTTGACTGGTGAGCGAGTAGTTGGCCGCAAGCGTTGACGTTGAAGAGCGGTGAATTGGGCGAGCAGCGGGCTACGAGCGTTGACTGGTGGGCGAGTAGCTGGCCGCAAGCCTTGACGGTGCAGAGCGGTGAATTGGGCGTGCCCCGGCCTACGTGCGTTGACTGGTGAGCGATTAGCTGGCCACAAGCGTTGACGATGCTGAGCGGTGAACTGGACTCGAGCGAGTCGTGGGCTACGAGCGTTGACTGGTGAGCGAGTATCTGTCCAGATTCGAGCGAGTGGTGGAATACGAGCGTTGTACGGCTACAAGCGTTGACGGGGCGAAGCGGTGAGCTGGATGTGGGCGAGTAGCGGACTACGAGCGTTGAACGGCGGGTAGCTAGCTACAAGCGTTGACAGGACGAAGCGGTGAACTGGATGCGGGCGTGTAGCCTTGAACAGCGAGCGGGTAGCTGGCAAAGAGCGGGTGAGCTGGCAAAGAGTGGTTGAGCTGGCAAAGAACGGTTTAGTTGTATTTATTCGTATAAATACATTCTTCAATTACACGGATAAGCTAATAATTAGCATAAACATTCATTATTTTCAAGAGAATCAAGTTTCGTTTCTTCTCCAGTGCCTGCACAAGAATTTATAATTCAAATATGATGTTTTCTTCGAGAAAAGTTGGTTTGTTGGGTTGTCTTTTGAAATGGAAAAAATTGTCTATTGAAAATTTTCATTTCAAAAACAAAAGCTCTCTTTTTTAATTGTGTAAGTGAGCAAATTGACACACACCGACAGCAAAAGAGCGCCCTTTGAGCAGCCTTGCTATAAATAGCCGACTACGATTATAGAGCTGGCAAGGAGTGGGGCAGCTGGAAAAAAGCAGGTAGCCGACTACAAATAGCTGGCTACGGTTATGCAGCTGGCAAAGAGGAGGTCAAGTACACTCGTTACTTACGTAGACTGAGGGTATATCTATGTCGGCAGAGTCGACTGATCCTAAGTTCTTGTTTTCAATGTCAATAATATCTTTTTATACCCTCAGCATTTATGCTAACGAGGGTATATGTATACACTTTCATACGGACAAAATGTGCCTCATCGTTTTAGACCCCAAGTATGTTTGGACGAAATGTGTTTCAGACAATTTGGAGTCGATTTAGCAATGTCCGTACGTCTGTCTGTCTGGATGGTACGCACGATAACTCCCGAACGGATGCACCAATGTGGTCCAAAATTTGGCTTTCGCAATATTTTGTCCAAGTTCAAAGATGGGTTATATCGATCCACTCCTTCCGATACCTCCTCCACAAAAGTTCGGAAATGTTCGGAAAATTTGCGTGCACGATAAATCTTGAAGGGAGTAACCTATAGGGTCCATACATTGCATATCGCGAAACTTCTGCCAGACTTAGATGAGGTTCCAATATGGACTCAATCGGTCCACTCCTTCGGCTACTCCCACACAAAATTTCGGAAAAGTTCAGTTTAGGACCTGTTCATGAATCGCTTTGAGTTTTGTTGTAACAACTTGCATTCACTGCCCCCATATAACGGTATAAGCTTCATCAGGGGCAAGTCCATACTTCCCCTATGGCACCATATGTAGTAGCTGGAGGGCTCGAACTGAATATAGCTATATTATGTTTTTCGCAGGCTAGTGTGATAAAAGCCCTATCTATCGATATCCCCGCAAATTTTTGAGCTTTAATCCTATCCATACTTTTGTCGGTGCATTCGGCCACAATTTTGAAAACCCCCCGAAATACATAAGTTTTTTTTTTTGGAAACAAGTAATTCAATCCGCACAGGCTGAGGGTATATCTCTGCCGACAAAGCCGACTGATACTTTTTTACTTGTTAAAGAATATTTTACCAATATTGTCTTGGCAATAGCCGTGGATTTTTAAAGAATATTTAAAAGTCTAATTGCCTTCAGTGATGGAATATACGGCGTATGAATATTTGAAGGAATATTGTGCGAATGCAATATTCATTCTTATACGCACCCGATTTTTTGAGTGTATTGAAAAGTAATTGATTCAGTAAACTGACACATAGCACAAAGTGGCCAAAATAATTTCCAAGAAGAAGACCTTCATTGAAGACAGAAGGTCTTTGAAAAGGTTTCCTCTCCTTTTTATACTTGAATAGAAAATCGGCTATAGGTCTTCTGTCTTTGGAAGACTTTAAATGGGTATTTATTCTGTTAAAAAATAAAAGTGTATTTTTGTGTTTTTATACCCTCCACCATAGTATGGAGGGTATATTAAGTTTGTCATTCTGTTTGTAACACATCGAACTAATCATTTGCGACCCTATAAAGTATATATATTCTTGATCAGGATAAAATTCTAAGATGATTTAGCCATGTCCGTCTGTCCGTCTGTCTGTCCGTCTGTTGTAATCACTCTAGCGTCCGCAATAATTGAGATAGAGTGCCGAGGGTCTTTTTTCCATAGGCAGGTCAGGTTCGAAGATGGGCTATATCGGTCCACTTTTTGGTATAGCCCCCATATAACGGTACCTCCGGATTTGAGGTATTTTGACGTTCTTCGCCACATTTGCAGACCGAATTAGCTATAATTTGGCACTTAGGGTTCCTAGTGATCAACAAACTTATATCCCAAAGGATATGGGCATAGGTCCATGTTTTGGTATAGTCCCCATATAACAGTACCTCCCGATTTTCGGTATTTTGAGAATTTTAGCCACAATTTTAAACCGAACTATCTGCAATTTGACATTTGAGGTTCTCAGTGGTCATGAAACATCTCCACGAAACATCGTCAACATAGGTCCATGTTTTGGAATAGCTCCCATATAACGGTACCTCCCGATTTTAGGTATTTTGAGAATTTTATCCACAATTTGTAACCGAACTCTCCGCAATTTGACATTTGAGGTTCACAGTGGTCATTAAACATCTCCACGAAACATCGTCAACAGGGGTGCATGTTTTGGTATGGCCCCCTTATAACCGTACCTCCCGATTTTTGGTATTTTGAGCATTTTAGTTACAATTTTTAACGGAACTAGCTGTAATTTGACATTTTAGGTTCTCAGTGGTCATGAAACATCTCCACGAAACATCGTCAACATAGGTCCATGTTTTGGTATAGCCCCCATATATCGGTACCTCCCGAGTTTCGGTATTTTGAGAATTTTAGCTACAATTTGTAACCGAACTAGCTGTAATTTGCAATTTGAGTTTCTCAGTGGTCATGAAACATCTCCACCAAATATCGTCAACATAGGTGCATGTTTTGGTATAGCCCCCCATATAACGGTACCTTACGATTTTCGGTATTTTGAGAATTTTTGCTACAGTTTTTAACCAAAATAGCTGTAATTGGAATTTTGAAGTTCTCAGCGGTCATATAATATCTCCAATGAAACATCGTCAACATAGGTCCATGTTTTGGTATAGCCCCCATATAACGGTATCTCCCGATTTTCGGTATTTTGAGAATTTTAGCTGCAATTTTTAACCGAACTAGCTATAATGATCGGTATTTTGAGAATTTTAGCTAAAATTTTGTCTATTTAAAAATAATCGTCAATATAGGTCCATGTTTTGGTATATCCCCCCATATAACTTTACCTCCCGAATTCGGGAATTTTCAGTGGTCACGAAATTTCTTCACTAAAGTTCGTTAACATGGGCCCATTTTTGAGGGTCTACATTGTTTTGATGAAACTACCCTCAATTTGACTCTTGAAGTTCCCTGCAGCTATAAAACTTTTCCGCCAAAAAATTTAAAGATAGGTTGACTCTTTGATACAGCCCCGTAGGTGGTACCTTTCACCTAGCTGAACACATTTTTTTAATTAGATTAAATAACACTGTGCATCAAAATGGAGGTGAAAGTCTGGGGCACGGAAAATTCCTCTTGTGGAAGAAAGGCCTTGGTGAGTATATTATGAACACCGAAGGACAGATCCACCGTGAGTCGAACTTCCGCGTTATGGCGTGATGAAATTTTTGTTCGAGACCCTGTGGGCCATCAGGAATTAGCATTTTCGAAAAGTTGTTACACCTTAAATTGTAAAAGGACCCTAATAATTCCATTTTAATTAAGACTTTTTTATGGTGGAGGGTATAAAAAGTTCGGCCCGGCCGAACTTAACGACTTTTTACTTGTTTTAAATTATATTAGATAATTTAGGCATTTGGATTATCCGTGGTCGAACCATTTATTCCAAATTGGTTAACAATAGTTTATGGTCGATGGTATAAAAAATTCGGCCCGGCTGAACTTAACGATTTTTTTTGTAATTTATAATATCTTATGTTATGGAATGTCTCACATGTTTGTGGTTTTTATTAAAACTAATGCTACTAATAAATTGTGCTAAACTATTAAAAATCAATTAGTTTCTCCAAAACACATCCAAAAAGCATATCAATGTTTAACTATCTTTATCTGGAAATGGATATTTATTTCAAAACGATATTGAAAAACATTTTTAGTTGTAATTATAAATTCAAGAAATTCAACTTCACATTTATTATATACCTCAGCGATAGATCAGTATTTCCTGTAATTTTTCTGAAATGTTTAAAACCGTGGCACAATTTTTATTATTAATATTTGTTGTGACAAATAATGTGGTAAGTGTTGTCTATAAAATTTATTTTCAATTTTCAAATTTAATAAAGATACCATTATGAAAAGTTAGCAAAACGTAACTTCAACGTTGAATATCACAGCCAACCTGTACTTGCTCCCGCCTATCCGATAAAATTTATGAATTCCAGTGTTTCACAATTAGGCACCAATCGTTTTTCATCGAACATGGCTTTTATACTGGAGCGTCAGTTGCTGGACAATGCAGAGATTGGTATTAAAATTACCTATAAATATGCCAATGATCCCAAGATATATACATTTCTTGATATTAAATTGATTGTTTGTGAGGCACTGGATAGCATACAAGCAATGCCCATGATACGAAAGCTATTCCTGGAGCTAATGTCGTCAAGTAATTTGCCATGCAACTGCCCCATAAAGGGTGTAAGTAATCAGCGAGAAGTTATGTATTTACCAAAAAAAGAGAGTAATTCCGTTTTGTTTTTATTTTCAGAATATTTTATATAGCATGTCGGATTTTATTTTAACCGAAGACACCCTACCTGCCTATACACCAATAATAAGTTTCA
Organism: Musca autumnalis; assembly: GCF_047663935.1. Classification (NCBI taxonomy): domain Eukaryota; kingdom Metazoa; phylum Arthropoda; class Insecta; order Diptera; family Muscidae; genus Musca; species Musca autumnalis. The sequence continues at coordinate 180,845,355 of NW_027412088.1, forward strand.
ATTATACCGTTGGTTTTTATGAAAGTAAGGCATTAATTGGCCGAATGGTGGTACAAGGCTCTACCTTGCCAAAGAAACAACCACCTCTACGGAAGGTTAATCGTAAATCCAATACAAAAGAATAACTTATAGTGGAGTTTTGTATATTTTAAATTATATTAAAATAAGGCAGTTCCATTGCCATTATTCCTTTTCACTTAATAACTATTTTTCAATATGTTGCCGTCAATATGCCTCATGAAAATATTTCCAAATCCAATTAACTTTAAATTAACTCAAAATGAAAATAAACACCTTATAGCATATTGTCCGAAATAATAAGATTTAGTTTACACAATTCTTCAAATTTCTTACAAGGGTCATCGGTCATCTTGAAAGGGTCATCCTTTTTAAGCAGCCAATCAAACACACCGACACACATATACATTTGCCAGACACTTAAGGTTATTTATGTTTGAAATTTTGTCAAGCATAAAATTAAATTTTGTGGTTAATTTATCAGTAGACAATTAACAAAAATTACCGGATTACGGTTCACTGACATGCGAAACCGAAATTATATCCAAGGATTTTAGGACAATAAAATATTTTAACAAACTTTGGCTGTCATGCGAAACAAATGACGGATACTGTGTGTGTTAAATCTTTAGGACATGATGGTTTGTGACAGTTTGAACAATAAGAAATTTAAACTACTGTGGTTAACCAAATCCGGATGACAATGAACACCTGAGTACCCTTTTACTATTGTTAACAGGCAAGTGGCGACCTTGGCAGACAATAATGAAGGCATTTTTCATAAGGAAGTTCATACGCCCTCAATGTAAAGTAAATGTAAAGAATAAATAAACAATTTCTGTTAAGTTCTTCTTCGAAGTGATTTGGAAAAATGAAAAGTTGGATATATAACATTTAAGGCTTGCGTACATAAGCTGCCTTGCCTGCTTACCTTGCTTGCTTCTGATAAAAGAATAAAAAAGAAAAGGGCAACCCAGTTCGAAATTTGCTTGGCCTTCTTTATTCTTTTATTTTTATTATGTCAGAAAGGCAATCAGGCAAGGCAGCTTATGTACGCAGGCCTTTAAGAAGTCACAGATAACAACCAAAGCTTTACGATCGGTTTCGCTTTTACTTGAGAAGTTCATCGGGTTGTTTCTCTGGGCATCGCATTTGCTTCGTTCCCGTACTATTTTTATACCCTCCACCATAGTATGAAGGGTATATTAAGTTTATTTTGCTGTTTGTAACACATAGAACTAATCATTTGAGACCATATAAATTATATATATTCATGATCGCGATAAAATTCTAAGACGATCTAGAAATTTCCGACTGTTGTAATCACTCTAGCGTCCGCAATAATTGTGATATAACGCTGAATTTTTTGCAAGCGAGTGTCTTTTTTATATGGGTAGGTCAAGTTCGAAGATGGGTTGTATATATACATTTCCGCCTAAATTAGCTCCAATTTGGCACTTGGAGTTTCAAGAGTTCAATAAACTTCCGCACCACGTTTTGTTATAGATCACAATTTAATGTAATTTAGCTAAATTTTTTGACCGAATTAAGTGAATTTTGGTCATAGTGGATGATAAGACGTCGTGTGAATAACTTTCGATCCAATTACCATAGCTAACTCTAGAAATAATTGGGATTCAAATTGCCGTCCTTAATCCGTTGGAACACCAAATCTAGCCACCAATCCTTGTAGAAATGCAGAAGCCACAGTTTCAGATGTGATGTCGCCCATCTTGTGAAACGGTCAATGCAGGTGAGGCAATATCTACAACCTTACGAAGATGGTAAAGGTGCAACGATGTCGATGCTGATATTTGCAAAGGACGTGAACCTACAACGCTTTTGGTATGTCTTTTGACATTTGGCAAGTAACACATGTTTTTTCCCAAGATAATATATCAGCTTTCATCGATGGCCACACAAAACGATCAGCTACAAGTTTGAGAGTGGATCGAGTTCCTGGATGTGATAAACTGTGGACTACATTAAATATTTCCCTTCGGAATCTCTTCGTGACAAAAGGTCGAATATTCTTTGTTGAACAATCGCAATATAATTCCTGTTCTGATTCGGTCGTTTTGATTTTCTTGAGAGAATGACTGTGTTCCGTAGATGATAACATTGAAATTAGTTCTTCATAAGTTTCTTGAACCTTTGCTAAGTCGTTGAAATTAAATGAATTAGGCATTTCAATCGTATTCAATCTGGACAAGAAATCAGCTGTCACATTATCTTTTCCTCGAATATATCGGGTATCCGTGGTATGCTGACCAATGTAGTCTAGTTGGCGCAATTGTCTCGGTGATGCTTTTTCTGATTTTTGTAGAAATGCAAACGAAAGAGGTTTATGGTCGGTGTAAATCGAAAATGATTGCCCTTTAAGAAAATATTGCAAATGTTTCAGACCGGAATATGACTCTTGTAGTTCGCTATCATACGTGCTATATCTGCGTTGCGCTTCTGAAAACTTTTTGAAATAGAATCCAAGAGGTACACATTTATCATTGACATACTGCTGAAGAACCGCACCCATGGCAAAGTCAGATGCATCGACCCAAAGAGATATAGGCGCACCCTGAACAGGATAAGAAAGAAGTGTAGCATTTGCAAGTTGATTTTTGCACTCTTCAAATGTATTTCTGAGATCTTGAGTCCATTCAATTTTCCGTTTGTCGTTATTTTTCTGACCCTTTTTAACTTCACGAAGAGCGGCTTGTGCTTCGGCAGCGTTTTGTATAAATTGACGTTATAAATTGATAACACCAAGAAATCGGTTTAACTCCAAAACAGTTTCGGGTAACGTATAATTTTTGATCACTTCTATGCGTTCTGGGTTTGGAAGTAGACCTTCCGGTGTTAAGAAATATCCAAGAAATCTTAATTCTGACTTACCGAATTCACACTTGGAGATATTAATGGTAAGTCCATAAGTTCTTAATCGCTCAAATAACAAACGTAGATGTTTCTTCTTCCAAATTTGCTGAAGCAATTAGTAAGTCATCGATATACATATACGTAGCAAAAATCAAGACCTCTAAGTACCTCGTTCATGAAACGCTGAAATGTTTGTGTAGCATTGCGCAAACCAAATATTAAGTGAAACAAAACATATTTACATATTTACACAAAGTTAATATTTCACAAACTTCAAGTTCATACTTTTAACTTCTTCAATTTTAAATTCAAATAATTATTGTAACTTCTAAAACTTCTAAGTGATTAGCTTCTAATACTTCGCTGAGGAGAGCAACTGCAGTGAATGTGATTTTCCTTAGTTTGTCGCTAGGCATTTAACTTTTTGTGAAGTTCTCTTTCCTCAATGAGCTGTGTTCACTAATTTGTTTCTTCTGTTGCGCTGTGTTCAGTGTGTGTCTTTAATTAAGTCGTGTGTCGTACGTCTGCTGTGTTCATTTAGTACATTTAGCAAGAAAGTGGGGCGCGCAGTTGTAGTGGCTGCGTTACCCATTCCTACATATATCTGGAACGGTTACTTATTTAATGATCTATAGTCCCTACATGGATGCCATTCATTGTTCTGTTTTGGTACTACAAATTCCACGACAAATTCCAAATTCCATCATATATTCAAATTCCTTCTTTACAATGTTCAGCTTTTCAAGAGACAATCTTCTGGGCTTGCTATGGACGGACAATCCTTTTGTTTCAATGAGATGTTTCACGGAATGTTTGACTGGACACAATTTATTAGACGGTTTAGTGATATCCTTGGATTCTTCTAAAAGAGAGTGGAAAGGAGAATCTTTTGGAGTCGTATTGCTTGTTACAGATGTTCGTTATATATTGAGCATACAATTGTCATATTTGTTTTCTTGTCAATTAGGCAGTGTCTTCTAACATCAACTAGCAAATCGAAATGCTTCCGAAAATCGGACCCGATAATTGATTGTGGTACGTCAGCAATTTTAAATGGCCAAACAAAATTTCTTCGCAAACCAAGATTCAGCTCATAGATTTGTTCACCATAAGTTCTTACAGTAGTGCTATTGGCGGCTTGGAGCCAATGAGGCGTTGAACGTTTTGCAAAATTGAAGCGGGTATCACAGACACATCCGCGCCGGTATCCACGAGGAACTGCTGATTAATATGTATGTCTCTTTAAATTAGGCGACATAACTTCAAACCCCCTTCATCCGTCACCATAGACGAAGGAGTTTTTAGTTTTCCGTCTTATATGTACACGGTGGGCGACACTTGGATGCCTTACTTCCAAATTTGAAATGATACCAGCATAGACGTTTAGAAGTATCACGAGATTGACAGGAATTTCGATTTCTGGTCTTACTTCTTGCACGATGTCCATCGTTAATTGACAGCTTATTGATTCGTTTCAAAATTTCACTCAACAACACGAATTCTCCTTACTAACTTGTGATATCGATGAATTGCCGAGTTGATCATTAATTTTATCCGCCATGACTCCAAGTTTGTCCAGGCTGTCGGTACATACGGATAAGACTGTTTTTATCATGGTTGGTAAACGTTGAAACCACAAAGATTTGAGCATGTCGTCTGATACTTTCCCTGATGATAGCTGGCGCATCTCCCTTCGTATGGCAGATGGTTTTCTATCGCCCATTTCGACATTCTCCAACAATTTCTGCAATCTTCTTTCTTCAGAATCTTGAAGTTCAGCTAGCATTGCCATCTTAATGCTTCATACTTATTGCTGGATGGAGGATTCTCGATGATATGACTTACAGTGTTGAGAATATTCGTCTCAATTGATCCAGCCAATGTATGGTATTTCGTTTCATCCTGCATAATTTCAGCATTAAAAAATTGGCTTTAAATTTGCCGGAACCAAAGCTAAGAATTTTGTCTTCCAAAATGGTGGGATTTTTACACCAACACGAGATATTTCAATAGGTGGAGATGAAGAGGCAGAGGAAAATTTTTCATCGTCGCAATTCGCCATTCGCGGGTCACCAATGTAGAAAACGAGGGTTTAATATTTTCTAACAAAATTTTATTTGATTTAAATTCCAAATTACATGAACGAATGTTTCTAACTGAATAAAAATTATTCTGGAAAATTTTCATAACATTGACAAACAAAAAATAAATATCAATGCCAACGTGATTGAAAATATTTTTTAAACCTAAAGTGGAAAATTGAAAAGTTATATTCCGCACACGTCATCTTCCGATTTTCGGTATTTTGGGGAATTTAGCTACAATTTTTAACTTTAAAATGAAATAAATTGATCAAGCTCGAGGTCTATCTAGACCTCGAGCTTGATCAATTTATTTCATTTCAAACAATTATAAAGGTCGAATAAAAAAACCAAAATTTACAATTTTTAACCGAACGAAAGTTTTCCACAAAAAATCATCGACATAGGTCAATGTTTTGGTATAGCCCCCATATAACGGTACCTCCAGATTTTCGGTATTTTGAGGATTTTAGCTGCAATTTTTAACCGAACTAGCTGTAATTTGACATTAAAGATTCTCAATGGTCACAAAAATCGTCAACATAGGTTCATGTTTTGCTATAGCCCCCATACAACGATACCTCCCGATTTTCGGAGTTTTGAGGATTTTAATGACATCTTTAGACCGAACTACCTGTAATTACACATTTGTGGTTCCTAGTGGTCTTAAACATTCCCACCAAAAATCGTCAACATAGGTCAGTCATTTCAACAAATTGTCGATTAAAATAACTTGTGCCCCTCTTTGGATCAGTCAGCGTAACGTTGCGTAGCTTGGAAGGACCCAGGGTTCGTGAGTGACATAACCATTGTCCAAAAGTCAATTAATCCGTTTTCAATGTGGCAACTATTTAGATGATGTATCACTTGTTCCGCTTATGCTCACCGAACAACCTATTGATTTTCAGAGTCAGCTCCCTAACTCTGGGGTCACTGGGTTTGGCGCGATCAAGTTCATCACACTCATTAGCAAGTCCCACTCACTTCTTAGGCAGGGAAATTAAGACTTAATTCAATATAGCGAGCGGCTGCGTGTTAGATGATGTCGCGGAACATCCTTTCTGGTATCCGAAAATACGAAGGGTTGGAAGTTCTGTGAAGCGGGGATTGTTAATAACAATGTTCCCATGATTGATCAAAGTAAAGCGTTCAGAGTTGACGAAACCGGGTGGTATGCTGATGGAGACGATCATTGGGAGATGGTTCGATCCAAGAGACACGACAGGCTGTTAAACCACGTGACGTCATTTGTCAGGCCAGGTATCGTCATTTGTCAGACACGGTGACGTCATTTGTCAGACCAGTTGACGTTATTTGCCAGACCACATAACACGATAGTTATGTCTGACGAACTATGACACTCTCCGCGAATTCTTGTAGGGACATTCTCATTGACCGTGCAAAACGTAGAGCTATCAATATGCTCAGCCAGCACTATACCCTTCTGGTCATTACCAAGGACTGAATGCCACAAGCCATGATTGTGATTTAATAATCTTAGAAAAGTTGGTTATGACCTTCAAAAGGGGCTAATGTTGGGTCTATAATCTGGAGTACAGCTGTTCATATGCTCAATATATAACGAACGGCGGTATGTGTACGTAAAACAACTCTACCACGACAGATCCACATCTGACTGCATGTACGGGTCAGTAGAGGTAGGCTCAAGCGAGATATGTAAGTAGGTATAGATAAGGCTGGTGATCCTTTCGACCATGATATTATTTTGGGACATAAAGTCCACTATTTCCTCGATCATACCTCTGAGTTCATTGCATTTAAATGGCAAAAAATGTGTATTGCCAGGGATTGGTACAGAAACGGCTGGAGTTAAGTCTCGTATTCTGGTGACGATGACTAATTTTTTTTGTACAGAAGGCCTTTTAGAAAGACTTATGTCTACCGAAGATTTGTCGCCTATAGAAGACCCATTGGAATGTATTCTTCATGTTGGTGGTCCTCTGACCTTCGAAAACCTTTGGAAGATATTCTCTCCATATAAGACCTATGGAAAATCTTGTGGTTTATAGAATGTCCATAGAAAAATTTTAGGAGGTGTTCTTTCCAAACAAGACCTTAAAAGTGCTTCGGTACTTAGATGACCCCCAATAAAGTCTTCTATTCGTCGGTCCATCGAAGACCTTTAGAAGTTCTTACGTAATAGAATGGCCTTCTAAAGGGTCATCTGTTATATAGAGGCCATAGAGACTTTTAAAGTGTCCTCTGTCCGCAGACGACTTTTAGAAGGACTTCTGTCCAGAGAGTACTCTATGAAGATATTTGGTCTATGTAATGAGGGCCTTCTATACTTGGAAAACCATTAAGAAGCCTTCTGTCGTTAGAAGACCTTTAGAAGGTCTTCAGTCTTTAGAAGATCTTCAGGCTATAGAAGACCCTTAAAAGGTCTTCCGAACTTAAAAGACTTTTGAAAAGTCTTCTGTCCACTGAATACTTTCACAAAATCATAGACAAACTTTACAAGGCCTTCTGTCCACGATGGTCGTTTAGAAGGTCTTTTTTCCTATAGAAGTCGTTTAGAAGGTCTTTTTATAAGGCCTGTTAGAGGTCCTGGGGTCCATGCAAGATTTTAAGAAGGTCTGTCGAACTTAGAAGACTTAAAATAAGTTAAAGGTCTTACTTGCGTAGAAGACCATTAAAGGTCTTGCATTCATACAAAATATTAAAAAGATCTTCCATACTTAGAAAACCATAATGAGGACACCTTTGTATGGAATTTTGTTCATAGAAGACCATTAGAAGGTATTCTGTCTGTAGAAGTCCTTTAAAAGCCTACCTTCCGTATTTAAAAGGTCGTTGGAAAGTTTTTTGTCAATAGAAGACCTTGAAAATGCTTTCATCCTTAGAGTTAGAAGGTCATCTGTCTATAGGGGACCTTTTGAAAGTCTCCTATGTTCAGAAGGCTCGCAGAAGATCTTTTGTCCATTAAAAGGTCTTCTGAACTTAAAAGACTTTTGAAAAGTCTTTTGTCCACTGAAAACTTTCACAAAATCTACTATTCATAGACAAACTTTACGAGGCCTTCTGTCCATGAAGGTTGGTTAGAAGGTTTTTTTCCTATAGAAGTCCTTTAGAAGGTTTTTTGTATAAGGTTTGTTAGAGGTCCTGGCGTCCATACAAGAGGTGAACAATGTCTGACTTAAAAGAAGTTGAAGTTCTTCCTTCCGTAGAAGACCATTGGAGGTCTTCTATCTATACAAAATCTTAGAAAGATCTTCCACACTTAGAAGACCATAATGAGGAGACCTTTGTATGGCATTTTGTTCATAGAAGGCCATTAGAAGGTATTCTGTCTTTAGAGGTCCTTTAAAAGGTCTCCCTTGCGTATTTAGAATACCGTTGGAAAATTTTCTGTCTATGAAAAACCTTGCGAATGTCTTTGTACTTAGACTATAATTAGAAGATCTTCTGTCTATAGAGGACCTTTTGAAGGTCTCCTATGTACTGAAGGCTTGTAGACGATTTTTTGTCTATAGAAGGTCTTAAGTTCTTCCATGGATAGAAGACCTTCTAAAGGTTTTGTATGAACATAAGTCATGGCAAAGTTCTTTAATGGACAGAGGACTTTCGAAAGGTCATGTACATATATCTACAGATGCCTTTCTATAGGTCTTCCTTGGGCAAAATCTTCTAAACAGGTAAATATTTTTCACGGACAAACGTCCTTCCAAAGCACATCTATATAAGGTAGAAGTTACAATCAGCTGTATTTTTAATTTTTTTTTTGTAAATTTTGTTTTACAAAATGTAATAGGGTCTACTCATGAAATTTGGAACTTCGAAATTTGCTACCATGAAATAATTCTTTTCATCCTAAACGTATAATAAAAATGACCTACGACGGCTCTGAATGATTTATATTTACATTTTGATTCATATTTGTTATATTTTAGAGGATTTTAAAAATGTATTTATGTTTTTTCGTGCGAAAATTTTTAGAACGACCCCATTATTGAAGGTTTTCTTTGACATTTAATTTTCCAATAACAACAATGTTGTTTATGTAAATGTGTTAGTTGTTGTACCTACCTTATACTACCTTATATAATTATGCCTTGCGTCCTTCTGAAGAAAAAGCTTTTAGAAACTGCTTTCAGTGCGAGAACATCTTTCGACGAATCGATTGAAAAACGCGTTTCTCTAATCAAAAAAATTCTCCACATGATACTGGTGTGGATATTTTTGCTTATATCCCTAATGGTTAGGTCTTCTATGGATATTAGACCTTCTGCAGATATTCCATGGGCAGAGGGTGTTTTATAGTTATTCTATGAAGATTTTGACTCTTGGAGGTTCTTTATCCATAGAATATATATAAAGTGTATATAGAACAAAAGTTTAGTCTTCATTCGTTTTATTCTTTTTGTGTCTTTACATCCCCAAATGTTTCTTCTCTTCCTAAATATCTCCCAAATAAAATACAAATTCCATTCATTTAACCAAGCATATTCTCGGCATCGCTTTCCTTATTGCATCGTATACATTTCGCGACCATTAACACTATCAAAAAATACTTATCACAAGTTCGCAACTATTTATGCAAAAGAATTCTTTTCACCGAAATTGCTTTTGCCGTAGGTTTTCTCTCTTCTTTTCTGACAAAACAATATCTTTATGGCCTAAATGGCTGGCAATTATTGTCCACAAGGCTGCTAATGGTGATAATGCAATTGGACAATGGCAAAAAGGAAACAAAGAAATGTGGCGAAAAATACGATATATGGATAATTTAAATAATAAATTGTACGAAGGTCCTATGGTACGTATACATGTTGTCGCTACGTATACGCCATTGTTTAGCATTGATGATATTTGTGTTTCTTCTTGTTCTGTTTTTTTTTTTAACTCTCGTTTGTTGCCTTCAACCGTGGATTGGAGGGTAAATTAATTTGTTGTTATATTCCAGACCATAATAGCCATGAAGTATTGAGTCAAAATAACGTTATGGGACCTACCAGGTTTTGCTACGTTACTTCAGAATATTTTTAAAAGGATGAATTGGTATTTATTTTTTATTGCAATGGAACAAATTTTATTTCAAATACGCATTGTCCCTAGACGACTTTTAGAAGAACTTCTGTCCAGAGAATACTCTATGAAGATATTTGGTCTATGGAATGAGGGCCTTCTGTATGTGGAAAACCTTTAAAAAGCCTTCTGTCGTTAGAAGACATTTAGAAGATCTTCAGTCTTTAGAAGAATTTCCGAAGAGGACCATTAAATGTCTTCTGAAATTTAAGGACTTTTGAAAATTCTTCCGTCCAGTGAAGATTTTCTGCTCATAGACAAACTTTACAAGACCTTCTGTCCATGAAGGCCGTTTAGAAGGTGTTTTCCTATAGAAGTCCTTTAGAAGGTCTTTTGTATAATGTCTGTTAGAGGTCCTGGCATCCATATAATATGTTAAAGAAGTCTGTCGAACTTAGAAGACTTATAAGAAGTTGAAGGTCTTCCGTCCGTAGAAGACCATTAGAGATCTTGCATCCACAAAAGATCTTCCATACTTACAAGACCTTGAGGAGAGGAGATATTTTTTTGCCATTTTGTTCATACAAGGCCATTAGAAGGTATTCGGCCTTTAGAATTCCTTTAAAAGGTCTTCCTTCCGTATTTAGGAGGCATTTGGAAAGTTTTCTGTTAATAGAAAACCCTGCGTTCGTCCTTAGAGTTCAGTTAGAAGGTTTTCTGTATATAATGGACCTTTTGAAGATAGGTGTACATGGCTGCTTTACCTTTAGCATTGGACAATTGCAAAATGGAAACAAAGAAATAGTGCGAAAAATACAATACAGGGATAATTTAAGTAATAAATTGTACGAAGGTCCTATGGTACGTATACATGTTGTCGCTACGTATACGCTATTGTCTGCCACTGATGATATTTATGTCTTCTCTTGCTCTGTCGGTTTTAAAACATTGCCCTAGATCATGGAGTGGAGGGTAAATTAATTTGTTGTTCCTTTCCAGACCATGATCGGCATGAAGTGTTGATTCGAAATAAAAAAAATTATATAAAAAGAATTTTCATATGGATCGACACGGTGCTCTTGAAACAAATTTAAATGGAAGGAGCTTACACCTGGGAAGCTTGCAGATTCTGAAACTACAATGTTCATAGATGAGAAAAATAAAAAAAATCGCCGGAGCGCTTTTTAAATAAACCGCGATTCAAATTGACATTTTCAAGTTTTTTTTGGGTATTCACGATTTTGCTTCGAAACGGCAAGTCCTATCGAAATGGGAGTAAAGAAAATGTTGTAGCTGTGAAAATTCTCTACAAGATTGACTTTTATGATATCTTCGTAGTTTTTAGCGTTATTAAGAAATAGAAATTGAAATTAGGACATGTATCGCCTCCTAATATTACAATGTTATGCACAGTGCGCCTTAACTAACTTTAAATGAACAACGCTTACACCAGCGAAGTTTTTGCGGATTTTGAAACAGCAATGTTTATAGGGTGACGTAGGGGATGAGAGATACCAAGGAACGGTCCTGACCGGCTTTAACATGGCAAAGTCCAATATTAATCTGGGTCCCTCTCTCATCTCTAGTGGACACTGACCTCCCCGTGGTATCACCTGGGGAGCTGCCTTTAACACCCGTTAAAGGTAGTGAGCTAACATGTGCCGCGCGTTCACCCATAAGAACGTTAAAAAATTGGGTTTGGGCGCCGGGTTAGTAACCCTCCCCTAGAAAAAGCAGCCTACTATAAAAAAACAAAAGAAAAGAAAAACAACCCCCTCTAAAGTTGATGACCCCCGCAAACGTTTTAAGGACCATGATCTGCGAATCTGCAAAGGCGTCACAACAACACCTAAAGGTGACGCACTGTATTATAGCTGTCATGACATAAAGCATGAGCTTGGTTGCGGGTTTGTAGTTGGTCGGAGGTTAAAACACCTGGTCTCCAGCTTCACACCTGTGAATGAAAGACTTGCTGCAATTCGAATAAAAGCAAAATTATTCAACATCAGCTTTATCAGCGCTCATGCTCCCACTGAAGACAAGGACGGACTGACCAAAGATATATTTTATGAGCGCTTAGAAGGAACATATGACCGTTGTCCTGCCCATGATATTAAAATTATTCTAAGCGATTTTAATGCCAAAATTGGAAAGGAAAATATCTTTGGCCCAACAGTCGAAAATTCAGACTCCACAATGAAACATCTGACCATGGCATGAGGCTGATAGACTTCGCAGCGGCAAACAACATGTTAATTGCCAGCACCAGATTTAAACGACATCCATAACTGCACCTGGCAGTCTCCAGATCAGAAAACAAGAAATCAAATTGATCACGTTGTGATAGATGGAAGACATTCATCGAGCGTGTTGGATGTGCGTTCGTTCCGAGGAGCAAACATAGACTCGGACAACTACCTAGTTGCAGCAAAGGTACGCACCCGGTTAAACGTAGCAAACAAAGTACGAACAGACACAACACGAAAGTTAGACATCGGTAAGCTGCAATCACAAGAGATAGCCACAGCATATTCCACTCAACTAGCCCAATTGCTTAATCAAAGCACGCCTCATCCCGATAACATATCAGCGCAATGGCAAAGTATTGCCCACTCCATGCAAATAGCCGCAAAATCCATCCATGGTATGATCAGGAGTGTCGTGCTGCTACCGGCATATAGGGTTACTTTACAATCCGTAGCAACGAGTAGCTCACGAGAGAGATATCGGGAGAAAAGGAGAAAGGAGAAACGTCTTTTCCGCAGGAAAAAGAGAGAGATGGAAAAGCGGGAGTGTGAAAAAATTGAGATGTACATGAGCCAGAATGAAGTCCGAAAATTCTACCACAGAGTGAAGCATCAAACTGATGGCTTTGGTACAGGCACTTCATCCTGTAGAGACCTGCAAGGTTATTTGGTAACTGATACCGATAGTGTGCTCAGGATATGAAAAGAGCATTTTTCAAACCTGTTTGTATCCAGCGAAGACGACGAAGATACCACAGATCCAATCCCAGAAGATGGTATTGAATGTATACCGCCCAGCCAAGATGAGGTAAAGACCACAATAAACCGGCAGAAGTCGATGACTTACCAGCCGTGCTATTCAAAACCGGAGGAGACACGCTGATAAGGTGTATTCATCAGCTAGTTAGCACCATCTAGCAGAAAGAACACGTACCCTACGATTGGAACCTTCCATAAGAAAGGAGATAAGATTGTATGCTCTTACTGTAGGGGCATTAGTCTACTTACTATTAGTCTACTCCCGATTTCCTACAAGAATGTGTCATGGATATTGTGCGAACGACTAAAGCCTATGGTCAACGAGATAATTGGGCCATACCAATGCGGCTTTAGAACTGGCAAGTCCACCATTGACCAGATAATTACCCTGCGGCAAATCCAGGAGAAGACCCAAGAGATGCAGATCGACACCTACCACATTTTTGTCGATTATAAAGCAGCCTTCGGCAGCCCACTTTTGTACCAAAAGAGGTTTCAGGCAAGGATACAGCCTCTCGCCTGCTGGAAAAGGTTATTCGAGAGGCAAACGTCAAAAGAAGTGGCACAATCTACACCAATTGCCACATGTTTTTTGCTTATGCTGATGATATAGACATCATGGGACGATCAGTAAAAGAAGTAACAGATACCTTTATGAAAGTCGAAGGAGAATCTGCTAAAATGGGTCTGGCAGTAAGCGGCGGGAAGACTTAGTTGATGGTGTCGACGCGCAATGCGTCCATAGAGATCGGGCCAACTGTTGACGTTGGTTCCTATAATATTGAGGTAGTAAAAGACTTCGTATACCTCGGCACCACCGTAAACACAACTAACGACATCAGTTGTGAAATAAAAAGAAGAATTATTTTGGCTAACAAATGCTACTTTGGCTTAAGTAAGCAGTTTAAAAACCAAGCCACATATCGTCAAACAAAAATAACGCTTTACAAAACACTGATACTACCCGTGCTGATGTATGGTTCCGAAGCCTGGGTACTTGCGCAAGCAGATAAGGCAGTGTTTGGTTGGTTTGAGAGAAAAATTCTTCGAAAGATCTACGGACCAATTTGCGTTGACGGTGAATATCGACGTCGCACGAACGGTGAATATCGACGTCCTAAAACAAGAAAAAATCGCTGGATGGATTTTTTAATAAATCGCGATCAAAGTTCATATTTTTAGGGTTTTTTAGGTTTTCACCGAAATGGGACTAAAGAAAATGTTGTAGCAGTGAAAATTTTGTATAAGATTTGCTGACTGATATTTTCCTAGGTTTTACCATTTTTGAGATGTAGAGGTTCAGATCAAACTTTCAGATTTTTTCTTAGGTGTTCAGGATTTAGCTTGAAAACTGTAAATCCTTTCGAAATGGGACTAATGAATATGTTGTAGCTGTGAAAATTCTCTACAAGATTTCGCTTTCATAATTCTTTCCTAGGTTGTACCTTTTTTGAGATATATACATATCGTCACCTAAAATGCCCAAAGACGTAACCCTCAAAGTTACCTTTTGAGGGTTACGTCTTTGGTCATTTAAGGTGACGATATGTTTAATTTGGGAAATATCAGTCATGACGTTGTTTTATAAGGAGGCGATACCGTCAATCCATTGTGAAACTATGAACGTATCGTGAAAGCTAATCTTGCAGAAAATTTTCATAGCTACAACATTTTCTTTGGTCCTATTTCGATAGGACTTGCGGGTTCCAAGTGAAATCGTGAAAAAACCTTAAAAAAAACCCTTAAAAATGTCAATTTGAATCGCGATTTACTTAAAAATCGCTCCGCCGATTTTTTTGTTTGGTTTTTCCGATTTTTCTCATCTACGAACCTTGTAGTTTAAAAAACCGCAAAAACTCCCAAGGTGTAAGCACATTCCATTTAAATTTGTTTCAAGAGCACCGGGTCGAGTATTGCTACGTTACTTCAATCTACAATCTCATATCCAAAAAAAAAAAAATTGTCAACATCTCTACCTTCAGAATATTTTTAAAAGGATAGATTTTTATTTATTTTTGATTGCAATGGAACATATTTTATTTCAATTACACATTTTAAGCCAGCCAACTAAGAAACTCTCTGAAATTCACTTAGAAAAAAATCCGAAAATATTTAAACTCCCGAATTCTGCTTGATCCAAGAACGTAAGGCACCCACATAGGTGTACATGGCCGGTTTACCTTGAGCACCACAACCAAAGCCCCATGAAACCACACCAAACAGCTTATTGTCCACAGTCAATGGGCCACCACTGTCACCTTGGCAAGAGCTAACCTGTCCACTAGGATGGCCGGCACAAATCATGCGATCCGTAATACCGGGAATATTTTGAGGATTACAGAAATCACGACTCCACAACTGGACACGAGCAAATTTCAACTTATTGGGCAGTTGCAAATTTCCATTGATGGCACCAAAACCACTGATGGTGGCCAAAGTGTCGGCGGCAAAATTAGTATCGGCGTCGGCCATTTCAATTTTATTCACACTGGAGGAACCCAATTTCAAAGGTTCAGCCAATCTAATCAAGGACATATCAAAATCTTGATTTTGTGAATTATAACGAGGATGAATTATAAACTGGGCAACATTCACCACTTTGCCATTGCGAGCCAGCAAATCAGTGGTGCCCACGACAACCTTCATGGCAGCTGGATTTTGTCCGACGGTACAATGGGCGGCGGTTACAATAAAGGTTTCCGATATAATGGAACCACCACAATGATGACGTCCTCTCAGTTGTAGCGACACCTGATATGGGAATTGACCAGGTGTGGCAAATTGTCCACCAATGATACGGCTGGCTGCAGATGCGTAGCCCAGCATTAAAGCCACCATTAAGAATCGGAACATTTTTGTTTTGTTGGTTTACTTGAATTCGAATTTGTTGAGTTTTGATTTCGCACTGATTTCCATTTCACCAAAATTTGCTTTTATAGGCAAAATTCTGAGAAAGTCTTTGCAGTGAGAACTTTGGAAAATTCTAAGTTCGTTATCATTTGTTCTAGTTCACAGCATGGTGTGAAGTGTCAAAATTGTTAACTTTTATGAATATTTCTGGCGTAAAGTTAAACAGAATTCTAATGGTTTTCGCTTGGGTTATCGCTTCTGTTCCCACAACGCTGTCAGCAGGGGGTCTTATTAACTTCCGCAAGTCTCATGGAGTGTCAAAGAAAACAACTAACTGGGTTAGATAAATAAATTTATAATTCGCATGTCTAAATATTCTACTAAAAAAAACAAACATTTGGAAATATTGTAAACAGTTTGTAGAGGTCAGGTCATAAAAGTCGCTCAAATATTTCTCATAAAAAATCACAAAAAATACGGTGTAGTCGACTTTTGCACATGTTCATAAAAGAGAAAATCCCCTCGGCAAACTATATATCGTTGGGGTGACGATAACAAGAACAAGCTATGCTTAAAAAATGTTACACCCTAGACAGACGGCAGCGTTAATTTGCATTAACTGCCTTAATTCAAATTAATTCGTGCATTATCCCCATTCTTAATGCACAAAATCAAAGGAAATTTAAACTGAATTTAGGTATTTCAATGTGGCAATGCTGTAAAAGAGAGCCCATATTAATGTAGGAAAGAGAGCATAGTCATGCTCTGAGACACAATTTGCATTGCAAACAACAACAAAACATTTGTTTACCAACAAACAGCTGTTTTGTAAATACAGAAACTGTCGTCTGTCAGGGTGAAATTAAATACAGTTCTTAATGCAAATTAACGATGCCGTCTGTCTAGGGCAGTGTTCACCAGCGAGCCCTTACTGAGAACAAGTGAGCGTAACTTTCAATGCAAAACACACAGTAAGGTATGCTCACTTCCTCTCAGTAAGGGCTCGCTGGTGAACACTGGTCTAGGGCAGCGTCAGGCGAGAGAGCGCCCATGTGCGCTCATTTAGCGTTGCCCTCTCCACACACAATTCAACCCATTGAAAAAGCATGCACTCACACAGTGACACCCCGTAAAGTATGCAATAGAAAAGTATGGTGCCTGACGCTGGTCTAGGGTATTAATCGATCCGGGGAGTGACCCCTAAACAAAGTGATGGTAATAACTTGAAATATATCCGAAAAGTCGAGACATACATTTCGGGAAGGATGGACTTCCCCAAAAAGATATGCACATACCGTTGTGATGATAATTCAAACCGACCTTGATGATAATTTCCTTGATAATTTCCTTGATAATTTCCTTGATGATAATCAACCTTGATGATAATTTCAAACCTATCCAAGGTATACTCCTAAGCAGCATTCCGGTGTTGTTATAGTACGACATTTCCGAAAAGTCAGGACGCATAGCCCTGATTTCAGGTATTTTAAAGTTTTTACCCGTTCTTTCCTTATATTTTTATTCATTATCACAACTACTAAAAGTTTGGCACGACTCCAGAGGTGGCTTTAAACTGAAATAAAATCACAAAATGTTGAAGTTTTGCTGGGGTGTTGGGTCTGTAGGAATGAACATAAAGGGTTCCCGAAGGAGAGGACTGATGTTACCCATTTTAGAAATTGATGTATGTTTGGACAAATAGACAGACAAGGCTAACTTCAATGCATATAATAGCTTTAGAAGGTATATTATCCTATATCCAACGAATACCTCTGGACCATTTTTAAAACTTAGAGGTCACCTGTCCATTAAATCTCCAATGAAGTCCTTCAGAACGTCTTCTGCCCAAAGAAAGTCTTTAAAAGTTATACTGTTATACTTCCAAAGAAGACTTCTTAGAAATATTTAAAACTTTGGATGTCATATGTCACGGTGCGACTTAACTAATTTAAAATCGAAGGTGCTTACACCTGGGAAGTTTTTGCATATTCTGAAACAACAATGCTCACAGATGAGAAATATTAAGAAACAACAAGTAAAAAGTCATTAAGTTCGGCCGGGCCGAACTTTTTATACCCTCCACCATAAAATCGTCTTAATTAAAATGGAACATTTAGGGTCCTTTCACAATTTTAGGTGGAACAACTTTTCGACAATGGATAGATTCCTACTGCCTCCCACTATTGCTTAAATTACACTGTGAACACAAATGTTGGGGCAGAGATAATTCCTTTTGGAGATGAAAGCCCTTGGTGTGTGTATATTAAAAACCCCGAAGGACAGATGCGCCGTGAGTCGAACTTCCGCGTTATGGCGTGATGAAGTTTTTGCAAGAGACCCGGTAAGACATCATGAATTAGCATTATATCTTTGTTTGTTGTTTTTGTTGAGCACTTACGAGTAAGCAACAGTGAACAAAGATATAACGCTAATTCCTGATGGCCCACAGGGACTCTAACAAAAATTTCATCACGCCATTTCATCACCAAGGCCTTTCTTCCCCAAGAGGAATTTTCCGTGCCCCAGACTTTCACCTCCATTTTGTTGCACAGTGTTATCTAATCTAATCTAAAAAAATTTGTTCAGCTAGGTAAAAGGTACCACCTACGGGGCTATATCAAAGAGTCAACCTATCATTAAATTTTTTGGCGGAAAAGTTTTATAGCTGCAGGGAACTTCAAGAGTCAAATTGAGGGTAGTTTCATCAAAACAATGTAGACCCTCAAAAATGGGCCCATGTTGACGAATTTTAGTGAAGAAAATTTCGTGACCACTGAAAATACCCGAAAATCGGGAGGTACAGTTATATGGGGGGATATATCAAAACATGGACCTATGTATATTGACGATGATTTTTGAATAGACAAAATTGTAGCTAAAATTTTCAAAATACCGATCATTCGGTTAAAAATTGCAGCTAAAATTCCCAAAATACCGAAAATCGGGAGATACCGTTATATGGGAGCTATACCAAAAACATGGACCTATGTTGACGATGATTCGTTGGAGATGTTTTATGACCACTGAGAACTTCAAAGGTCAAATTACAGCTAGTTCGGTTAAAAATTGTAGCTAAAATTCTCAAAATACCGAAAATCGGGAGGTACCGTTATATGGCGCTATACCAAAACATGGACCTGTGTTGACGATGCTTGGTGGACATGTTTAATGACCACTGAGAACCTCGAATGGCAAATTACAGCTAGTTCGGTTAAAAATTGTAGCTAAAATTCTCAAAATACCGAAAATCGGGAGGTACCGATATATGGGGGCTATACCGCAACATTGACCTATGTTGACGATGTTTCGTGGAGATGTTTCATGACCACTGAGAACCTCAAATGTCAAATTGCAGATAGTTCTGTTACAAATTATGGCTATAATTCTCAAAATGCCGAAAATCAGGAGGTACCGTTATATGGGGGCTATACCAAAACATGGACCTATGTTGACGATGTTTGGTGTAGATATTTCATGACCACTGAGAACCTCAAATGGCAAATTACAGCTAGTTCGGTTAAAAATTGTAGCTAAAATTCTCAAAATACCGAAAATCGGGAGGTACCGTTATATGGGGACTATACCAAAACATGGACCTATGCCCATATCCTTTGGGATATAAGCTTGTTGATCACTAGGAACCCTAAATGCCAAATTATAGCTAATTCGGTCTGCAAATGTGGCGAATAACGTCAAAATACCTCAAATCCAGGGGTATCGTTATATGGTGGCTTTACCAAAGAGTGGACCGATATAGCCCATCTTCGAACTTGACCTGCCTATGGAAAAAAGAACCTCAATTATTGTGGACGTTAGAGTGATTACAACAGACGGACATGGCTAGATCGTCTTAGAATTCTATCCTGATCAAGAATATATATACTTTATAGGGTCGCAAATGATTAGTTCGATGTGTTACAAACGGAATGACAAACTTAATATACCCTCCATACTATGGTGGAGGGTATAAAAAATCGCCAGCGGGATTTTCAAATAAATCGCGATTTAAGTTCGGTTTTTTATGGGTTCTTTAGGTTTTTACGACTTTGCTTGGAAACCGCTTGTTCTATCGAATTGGGGCTAAAGAAAAATTTGTAGCTGTGAAAATTCTCTACCAGATTGAACTCTACGATATTTTCGTAGGTTTTAGCGTTTTTGAGATATAGAAGTTCAAATTGACTGTATAAAACAATGTCATTACTGCAATTTCCCAAACTAAACTTAAATATCTTGAAAATGGTACAACCTAGGAAAAAATAAATCATCCAATCTTGTAAAGAATTTTCACAGCTTCAACATTTTCTTTAGTCCCATTTTGATATGACTTGCGGTTTCCAAGCACAATCTTGAAGACTTAAGATAAAAACCTAATAATTTGAACTGAACCTCTATATCTCGAAAAATGGTGAAACCTACGATAACCCTAAAGGTCAGTCTTGTAGAGAATTTTCACAGCTACAACATTTTTTTAGACTCATTTCGATACGACTTGCGGTTTCCAAGCAAAATCGTGAAAACATAAAAAAAACCTAAAATTGTGAATTTTGATAGCGATTTATTTAAAAATTCCTCCGGCGATTTTTTCTGTTTTTAAACCCTCAGCATTTATGCTAACGAGGGTATATACACTTTCATACGGGCAAAATGTGCATCATCGAAATAATGGTTTTAGACCCCAAGTATATTTGGACGAAATTCGTTTCAAATAATTTGGAGTTGATTTGGCAATGTCCGTCCGTCTGTCTGTCTGGCTGGTTGGAGCGCACGATAACTCTCGAACGGATAAACCGATTCTTTTCAAATTTTGGCTTTCGTAATATTTTACCCAAACTTAGTTTAAGTTCGAAGATGGGCTATATCGATCCACTCCTTCCGGTACCTCTCACACAAAAGTTCGAAAATGTTCGGAAAATTTGTGCGCACGATAACTCTTGAAGGGAGTAACCGATTTAGTCCATACTTTGCCCATCGTGTACCAGACTTAAATAAGGTTTCAATATGGACTCAATCGGTCCACTCATTATGGTACCTCCCACACAAAATTTCGGAAAAGTTCAGTTTAGGACCTACTCTCGAATCGCCTTGGTTTTGGTTGTACCATCTTGTATTCACTGTCCCCTATACGAGGGTACAAGTTTCCTCAGGGGCAAAAAATAGCCTGAAAGTTGAAAAACAAACCATATGACACCATGTTTATGGGTGGAAGCGCAAGATAATTCTCGAATGGAAATGCCGGTTCCGGCCAAATTTTGGCTTTCGTAATATTGTTTCCAAACTTAGTTTATGTTCGTAGATAAGCCATATCGGTCCACTCCTTCAGGTACCTACCCCACAAAAGTTCAAAAATATTCGAAAAAATTGTGGGCACGATAACTCTTGATGTGAGTGACCGATTTGGTCCATACTTTACACATTCTCATAATATCTACCAGATATAGATCAGGTTCGAATATGGACTATATTTGTCCACTCCATCCCGTACCTCCCACACAACATTTTGGATAAGTTCACTTTAAGACCTGCTATTGAATCACTTTGATTTTCAGTTGAAGCAACTTACATTCGCTGCCTCAATTACAATGGTAAAAGTTGTTTCAGGGGCAAGTCCATACTTCTTGAGAAAACAGCCCGAAGGGTGTAAAAACCCCCTGTGGCACCCCCATGGTCTATGTCGGTCCATTCCTTTAAGTACCTTTTCAGCAAAATTTGTTAACTTTAATCCTAATCAACATTTTTGTCGGTTCATACGACCAAAATTTACATAAGTTGTTTGTGAAAAACGTGTTTCAATTTGCACAGGCTGAGGGTATATCTCTGTCGGCAAAGCCGACTGATACTTTTTTACTTGTTTTTATTATCATTTAATCAAAATTGACCAAAAAGCCCATCAACAACAACACAACATACAAAAAAAAACCTTTTCCGATAAACAGCTTTATCAAAATTTGTATGTATTTTGCGAATTCGCAGGTAATAAGCTTTTAGACAAATGTAGATGCGCGTCCGGATTAGAGAAAAAATTCCAAAACCACCCATTTTTTTGCTTCAAAATGTCAGCATTCTTTTCACGCGTTTAAAGTGAAAATTCGACAAAATGATACGTAGGAAGCTTAATGTATTCTTTAACTTTCTCTTTGAGCATTAAGCTGTGCCTTGTAATCTAAAGCTAATAATTGGACAATAACAAACAAAAACGTGTTTGCTTCAACACATTTTTCCCTATTTTTTATACCCTCCACCATAGTATGGAGGGTATATTAAGTTTGTCATTCTGTTTGTAACACATCGAACTAATCATTTGCGACCCTATAAAGTATATATATTCTTGATCAGGATAAAATTCCAAGACGATCTAGCCATGTCCGTCTGTCCGTCTGTTGTAATCACTCTAGCGTCCGCAATAATTGAGATAGAGTGCTGAAATTTTGCACCCGAGGGTCTTTTTTCCATAGGCTGGTCAAGTTCGATGATGGGCTATATCGGTCCACTTTTTGGTATAGCCCCCATATAACGGTACCTCCGGATTTGAGGTATTTTGACGTTATTCGCCACATTTGCAGACCGAATTAGCTATAATTTGGCACTTAGGGTTCCTAGTGATCAACAAACTTATATCCCAAAGTATATGGGCATAGGTCCATGTTTTGGTATAGCTCCCATATAACGGTACCTCCCGATTTTCGGTATTTTGAGAATTTTAGCCACAATTTTTAACCGAACTATCTGAAATTTGACATTTGAGGTCCATGTTTTGGTATAGTTCCCATATATCGGTACCTCCCGATTTTCGGTATTTTGAGCATTTTAGTTACAATTTTTAACCGAACTATCTGCAATTTGACATTTGAGGTTCTCAGTGGCCATGAAACATCTCCACGAAACATCGTCAACATAGGTCCATGTTTTGGTATAGCCCCCATATATAGGTAACCCCCGATTTTCGGTATTTTGACAATGTTAGCTACAATTTTAACCGAACTAGCTGTAATTTGCCAGTTGAGGTTCTCAGTGGTCATATAATATCTCCACCAAACATCGTCAACATAGGTCCATGTTTTGGTGTAGCCCCCATATAACGGTACTTCCCGATTTTCGGTATTTTGAGAATTTTAGCTACAGTTTTTAACCGAAATAGCTGTAATTTGACATTTGAAGTTCTCAGTGGTCATAAAACATATCCAACGAAACATCGTCAACATAGGTCCATGTTTCCGTATAGTCCCCATATAGCGGTATCTCCCGATTTTCGGTATTTTGAGAATTTTAGCTGCAATTTTTAACCGAACTAGCTGTAATGATCGGTAATTTGAGAATTTTAGCTACAATTTTGTCTATTCAAAAATAATCTTCAATATAGGTCCATGTTTTGGTGTATCCCCCCATATAACTGTACCTCCCGATTTTCGGGAATTTTCAGTGGTCACGAAATTTCCTCACTAAAATTCGTCAACATGTGTCCATTTTTGAGGGTCTACATTGTTTTGATGAAACTACCCTCAATTTGACTCTTGAAGTTCCCTGCAGCTTTAAAACTTTTCCGCCAAAAAATTTAAAGATAGGTTGACTCTTTGATATAGTCCCGTAGGTGGTACCTTTCACCTAGTTGAACACATGTTTTTTAGATTAGATTAGATAACACTGTGCAACAAAATGGAGGTGAAAGTCTGGGGCACGGAAAATTTCTCTTGGGGAAGAAAGGCCTTGGTGAGTATATTATGAACCCCGAAGGACAGATCCGCCGTGAGTCGAACTTCCGCGTTATAGCGAGATGAAATTTTTGTTAGAGACCCTGTGGGCCATCAGGAATTAGCTTTATATCTTTGTTCACTGTTGCTTAAGGGCTCTACAAAAACAACAAACAAAGATATAATGCTAATTCATGATGGCTTACGGGGTCTCTTGCAAAGACTGCATCACGCCATAACGCGGAAGTTCGACTCACGGCGCATCTGTCCTTCGGGGTTTTTAATATACACACACCAAGGGATTTCATCTTCAAAAGAAATTATCTCTGCCCCAACATTTGTGTTCACAGTGTAATTTAAGCAATAGTGGGAGACAGTAGGAGTCTATCCATTGTCGAAAAGTTGTTCCACCTAAAATTGTTAAAGGACCCTAATTATTCCATTTTAATTAAGACGATTTTATGGTGGAGGGTATAAAAAGTTCGGCCCGACCGAACTTAACGACTTTTTACTTGTTTTACATTAATGTGGACACAGCTTCAGCACAAATAATTATTTTACAAAATCCCTCGGTGAATCGTGTGTTGATGTACAACAATTCGCTTGTTACAATACACCAAACATGCGCTTAAGTTAAATTTCTACAAATATGCCCATATAAAGTCTTAACATGAAAGAAGACCTTTAAAAGGTCTTTTGGCTAGAGTCGATATTTATGATGTAATTGCCACTTAGAAGACTTATAGAAGTTCGTCTTCGCAGTGAAGACCTATAAAAAGTGTTTTGCCCTTTGCAGACCTTTATACTGTCTTTAGCACAAAGAAGGCCTTTACAATGTTGGTAAAAGGCTTTAGAAGGCCTACAAATTCAAATTCTTCCGAACTACTCGTACTATCAAACAAAAAAATTCTGTAACAACATAAGTCTTAGTGAAACAGCCATATGCACACAAAACGATTTCAAACGCATCATAACGTTTATTTGCGTGCGCTGATATTTTCTATGCAATTTTTTTTTGTGAAAAATTTTGGGTTTTGAGTTAATACATTAATGTTTTCACTTGTAAACCTAATGGATTTGTTCATCATTACGCAAATAATTACTCTTTACGTCAGGTTGAAAAACAAATTTAAAATAAATTATTAACAATGTGGGGGTTAATTTTTATTTAATTTTAATCTCATCCTTACAAATTATATGTATATTATTTTTCTATTCACTTAAATATTCATTAAGATTTTTTTTAAACAAATCTCTGAGTAATTTTAACAAATGAGGCGTTACACAAAATAATAAAAAAATAATGAAAATTTTTTGAAGTAAGGCCAAGAAATCTGTCGACATTATCAGTTGGTGGCTGGCATTGCACAACACCACGCCACACACAAAATGTTCAACAAATTATTAATATTTTGTTTGCTAGTGCATCATTCTTTTGTTGCTGTAAAGGTAAATGGAAATCACAAAATTTTCAACAAAAAAAAAAAAAAAAATATTACTACTCCCCCTTTCACTTTTCGCAGTCCGCCAAACGCAACTTTAAATTACAATTTTTCGATTACCAGTGTATAAATCTAACCAAACACATCAAGCAGTTTGAATGTGTGTTTGAACATCAAGTTGGCAATAGCTTTATTTTCAGCGAACTGCTAATGTTGGATCGTAATATGAATAGAAATTTCGAAATACATTTATGGATAAGTCTTAAGCCGGCTAGGGGCAAGAAATCTGTTCAATTCTTAGATCTTCGTATAAATGTTTGTAAGTCTTTGGCCCAACCGTTACAGGTGCAATTGTTGAAGAGCCTGCTGAACGAGCTATTCAGATCCAGTAATATACCGCTGAAGTGTCCCTTTAAGGGGGTGGGTATATGGAATTTTCAAAATAAACTGCAAATAATAATTCTTATGTTATTCTTTTTTTAAGGATTTTTTATATAGCATGAAGAATTTTACCTTTAGCGATTCGTACTTTCCACCCTATACCCCAGCATTGAATTTCACATTTCAAATGGAATTTTTCGATATGCAAAAAATGTTTGCCATAACAAAAATAACTGGCGATATTACACCGTTGCGTTAGATGAATGAAAATTTAAGTAAATAAAATGATAATTATTTAAATAATATTCGGCAATGAAAATGATAAAACAAAAACAATAGCAAAACGCCACTCTAAACTGTAAATTTCCGAACAATTTTGAAGTTTTGGGTGGGAGTTACACGAAGTAGTGGACCGATATAGTCTTTATTCGAAAATGATTTAAGTGTGTATGATACGATGTGCAGGATTGATCAAAAAATACTTCCACCAAAAATTGTCAACATAGGTCAATGTTTTGGTACAGCCCTCATATAACGATACCTCCCGATTTTCGGTATTTTGCGGATTTTAGCTACAATTTTTAACCGAACTAGCTGTAATTTGACATTTGATGTTCACAGTGGTCACAAAACGTCTCCATAAGAAATAGTCAACATAGGTCAATGTTTTGGTACAGCCCTCATATAACGATATCTCCCGATTTTCGGTATTTTGCGGATTTTAGCTACACTTTTAGACCGAAGTACATGTAAATTCACATTGGAGATTCCCAGTGATCACAAAACTTCTCCACCAAAAATTGTTAACATAGGTCCATGTTTTTGTATAGCCCTCATATAACGGTACCTCCCGATTATCGGTATTTTGAGGATTTTAGCTACAATTTTTAACCGAACTAGCTGTAATTTGACATTTGATGTTCACAGTGGTCACAAAACTTCTCCATAAGAAATAGTCAACATAGATCCATGTTTTGGTATAGCCCTCATATAACGGAACCTCCCGATTTTCGGCATTTTGGGAATTTTAGTTTTAGACCGAAGTACCTATAAACACATTGAAGATTCCCAGTGATCACAAATCTTCTCCACCAAAAATTTTCAACATAGGTCCATGTTTTTGTATAGCCCCCATATGACGGTGCCTCCCGATTTTCGGTATTTTGAAGATTTTAACGACAAACTACCTGTATTTTCAAATTTGAGGTTCCCAGTGGTCACAAAACATCTCCACAAAAAATGTTTAACATAGGTTCTTGTATTGGTATAGCTCCTTTATAAGGGTACCTCCCTATTTCCGGTATTTTGCGGATTTTAGCAAAACATCTCCACCAAAAATTGTCAGCACATGTTTATGTTTTGGTATAGCTCCTAGATAACGATAACTCCCGTTTTTTGGTTTTATGAGGATTTTAGCTACATTATTTTGTCCGAACTACTTGCAATTTAGCATTTGAGGTTACTAGTGGTCACGAAACTTTTCCACAACAAAATTGTCAACATGTTTTGGTATAGCCCCCAAA
Organism: Musca autumnalis; assembly: GCF_047663935.1. NCBI lineage: Eukaryota > Metazoa > Arthropoda > Insecta > Diptera > Muscidae > Musca > Musca autumnalis. Next base: position 180,872,200 of record NW_027412088.1, read on the forward strand.
TAACGAAACCTCACGATTTGAGGTATTTTGCGGATTTTGGCTGCATTTTTTTACCGTACTAGCTGTAACATGGTATCTGAGGTAACCAGTTTCAACAAAACTTCTGCGCCAAAAATTGTCAACATAAGTCCATGTTTTGGTATTGGTCCCCTATAACTTTAGCTTCAGATTTTTGGTATTTTAACTACATTTTTTGCCCGAACTATTTGTAATTTTAGATTTGAGGTTTCCAGCGGTCACGAAACTTCTCCACCAAAAATTGTCAACATAGGACCATTTTTGGTATAGCCGCCAAATCAAGTTCCTCTGTATCCAGACTCAAGAATTCTGCAACCTGGACTGGTTGCGTCCATAAAGAATGATGGGGTTAGCTGGGCAGTTGAATAAATGCAGAGTATCGTGTGGTCCCAACCCACATGCTGGGTATCGTGGCGTCAATTCTGGCCCAATACGAATTTAGGCGGCTGCATCGTCCGGATCTTGACTGAGCTAAAATCACTCGTGTTTGCCTTGGCAGCTGGCGTTCTTCTTCTGCGATGGATTGGGGATGGACTCCAAGTTCGGCATCCATACTGTATCTTCGCACTGCTTGCGCAACCATGTTGGTATGAATGCGATTCAGTCCCCCCAACAGCAGCCGCACGCGCAGCATTTAACAGCAGTCGATGTTGTTCCAATCCCAGAAAATGCATCCTTTTTGCAATTTAATTGCAATGGGCTCCGAGGTAAGATCGATGAAATAGTGGAATTTATGAATCGGAAGAAGATCAAGGTCTCGGCGGTGCAGGAAACCATGCTGAACGATCACAGCTCAGTGCGTTGTGATGGTTACAACGTAATAAGGAAGGATCGCACCAGATGTGGAGGTGGGGGATTAGCTTTCCTCTTGCACCTGTCTGTTCAATACAGACCTATCTCGCTTGAGCCTGCCTCTAATGACCCGTACATGTAATGTATGGGGGTAGCAGTCAGGTGTGGAACTGCCGAGATAGAGTTGCTGAACGCGTACATCCCGCCGAGAAATAGCTGTATCTCAGATTATAAGCCTGACATTAGCCCGCTTTTGGAAGGTCATAATCGTCTGGTCCTGGGGGACTTTAATGCTCATCATGAGATATGGCATTCGGCCCTCGGAAACGACCATAGAGGTATAGCGCTGGCTGAGCAGATTGATAGCTCTACGTTTTGCTCGGTCAATGAGGACTCCCCTACCAGAATTAGAGGAGCGTGTCACAGTTCGTGTCACCTGGTCTGACAAATGACGTTACCTGGCAACCCGTCATTTCCCTTGGATCAGACCATCTCCCGATTATTTTCTCCATCAGCAGACCACCCGATTTCATCACCTCTGAACGCCGCACATTCGTCAATCCTGGGAAAGCTGATTGGCCGAGTTTCAGGGAGTTCACCAATCACCGCTTCAGAGAATTGCCCAATCCTTCGGGTAGCGGAAAGGAAGTTGCGAGACATCATCAATGCTGCAGCCGCTCGCCATAGCCTGCTGGTCGAATACCCGAAGTAATTTATGTGACACGGAGTGAGACAAGATTCAAATTTGTCAGAACGCCGCCCTGAGAACAGCAACAGGGTGCCTCCTCAAATCTACAGTGGAATCTACATGGAGAGGCAAAGATTCTTCCAGTACGACAACATAATGAGATGCTATCGTTGCAGTACTTGCTCGGGTGTTACCGTGAGAGCCATCCCAATCACCATATGCTGGCCACCGATACACCCAGACATATCAAGAAGGATATTCTGCTCTAGAGACGACGGTCTAACAATATAGAAGAGAACCTCTAGATCAACAGGCATATCAGGCAGGTTTGAACAGCATTCACACGGACACAGTTGCTTAGACCATAAGCAATTATTGTGTGAATGCAGTCATCGGATCACATCCCCCATATATCGCAGCTGAAGAGCGTCAGCTGCCACAACACAATCAATTACACTCGGGATATTGCAGTCGACTAAATTCCTATTGGGCGAGAATCGATCGCACCGTGCAAGACATCTGCCCAGTATGCGGCATGAGCACGCACGATACTAAGCACCTATTCAACTGCCCCGCCAAGCCTACTTATCTGACTCCAGCGGATCTGTGGTTACATCCCATCGAAGTAGCCAACTTCCTGGAACTAGAGATAGACCCAGAGCCAGATTGTACTGGAGAACGAACATACAAACATAATAATAAAACACTGTTACAACAACAACAACCAAGAATTATTCACATAGGTCCATGTTTCGGTATAGCCCCCATATAGCGGTACCGTCCGATTTTAAGTGTTTTTATACCCTCAGCATTTATGCTATCGAGGGTATATACACTTTCATACGGACAAAATGTGCCTCATCGAAATAATGGTTTTAGACCCCAAGTATGTTTGGACGAAATGTGTTTCAGACAATTTGGAGTCGATTGAGCAATGTCCGTCCGTCTGTCGGTCTGTCTGTCTGGCTGGCTGGAGCGCACGATAACTCTCGAACGGATAAACCGATTCGGTTCAAATTTCGCCTTTCGTAATATTTTACCCAAACTTAGTTTAAGTTCGAAGATAGGCTATATCGGTCCACTCCTTCCGGTACCTCCCCCACAAATGTTCGAAAATGTTCGGAAAATTTGTGCGCACTATAACTCTTGAAGGGAGTAACCGATTTGGTCCACGCTGTGCCCATCGTGAAATGTGTACCAGACTTAGATAAGGTTTCAATATGGACTCAATCGGTCCACTCCGTTAGGTACCTCCCACACAAAATTTCGGAAAAGTCCATCTCTCGAATCGCTTTGATTTTTGTTTTAGCATCTTGTATTCACTGCCCTCCATACGACGGTACAAGTTTCATTAGGGGCAAGTCCATACTTAATGAGAAAATAGCCTGAAAGATGCAAAAAGCCCCTATGACACCGTGTGTAGTGGATGGAGCGCAAGATAACTCTCGAATGGATCTGCCGATTCGGTCCAAAATTTGGCCTTCGTAATATTTTGTCCAAACATAGTTTATGTTCGAAGATGAGCTATATTGGTCCACTCCTTCAGGCACCTCCCCCACAAAAGTTCAAAAATGTTCGGAAAAATTGTGCGCACGATAACTCTTGAAGGGAGTGACCGATTTGGTCCATACTTTGCACATCTTAATATATGTACCAGATATAGATCAGGTTCGAATATGGTCTATATTTGTCTAATCCTTCTGGTACCTCTCACACAAAATTTCGGATAAGTGCACTTTAACACCTGCTCTCGAATCACTTTGATTTTTTTGAAGCGATTTGCATTCGCTACCTCCATTACGACGTTAAAGTTTTTTTTTTCAGGGGCAATTCCATATTTCTTAGGAAAACAGGCCGAAAGGTGTAAAAAAATCCCTATGCCACCATATGTGGCTGTCGGAGGGCACGATAACTCTCGAACTGTTCAACCGATTTGGTCCAACATTTGGTCTTCGTCATATTATATCCAAACTTAGTTTCATGGAGCAATACCGGTCCACAACTTCCGGTACTTCTTCCCAATATTTAAAAAATATCACTACAATGCTAGGACGATGTCACATGAATGGGGTAACAAACTTGGTCCAAACTTTGGATCTCTTAATATTTTGTCAAAATAAAGTTTCACTTCTAAAATGGCCCATATCGGTCCTCCCTAAAGGTACCTCCCCCAAAAAACTTCAACATTTGCGTCTTAGTGCAGCTAATTCCTAATCCACATTTCCAAAAAGGGCCACAAAATTCTGAAGAGGCCTTAAATACATTCGATCTGTCCGTAGGGGAAAGTTTCACTTCACATTAGCTGAGGGTATATATCTGTCGGCAAAGCCGACTGACTCTTTTTTACTTGTTTGTATTTCAGCTGCATTTGTTGACCGAACTAGCCGTAATTTGTTATTTGGTGCTCACATCAGTGATAAAACTTCTCCACTAAAAATTGCCAAAATATGTGAAAATAAGCCGACTGGGTGACGTAGGGGATGAATGATACCAAGCAACGGTCTTGACCGGCTTTAACATGACAAAGCCCAGGATTTATCTTGGTCCCTCTTTCATCTCAAGTGGACACTGACCTCCCCGTGGTGTCACCTGGGGAACTGCCTTTAACACCCGTTAAAGGTAGTGAGCTAACATGTGCCGCGCGTTCACCCATAAGAACGTTAAAAACTTGGGTTTGGGCGTCGGGTTAGTAACCCTCCCCTAGAAAAAACATCCTACTATGAAAAAACGAAAGAAAAGAAAAACAAACCCCTCTAAAGTTGACGAACCCCGCAAACGTTTTAAGGACCATGATCTGCGAATCTGCACCTGGAATGTTCGCACTCTTTATAGAGAAGGTGCAGTCTTCGCATTGGCAGACGTACTTGAAAAGTACAAGGCCGATATTACTGCCATACAGGAAATACGATGGATTGGGAAAGGCGTCACAACAACACTTAAAGGTGACGCACTGTATTATAGCTGCCATGACGTAAAGCATGAGTTTGGTTGCGGATTTGTAGTTAGTCGGAGACTAAAACATCTGTTATCCAGCTTCACCCCAGTGATTGAAAGACTTGCTGCAATTCGAATAAAAGCTAAATTCTTCAACATCAGCTTTATTTGCGCTCATGCTCCCACTGAAGAAAAGGACGAACAGACCAAAGATATATTTTACGAGCGCTTAGAAGAAACATATTGCAGTTGCCCTTCCCATGACATTAAAATCATTCTAGGCGATTTTAATGCCAAAATTGGAAAGGAGAATATCTTTGGCCCAACAGTCGGGAAATTCAGTCTCCACAGTGAAACATCTGACAATGGTATGAGGCTGATAGACTTTGCAGCTGCAAAAAACATGGTAGTTAGCAGTACCAGATTTAATCATCTCGATATTCATAAAGGCACCTGGCTGTCTCCAGATCAGAAAACAAGAAATCAAATTGATCATGTTGTGATAGATGGAAGACATTCATCGAGCGTGTTGGATGTACGATCGTTCCGAGGCGCAAACATACCTTGTTGCAGCAAAGGTACGTACCCGTCTAAACGTTGCAAATAAAGCACGAACAGACTCAACGCGGAAGTTAAACATCGATAGGCTGCAAACACAACAGATAGCCACAGCATATTCCACTCAACTAGCCCAATTGCTTAACGCAAGCACTCCTTGTCCCGATAACATAACAACACAATGGCAACATATTGCCCACTCCATGCAAACAGCCGCAAAATCCATACTTGGATTCCAGAGACCTCCACAAAGGAATTCATGGTATGACCAGGAGTGTCGTGCTGCTACCGAAGAGCAAAATGCGGCATATAGAGCTACTTTGCAATCAGTAGCAACGCGTAGCGCGCGAGAGAGATATCGGGAGAAAAGGAGAGAAGAGAAACGTCTTTTCCGCAAGAAAAAGAGAGAAATGGAAAAGCGGGAGTGTGAAAAAATCGAGATGTACAGGAGCCAGAATGAAGTCCGAAAGTTCTACCAAAGAGTGAAACATCAAACAGATGGCTTTGGTACAGGCACATCCTCCTGTAGAGACCAGCAAGGTAATCTGGTAACAGATACAGATAGCGTGCTCAGGATATGGAAGGAACATTTCTCCAATCTGCTGGTATCCAATAGTAGCGAAGACGACGAAGATACCACAGTCCCAATCCCCGAAGATGGTATAGAATGTATACCGCCCAGCCAAGATGAGGTAAAAACAGCAATCAACCGGCTGAAGAATAATAAAGCAGCAGGAGCCGATGGCTTACCAGCCGAGCTGTTTAAAACCGGAGGCGACGCGCTGATAAGGTGTATGCATCAGCTAGTTAGCACCATCTGGCAGGAAGAACGCGTACCCGACGATTGGAACCTGAGTATCATGTGCCCCGTCCACAAGAAGGGAGATAAGACTGTAAGCTCAAACTATAGGGGCATAAGTCTACTCCCTATTGCCTACAAGATCGTGTCAGGGATATTGTGCGAACGACTAAAGCCTATGGTCAACGAGATAATTGGACCATACCAATGTGGCTTTAGACCTGGCAAGTCCACCATTGACCAGATATTTACCCTGCGGCAAATCCTAGAGAAGACTCAAGAGATGCAGATCGACACCTACCACCTTTTTGTTGATTATAAAGCAGCCTTTGACAGCCCGCTGCGTCCAAAGGTATTCCAAGCCATGTCTGAATTTGGTATCCCCGCAAAGCTCATCCGGCTTTGCAAAATGACTTTGACTGACACGAGGTCCTCAGTCAAAATAGGAAAGAACCTCTCCGAAGAGTTTGGTACCAAAAGAGGTTTCAGACAAGGAGACAGCCTTTCGTGTGATCTCTTTAACATCCTTCTGGAAAAGGTTATACGAGAGGCAAACGTCAAAAGAAGTGGCACAATCTACACCAATAGTCACATGTTACTTGCTTATGCTGATGATATAGACATCATGGGACGATCAGTAAAGGAAGTAACTGATACCTTTAGGAAGGTCGAAGCAGAATCTGCGAAAGTTGGTCTGGCGGTAAACGGCGAATAGACCAAATTGATGGTGTCGACGCGCAAAGCGTCCATAGAGCTCGGGCCAACTGTGGAAGTTGGTACCTACAATTTTGAGGTAGTTAAAGACTTCGTCTACCTCGGCACTGCCATAAACACAACAAACAACATCAGTTGTGAAATAAGAAGAAGAATTGTATTGGCCAACAGATGCTACTATGGTCTAAGTAAGCAATTTAAAAACAAAGCCACATCTCGTCAAACAAAAATAACACTATACAAAACGCTGATACTACCCGTGCTAATGTATGGATCCGAAGCATGGGTACTTGCCCAAGCAGATAAGGCAGTGCTTGGTGTGTTTGAGAGGAAAATTCTTCGAAAGATCTACGGGCCGATTTGCGTTGACGGTGAATATCGGCGTCGTATGAACCACGAGCTCTATCAGCTATACAAAGACATGAATATAGTTAAACGTATCGAGATGCAACGATTGCGTTGGCTAGACCATATCATGAGAATGAGCGATGATGAACCCGCTAAAAAGGCGTATGAATACATGCCACATGGCGGTGGGCGCAGAATCGGCAGGCCTAAGCTTCGATGGAGCATACAAGTGGATGAAGAAATGAAAAGGCGCGGTATTCCAAAAAGTCAAGCGAAAAACAGAGAGGAATGGAGATCTTTTCTTAGTTCGGTCTATGGAACAAATGTTCTGTAATTGGCCAACTAAGTAAGTAAGTAAGCCGACTAAAAACGATTCATAGTGTTTATTTTCGTGTGCTGATATTTCTATGCAATTTGTACTGAAATTTCAATTGGGTTAATACATTAATTCGATTTGTTTGAACTTTTAACCCTGATGGATCTGTTCATCATTATCATATAATTACTTTTTACGCTAGATTTAATAGCCTATGCCTGCATAAACAGTTAAGGGGTTAGTTGAAACAAATTGAAAAATATTGGACTTTTATTGATTTAATAATTCAATTCAAATTCATCGCTGAAAAAAATATCACTCAGCAATATGGATCATAAAAGCTCGATTAAAAAAAAATTAAAAAAAATTAATACTAAAAAAAAATGATCTTCGCCTAAAAAGGCAAAATTTTCAAATAAATATTTTTTTACATTCACTTAAATAGTCATTAAAATGTAATCAAATAATGCATTACAAAAACAAGCAATCGATATTTTTTAGCAATAATAAATTATTAATATAATTTTCTTGAAATAAGGCCAATAGAACAAACTGTTGGCATTATCAATCAGTTGGTGGCTTGTATTTCACAACACAAAACACACAAAATGTTCCAGAAATTATTAATATTTTGTTTGCTAGTACATCATTCTGTTGTTGTTGTAAAGGTAAATTTCACATAAAAAAATTCGAAAAATATTAATCTTTCAATCTTAAAAACTCCTTTTCCCTTTTCACAGTCTGCCAAACGCAACTTCAAATTACAATTTTTCAATTACGAATGCATAAATCTGACTCAACACATAAAGCGTTTTGAATGTGTGTTTGAACATCAAGTTGGCAATAGCTTTATTTTCAGCGAACTGCTAATGTTGGATCGTAATATGAATAGAAATTTCGAAATGCATTTATGGATAAGTATTAAGCCGGCTAGGGGCAAGAAATCTATTCAATTCTTAGATGTTCGTTTTAATGTTTGTGAATTTTTGGAGCAGCCATTACAGGTGCAATTGTTGAAGAGCCTGCTGAACGAGCTATTCAGATCCAGTAATATACCGCTGAAGTGTCCCTTTAAGGGGGTGGGTGTGTGTGGCATTTTCAATTTAAACTAAGATCAAAAATGTTATGACTTTTTAGAATTTTTTATATACCATGAAGAATTTCACCTTTAGCGATGCCTATTTCCCACCCTATACTCCAGCAGTGAATTTCACCTTTCAAATGGAATTTTTCGATATGCGAAAAATGTTTGCCATAACAAAAATAACTGGCGATATTACACCGTTGCGCTAGATGGCTGCAAAATTTTAGTAAATAAAATTATAATTATTTAAATAATATTCTGCAATGAAAATAAAAAACCCGGACAACATTGTAACGCCCTTTTTGCTTTTGTACTAATTATTATAGTTTAGCCTTTAGCTGTTTCAGCAAATTTGTTGTTTGTTGTCAAATACAACATCAGTAATTAACCAGAAAACAACTGAAATGGTCATAAATAATTTTGTAATAATAACTCAAATTACAAATAAATTGTATACAACAACCGCCCAGCATTGCTATTCGTGGAATATTCAAACAAAAATCGATTATTTATACAAAAAATGTAAACGACTTGGCCCCACACTGTCTCTGTCGTGGCCAAAAATATTGAAACCAAACTATTCAGAGTAAATAGTTTTCGGTATATGGTAATTGTTTGTTTTTATCCTCTCAGCCTTTAGGTTACAGATGCTACATACATACATTTTCATACGGCACAATGTGTCTCATCGAAATATTGATTTTAGACCCCAAGTATGTTTGGACGAAATCCGTTTCAAATGAGCGTGATGAGCTTCGTCGAACCAACCCCCACGACCCCAGAGTCAGGGAGCTGACACTGGAAGTTAATAGGCTGGTCGGCGAACGTAAGCGGAACAAGCGGTTTAATCATCTGAAGAGTTGCAACACTGGAGCCGGTATAAGTAAATTGTGGACAACGGTTAAGTCACTCTCTAACCCCGGAAGGAGGGATGACACGTCAGTCACGTTTGGCGACGTTACGTTGACTGACCCGAAGAGGTGTGCAAGTTACTTCAATCGACTGTTTGTCGAGCACCCCGAGAATGACAGGGCGAAGAGAAGAGTGTTACGTCGCATTAAATCTCTTCCTGCCGAGGAAGAACCACCTTTAGTTTAGGTTAGGTTAGGTTTAGGATGCGTAACTGCCGTGCCGGCAGCCACTCCACTCGGAGACCTTGAGGTCCATTGTGATCATCCTGACTATTGAAATGTATGTGTTGTAGAGTTGATGATGATGTAACGGTTATGGATTTGATGGATAGATGATGGATGGTGTTGAAAAGAGGATTCATTGTAGACTATGAATGAGATGATGTTGGATGCAGCTATGTGGTGATATGTGAGTGCAGATGGTGTAAATGTGTAGTGGAAAGTGTGATGCGTTTCATGCTGTGAGCGAGGCTGTATAATGTTGCGTGACTGCGGATTGTGGTGATATGTGTCTGATGGGTATATGGTGATTTGTGCATACGGTGATGATATTCTGAATGATGTTAGATGCAGCTATATGGTGATGTGTGAGTGCAGATGCTGTTGATGTGTAGTGGAGGGTGTGATGTGTTTCTTGATGTGGGCGATGCTGTATGATGTTGTATGACTGCAGATTGTGTTCTGAATGGTGCTGTAAGCCTACAGATGATGATGCAAGGCTGTTTATGATGAGCTATGTGGGAGGAGATTGTGGATTAAGTTGGAAAGATGGGAAGGAGGAAAGGGGAAAGTGGTAAGACAAAAGAGACAAGAATAAGAAGAATGAGTAGTTGTAAAGAAGAGTGGTAGATTGTTTTAAGAAGAAAGAGATTATTTTCCTAGACTGTACTAAGCCTGTTCTGACCCGCCCCAGAGCCACTTTAGACTCTTGCAGTAAACCACCAGGATAGTAGGGTCAATAGAGGAGAAGTAAGAAAGAGAGTCAATCACATGTACACCAAATAGTCTATGCCTTTTGACCATCAGTCTAGGACATCTACATAAAAGGTGCTCGATTGTCTCCGTTTCCTCTTCATCCTCACATAACCTACAGTACTCAATGTTGTTATCATCCCACTTACAAGTCAAAGATCTTATTCTACAGTGGCCAGTTATGACCCCTGTAGCGAATCTGATTTCCGACTTGCAAAGTGAAAGAAGGGACGCAGTCCTACGCCCTGAGATTGCCGGCCAGATTGACTTCGATACCTTGCAACCAGGTACGTCTTGCTAAATTCTTACGGTTTTCTCTGCATAAAACTGGCAGAGTTTGCCGAGGAAGTAGCAGAGCGGTGGCTTGACATAGTTCTCTACCATAAGGTCAGAGGACTGGGAGCCTCGCCTTGCTAGTTCGTCAACAATCTCATTCCCTTCAACATTACAGTGCCCTGGAACCCAACAAAGGTTGACGCTTAAATTGCAAGTTTTTAAGGTGGACCTACAATCTTGAACGATCTTAGATTTAATAATGTAGGATCCTAACGCCTTAAGGGCAGCCTGACTATCTACATAGACCGTAACTATCCTGCCTGCGTTGCCTGTCATTCCTGCTACTAATTCTAAGGCATTCAATACTGCAAAGACTTCAGCCTGAAAAGCACTGCAGTTTGCATTAAGCTTGAACGAGCGTTTAATGTTTAGCTCTTCGCAGTACACCCCCGCTCCAGTACCTTCATCCATCTTTGAACCATCAGTAAAGATGGAAAGGCTATCGGGTAGTGGTCTGCCATACTTCCATTCACTTCTATCAGGGATAGTTATCTTCGCTACATCAAAATCCAGTGAAGGCGAAATGTAGTCGGTTTCACTCCCCCCTCTTAGTCCGATCCGACTGCTTAGCTGTTGTAAAATGCTAGCATGTCCAGACCCTGAAGAGCGCCACTGGTTAAGCTCCTTGAGCCTCAAGGCACTACGCGATGCTTGGTACTGAACAAGAATATCCAGAGGCTGGATGTTCAGTACTGCATTCAGTGCAGCCTGAGGTGTGCTCTTCACTGCTCCTGTAATTAGAATTGAAGCAGATCATTGCACAGTAGCTAATCTAGACAAATTTGACTTACTGTTCAGGGCCTGCCACCAAACAAGACCTCCATAGGTCAAAATTGGGCAGACCACTGTCATAAACAACCAGTGTATCACATGCGGTCTCAAACCCCAACTCTTACCTATGGAGTTCTTAGAGGAGTAGAGTGCAACTAGACCCCTCTTAGAGCGCTCCTCTGTGTTCCTTTTCCATCTGAGACGATGGTCAAGAATCACTCCCAGGTACTTCGCCACCGTAGAGAGATTTAGCCGCACTCCATCTAGTGTTGGCGGTACGAACTCGGCGGTATTTCTTTTTCGGGTAAAGAGCACCAGCTCTGTCTTCGCCGGATTCACACCAAGGCCGTTGATGTGCGCCCAGCGCGAGAGTTTGGCAAGTGATCCCTGCATTAAATCGGACAATGTAGACAAAAATTTCCCACTAATCAGGATAACTACATCATCCGCATAAGCAACTACCTTAGTTCCTAGTTTGTCGAAATCAGTGAGTATCCCATTTATCACCAGTAGCCAGAGTAAGGGAGCCAGAACTCCCCCCTGAGGAGTGCCTCTGGTAACAGATCTCCTGATGGAGCTCTCCCCAATATTAGAATTGATTAGCCTGCTTCTAAGCATGCTATCGATCCAGATTATTAGGATAGAGGGGACACCCAATGATTCTAGAGAAGAATGGATGGATTCGAGTTTCACCACCACCACAGTTTACATTGGATGATGTTGCGAATGCCATCAGGAACGCTAAATCGTCCAAAGCGTTAGGCCCTGACGGAATTTCCATGGTAATGTTGAAACAGGATAAGCCGGGAGTGGAGTATCTCACTAAAGTTCTCAACCTGTCGCTAGCCACCCTTATTGTTCCCGAAGTCTGGAAAATGGGCAGGGTGGTCCCGCTGCTGAAGCCTAGCAAGGATGCCAGCAAAGGTGAATCGTACAGGCCGATTTCGCTTTTGTCACCTGTAGCGAAGACCCTTGAGGCCTTAGTCCTCCCCAGCATTAGAAATAGCTATCAAGTAGCCGATCATTAGCATGGATTCCATAAGCAGCACAGCACGACAACAGCGCTGCACACCATCTCCACACATATTTATCGAGGACTCAACCAGGAGCGGCCGTGTGACAGAACAGTGATGGTGGCGTTTGACTTATCAAAAGCCTTTGATACTGTCAAGCACTCTCCGCCAAGTCTGAAACGTTGGATAATCAACTATGTGTGTGGTCGCCAGTCGTATGTGCAGTTCAGGAACAAGACACCCAAGCCCCGTAGAGTGAAACAGGGAGTTTCCCAAGGAGGGGTGATATCTTCGGAACTGTTTCACTTCTACCTTTCCTGGATTCCGCCCCCTCCAGACGGCATTGTGATCGTAACGTATACAAATGATTGTACGATCCTGGCGTCAGGCAGAGAAAAAATATTGTTGGAACAATCATATTCTAAGAACAAAATAGTTTATTTTAAAATTTTTAAAATATGTATTGTTGGCTCAACAATATATTTTGTGTCATCATGTTCCCAAATAAAAAATATATGGTTGGAACAACAATATATATTTTCAGATTTTTAAAATACACTATTTTTTTCTTAGAATATGATTGTTCCAACAATATCTCTTCTCCGTGTGTGAGAGACTGAACTCCTATTTAACCGATCTTACAACCTTTTTCCACGCGAGGAATATGCAGATATCCACCACTAAAGCGACGGCCACTCTTTTCACCACATTGACGGCGCAGTATAGAAGAGAGTTGAATATCAGGGTCGATTGTAGCAGAATTCCGACAAAGAAGAGAGTTGAATATCAGGGTCGATTGTAGCAGAATTCCACATATTGCCCCAATATTCTAGGGATGCAGATAAAAAAACCTTGTTGACCACGTATAAAGCCATAGGTCGGTCTGTGGTAAGCTATGCGGCGCCAGTTTGGTCCCCGAATTTATGTGACACGAAGTGGGATAAGATTCAAATTTATCAGAACGCCGCCCTGAGAACAGCAACAGGGTGCCTCCTCAAGTCCACAGTGGACCATCTATATGAGGAGGCAAAGATTCTTCCAGTACGACAACATAATGAGATGCTATCGTTGCAGTACTTGCTCGGGTGTTACCGTGAGAGCCATCCCAATCACCATCTGCTGGTCACCGATACACCCAGGCATATCAAGAAGGATATTCATGCTCTAGAGACGACGGTCCAACAATATAGGAGAGAACCTCTACATCAACAGGCATATCAGGCAGGTTTGAACAGCATTCACACGGACACAGTTGCTAAGGCCATAAGCAATTATTGTGTGAATGCAGTCATCGGAACACATGCCCCATCTATCGCAGCTGAAGAGCGTCAGCTGCCACGCCGAACCAGAGTAGTTTTGGCTCAATTACGCTCGGGATATTGCAGTCGCCTAAATTCCTATTGGGAGGGAATCGATCTCACCGTGCAATACATCTGCCCAGTATGCGGCATGAGCCCGCGCGATACTAAGCACCTTTTCAACTGCCCCGCCAAGCCTACTCATCTGACTCCAGTGGATCTGTGGTTACATCCCATCGAAGTAGCCAACTTCCTGGAACTGGAGATAGACCCAGAGCCGGATTGAACAGGAGAACGAACATACAAACATAATAATAAAACACTGTTACAACAACAACAATTCCGTTTCAGACAATTTGGTATCGTTTCAGCCATGTCCGCCCGTCTGTCTGGCTGGAGCGCACGATAACTCTCGAACGGATCAACCGATTGGGTCTAAATTTTGGCCATCGTAATGTTTTTTCCTAACTTAGTTTATGTTCAAAGACGGCCCTCGGGTAGCTCCTTCACAAAAGTCCAAAACCGTTTCTTAAAAATGTTGCGCGAAATAACTCTAGATGGGAGTAAACGATACTTTGCATGTTTGAGTATGGTCTATATCGCTCTACTCCTTCGGGTACCCCCACACAAAATTTCGGAAAAGTTCAGTTTAAGGCCTGCTCCCGAAACGCTTTTATTTATTAAATTTTTTTCAAAAACATGTTAGTGGCATACTTCCTGAGAACATGACCCGAAAGCTTTAGAAAGCCCTTCGGCAACATTTGTAGTGGCTGGAGGCCACTCACGCACGGATAAGGTGATTCGGTCGAAAATTTGTCCTTCGCAATCTGAGCCATATCGGTCAACTCCTTCCGGTGCCTCCCCCTTAACAGTTCATAAAATTTTGTTAAAATGTTACGCAGTATTATCTTGAGAGGATCAAGCGATTTGGTCCAAATTTGATTTAACTTCGAAAATGGTCCATATCGGACCTCTGGGTACCTCCCCCACAAAAGTTCAACAGTTTTATTTAAGGGCTGATGAGGATATGTTCGAGGATCATTTGAAACAGCTGAAATGATTGGCGGGCGCGATATCTATCGAAAATAAATGACTTCTAAAATAAGATCCACTTGCAAAATGGACTCGTCGATAATTGAGGCGAAAATTTTAACTACTTCCGTGTCACCACCTTCACAAAAGTTCAACACTTTTCCCTTTACGGTCACTTCTCCGATCATGCCTAAATATGTTGTTGCGGTGAACGAAGACTTCGAGCATGCATTCCTTTTTGAACTGGTTGTTCCATCCTCTAACGTACCCGGAAGATGTAGACAACTGAGAAATGTTGTCTTTCGTCATTACCATGAGTTTGCCCCGTTTGCGAGGAGGTGCGATATTTTGAACTTGAGAGCAATAAAGTTTCCGTGCGAGACAAACTCTTTGCTAAATATTTTAATTGGACCACCTCCTGCATTAGATGAACCATTACTTATTGAGCATGCCGCTCTTCACCAAAATATTCTCAAAACAATTTCCTCTGCATGGCTTTGCAGAGTTCTATCCTTCAGGAGATTTGATCATATTTTGCCGTATTTGTGTATTGCACTCGGATTCGGAGTAGTTGTCTATTTCTGAAGGCTGCGTGGAGATTGCATTTCCCCTGAGCTGATCAGTGTCCTCATCCCTGTTTTGACCCGTAGGGTGTGTGCTTGTAGCATAACCTTCGACCCCAAAGAAATTGTCGCAATCATGTCAGAGAATTACGAAGGGAAATACACTCTTGACCTTTTCAGTAATGATGCAAAATTACCGCCAATTTAGACTGAAAATGAAGATAAAAACTTAAAAATAACTGAAAGCGGGCGGTACCGGTATATCGGGCCTATACCAAATCGTAGACCGATTTTCGGTTTTTTGATGATTTTAGATTTATTTTTGGACCATACTAACTGTCATTTGACATTTGCGATTCTCAGTGATAACGAAACTTCTACATCAAAAATTATCAACGTAGGTCCATGTTTTGATAAAGCCCTTCATATAACGTTATCTCCCGATATTCGGTCTTTTGAGAATTTTAGCTTTATTTTGGATGTACTAACTGTCATT
The DNA here is from genome assembly GCF_047663935.1 of Musca autumnalis. Lineage (NCBI taxonomy): Eukaryota > Metazoa > Arthropoda > Insecta > Diptera > Muscidae > Musca > Musca autumnalis. The sequence continues at coordinate 180,887,843 of NW_027412088.1, forward strand.
TATACCCTCCACCATAGTATGGAGGGTATATTAAGTTTGTCATTCTGTTTGTATATATATTCTTGATCAGGATAAAATTCTAAGACGATCTAGCCATGTCCGTCTGTCCGTCCGTCCGTCTGTTGTAATCACTCTAGCGTCCGCAATATATGAGATAGAGTGCTGAAATTTTGCACGTGAGGGTCTTTTTTCCATAGGCAGGTCAAGTTAGAAGATGGGCTATATCGGCCCACTCTTTGGTATAGCCCCCATATAACGGTACCTCTGGATTTGAGGTATTTTGACGTTCTTCGCCACATTTGCAGACCAAATTAGCTATAATTTGGCACTTAGGGTTCCTAGTGATCAACAAACTTATATCCCAAAGGATATGGGCATAGGCCCATGTTTTGGTATAGTCCCCATATAACGGTACCTCCCGATATTCGGTATTTTGAGAATTTTAGCCACAATTTTTAACCGAACTATCTGCAATTTGACATTTGAGGTTCTCAGTGGTCATGAAATATCTCCATCAAACATCGTCAACATAGGTCCATGTTTTGGTATAGCCCCGATTTTCGGTATTTTGAGAATTTAAGCCACAATTTGTAAACGAACTATCTGCAATTTGACATTTGAGGTTCTCAGTGGTCATGAAATATCTCCATCAAACATCGTCAACATTGGTCCATGTTTTGGTATAGCACCCATATAACGGTACCTCCCGATTTTCGTAACGAACTATCTGCAATTTGGCATTTGAGGTTCTTAGTGGTCATGAAACATCTCCACCAAACATCGTCAACATAGGTCCATGTTTTGGTATAGCCCCCATATAACGGTACCTCCCGATTTTCGATTTTTTGGGAATTTTAGTTACAATTTTTAACCGAACTAGCTGTAATTTGCCATTCGATGTTCTCAGTGGTCATTAAACATGTTCACCAAACATCGTCAACATAGGTCCATGTTTTGATATATCCCCCCATATAACTGTACCTCCCGATTTTCGGGAATTTTCAGTGGTCACGAAATTTTCTTCACTAAAATTCGTCAACATGGGTCCATTTTTGAGGGTCTACATTGTTTTGATGAAACTACCCTCAATTTGACTCTTGAAGTTCCCTCCAGCTATAAAACTTTTCCGCCAAAAAATTTAATGATAGGTTGACTCTTTGATATAGCCCCGTAGGTGGTACCTTTTACCTAGCTGAACAAATTTTTTTTTGATTAGATTAGATAACACTGTGCAACAAAATAGAGGTGAAAGTCTGGGGCACGGAAAATTCCTCTTGGGGAAGAAAGGCCTTGGTGATGAAATGGCGTGATGAAATTTTTGTTAGAGACCCTGTGGGCCATCAGGAATTAGCGCTATATCTTTGTTCACTGTTGCTTACTCGTAAGTGCTCTACAAAAACAACAAACAAAGATATAATGCTAATTCATGATGGCTTACCGGGTCTCTTGCAAAAACTTCATCACGCCATAACGCGGAAGTTCGACTCCTTCGGGGTTTTTAATATACACACACCAAGGGCTTTCATCTCCAAAAGGAATTATCTCTGCCCCAACATTTGTGTTCACAGTGTAATTTAAGCAATAGTGGGAGACAGTAGGAATCTATCCATTGTCGAAAAGTTGTTGCACCTAAAATTGTGAAAGGACCCTAATTATTCCATTTTAATTAAGACGATTTTATGGTGGAGGGTATAAAAAGTTCGGCCCGGCCGAACTTAATGACTTTTTACTTGTTTTACTTGTATATACCTTCCTCTATAATATGAAGGGTATACTAACTTAGTATGGTAATGCAGCTTAATCTCATCTCGGTACCTCCTGATTTAAGTTATTTTAAAGATTTTAGCTATAATTTTTAACCGAATTTTACATTTGAAGTTCTCAGGGGTCATGAAACTCTTCTCTCCACTAAAAATTGCCATATTTGAAGTTCTTAGTGGTCAAGAAACTTCTCCACTAAAACCTCAAATTCTGTCAAATTCTCAGTTGTCACGAAACTTCTCCACCAAAACCTCTCCACACTAACCTCTTAAAACATGTCGAAACAATTCACGATTATGACTCGGCTGATGGGTATTTCAGCCTTTATTAGAAAGCTCTCTTGTACAATTCTCTCTATCATTGAATATATTGCAAAGACCCACACATTTTTTATTAAAAATTATTTGTTTTGCAATCTAAAACAATTGTCAAAACTTTAAATGTGCATTCACATTTGAAACGCCCATTCGTGTTATTCGCTAAAAATGTTAAATTGTTGCCTTTGAGCGTTTTTTGGGAAACATGATTTTTATGAGCAATATGACAACATTTATCAGTCAAGACATACCAAACATACATAAATAGTTTTCAGATTAATTGCAGTTGCTGTCTATTAAGCAAAAATTATTCAAACAAATTATAAAAATATTTCCAAACTAGTCAAATTTGAGCAAATGTACGTACACATGTACACAATTGTAAGTAGTGAGCACATACTGTGGTATTTTTGTGCAACGTTTTGAAATAAAACAAGTAAAAAATATTTAGGTCGGCCGGACCGAACTTTTTATACTCTCCACCATAACATATTCTGAACTAATACAAAGATACGTTGTTTCACAAACATTATATCTTTTTAATAATTGTGGAATACTTACTTTCCTGTTAGGTGCAAAAATTGCTCGACCACGGATACCCCAAATGCCTAAATTTGGTCAAAAAATGCATATAAACATTTCTTCAATATGTTGGTACCTTCCAGCTAACAATTTTTTCCGATTTTTTCCCAGATTTTCTGAATATTTTTTAAAAATTTGCCGATTTGTCTAATATTTCCCCAGAAATTGTATCGATTTCCTAAAAGTTTTTTATTTTTTTTTTTGAAGAATCTCTACCCATTTTCTAAAGAAACTTCGTTCCGAATTCGTTCCAATTTCTACTAGATTTTCTAAGGGATTTTTCTACTATTATTCACAAAATGATAATAACAGGGAAAATCATTAGAATGTTTGAAATTAGAATCTTCAATAAATAGCACATTAAAAAAATTGTCTCTGAGTGAAGGGTTAGTTCTGTATTGTGTCAATATCAAAGGCGTCAGAGCCCAAGAATTTTTTCCGATTTTTTTTAGAAAATCTAAAATTTTTTTTCGAATTTTTCCAGAATTTCTTTTCGAATTCGGAACGATTTTCTTCACAAAATCTAAATTTTCCAGATTTTTTTTCGAATTCGGACTGAGTCCTTCAGAAAATCTAAATTTTTCTCCAAATTTTCCAAGAATTTACTTCCGAATTCGGACCGAATTCATCGCGAAACTCTAATATTTGTTCTAGAATTTCTTAAGAAAATTCTTTCCGAATTCGGTGACAACGTCCATACAACTTTCGTACCGAATTCGATACGAATTTGGCGTCAGAATCGGAAATTTGTTCAGAGATTCTGTTCGAATTCAAAACGAATTCGGAAAAAAATGTTAGCTGGGTTTATGGTAACATGGGGCGCACGTGGTTTTGTGTTTTCAGGGTATTGGGAAAAATAATTATGGTAGGTATTTTTTGTGATATCTTCTTTACCTTTTGTGATATCAAAAACACATTTTATACCGTTAGAAGACAACTACTGAAGAATATACATCCCAATCATTCACATGAGAAAAGGAATTGCAAATGTCAATATATTAATATTATGAAATATGTAAGGGGTGGGGCGCCTAGGCCATAATAGGGGGTGGTGGGTTAGTATTAGAAATTTGTCATGTTTAACTTAAATTCTTTATACCATAGATGTACCACATTATAATGTGAAGTGAAAACCAAAACGTATCTTGTTTTAGTCATATTATGATTTGTGTACCTAAACTGAAGGTACCTACTTCAATTAACCGCTAGAATCGGTTACTTTTTGTGAATATTAAAATAATTTTTGATTGTTCAATAGAAAACATGCTAATTTGCATAATGTTGATATTTAAGGAACAAGTATGGTAAATTACAGTTTTAGAGTCCGTAGGAATATGTTCAATATCGATGGCGAAGCTGCCCCATGGGTGGGGAGTCTTCGCCACTTTTTAGACATTTTGTAAAATCTCAAAATTAATATTTTAAAAACAAAATTATAACCATTTATATATCAAAACTTATAGCCAAGATATGCTCATATTTGTACCAAAAATAATATTTGAAAAAACTTTAACGGTGTCGGTATGAGAACATTTTGAACAAAAACGTGGCGAAGGCGCCCCATGACTTATGTGGAGAAGTTTCCGACAGCTGAAAACCTCAAGTGTAAAATTACAGCTAGTTCGGTTCAAATTGTTAGCTTAAATCATCAAAATACCGAAAATAAGGGGGTACCTTTATATGGAGGCTATACCAAAAACATAGACCTATGTCAAGGATTTTTGGTGGAGAAGTTTGAAAAACTCAAGTGTCAAATTACAGCTAGTTCCGTTACAAATTTTAGCTAAAATCCTCAAAATACCGAAAATCCAGGAGTACCATTATTTTCCAAAACATTACCTATCTTGATAATTTTTTTGTAGAGAAGTTTTTTGGTCGTTGGGAACATCAAATTCAAATTTCAGCTAATTCGGTCAAAAAATTCTTAAAATACCTTTAATCGAGAGGTACTGTTATACGGGGGCAATACACCAACGTGGATCTATCCCACTGACCACAATAAGCGTGGATTTTTTAAATTTTTTTTCGAGGGCCCATTGACCGCAAAAAGCGTGGATTTTTTAAATATTTTTTTCGAGGACCCATTGACCACAATAAGCGTGGATTTTTTAAAATTTTTTTCGAGGACCCATTGACCACAATAAGCGTGGATTTTTTAAAATTTTTTTCGAGATCATTGACCACAATAAGCATATATACTTCAAAGATTTTTTCGGGGGCCCATTGACCGCAATAAGCTTGGATTTTTTATAGATTTTTTTCGAGGACCCATTGACCACAATAAACGTGGATTTTCAAATGTATTTGGAGATCTCACTGACCACAATAAGCGTGGATTTTTAAAGATCTTTGGAGATCCCATTGACCGCAATAAGCGGGTATACTTTAAAGATTTTTGGAGATACCATTGACCGCAAAAAGCGTGGATTTTTTATAGATTTTTTTCGAGATCATTGACCACAATAAGCGTGTATTTTTAAAGATTTTTTTTTCGAGATCATTGACCACAATAAGCGTGGATTTTTAAAGATTTTTTTCGAGATCATTGACCACAATAAGCGTGGATTTTTAAAGATTTTTTTTTCGAGATCATTGACCACAATAAGCGTGGATTTTTAAAGATTTTTTTTCGAGATCATTGACCACAATAAGCGTGGATTTTTAAAGATTTTTTTTTCGAGATCATTGACCACAATAAGCGTAGATTTATAAAGATTTTTTTTTCGAGATCATTGACCACAATAAGAATGGATTTTTAAAGATTTTTTTTCGAGATCATTGACCACAATAAGCGTGGATTTTTAAAGATTTTTTTTTCGAGATCATTGACCACAATAAGCGTGGATTTTTAAAGATTTTTTTTCGAGATCATTGACCACAATAAGCGTGGATTTTTAAAGATTTTTTTTCGAGATCATTGACCACAATAAGCGTGGATTTTTAAAGATTTTTTTCGAGATCATTGACCACAATAAGCGTGGATTTATAAAGATTTTTTTTCGAGATCATTGACCACAATAAGCGTGGATTTTTAAAGATTTTTTTCGAGATCATTGACCACAATAAGCGTGTATTTTTAAAGATTTTTTTTTCGAGATCATTGACCACAATAAGCGTGGATTTTTAAAGATTTTTTTCGAGATCATTGACCACAATAAGCGTGGATTTTTAAAGATTTTTTTTTCGAGATCATTGACCACAATAAGCGTGGATTTTTAAAGATTTTTTTTCGAGATCATTGACCACAATAAGCGTGGATTTTTAAAGATTTTTTTTCGAGATCATTGACCACAATAAGCGTAGATTTATAAAGATTTTTTTTTCGAGATCATTGACCACAATAAGAATGGATTTTTAAAGATTTTTTTTCGAGATCATTGACCACAATAAGCGTGGATTTTTAAAGATTTTTTTTCGAGATCATTGACCACAATAAGCGTGGATTTTTAAAGATTTTTTTTCGAGATCATTGACCACAATAAGCGTGGATTTTTAAAGATTTTTTTTCGAGATCATTGACCACAATAAGCGTGGATTTTTAAAGATTTTTTTCGAGATCATTGACCACAATAAGCGTGGATTTATAAAGATTTTTTTTCGAGATCATTGACCACAATAAGCGTGGATTTTTAAAGATTTTTTTTCGAGATCATTGACCACAATAAGCGTGGATTTTTAAAGATTTTTTTTCGAGATCATTGACCACAATAAGCGTGGATTTTTAAAGATTTTTTTTCGAGATCATTGACCACAATAAGCGTGGATTTTTAAAGATTTTTTTTCGAGATCATTGACCACAATAAGCGTGGATTTTTAAAGATTTTTTTCGAGATCATTGACCACAATAAGCGTGGATTTTTAAAGATTTTTTTTCGAGATCATTGACCACAATAAGCGTGGATTTTTAAAGATTTTTTTTCGAGATCATTGACCACAATAAGCGTGGATTTTTAAAGATTTTTTTCGAGATCATTGACCACAATAAGCGTGGATTTTTAAAGATTTTTTTTCGAGATCATTGACCACAATAAGCGTGGATTTTTAAAGATTTTTTTTCGAGATCATTGACCACAATAAGCGTGGATTTTTAAAGATTTTTTTTCGAGATCATTGACCACAATAAGCGTGGATTTTTAAAGATTTTTTTTCGAGATCATTGACCACAATAAGCGTGGATTTTTAAAGATTTTTTTTCGAGATCATTGACCACAATAAGCGTGGATTTTTAAAGATTTTTTTTCGAGATCATTGACCACAATAAGCGTGGATTTTTAAAGATTTTTTTCGAGATCATTGACCACAATAAGCGTGGATTTTTAAAGATTTTTTTCGAGATCATTGACCACAATAAGCGTGGATTTGTAAAGATTTTTTTTCGAGATCATTGACCACAATAAGCGTGGATTTTTAAAGATTTTTTTTCGAGATCATTGACCACAATATGCGTGGATTTTTAAAGATTTTTTTTCGAGATCATTGACCACAATAAGCGTGGATTTTTAAAGATTTTTTTCGAGATCATTGACCACAATAAGCGTGGATTTTTAAAGATTTTTTTTTTCGAGATCATTGACCACAATAAGCGTGGATTTTTAAAGATTTTTTTTTTCGAGATCATTGACCACAATAAGCGTGGATTTTTAAAGATTTTTTTTCGAGATCATTGACCACAATAAGCGTGGATTTTTAAAGATTTTTTTTTTCGAGATCATTGACCACAATAAGCGTGGATTTTTAAAGATTTTTTTTCGAGATCATTGACCACAATAAGCGTGGATTTTTAAAGATTTTTTTCGAGATCATTGACCACAATAAGCGTGGATTTTTTCGAGGACCCATTGACCACAATAAGCGTGGATTTTTTAAAGATTTTTTTCGAGATCATTGACCACAATAAGCGTGGATTTTTCTGAGGACCCATTGACCACAATAAGCGTGGATTTTTTAAAGATTTTTTTCGAGATCATTGACCACAATAAGCGTGGATTTTTCTGAGGACTCATTGACCACAATAAGCGTGGATTTTTTAAAGATTTTTTTCGAGATCATTGACCACAATAAGCGTGGATTTTTCTGAGGACCCATTGACCACAATAAGCGTGGATTTTTCTGAGGACCCATTGACCACAATAAGCGTGGATTTTTTAAAGATTTTTTTCGAGATCATTGACCACAATAAGCGTGGATTTTTTAAAGATTTTTTTCGAGATCATTGACCACAATAAGCGTGGATTTTTCTGAGGACCCATTGACCACAATAAGCGTGAATTTTTTAAAGATTTTTTTTCGAGATCATTGACTACAATAAGCGTGAATTTTTTAAAGATTTTTTTTTCGAGATCATTGACCACAATAAGCGTGCATTTTTTAAAGATTTTTTTTCGAGATCATTGACTACAGTAAGCGTGAATTTTTTAAAGATTTTTTTTCGAGATCATTGACCACAATAAGCGTGAATTTTTTAAAGATTTTTTTCGAGATCATTGACTACAATAAGCGTGAATTTTTTAAAGATTTTTTTTCGAGATCATTGACCACAATAAGCGTTGATTTTTCCGAGGACCCATTGACCACAATAAGCGTAGATTTTTTAAAGATTTTTTGTCGAGATCCCATAGACCACAACAAGCGTGGATTTTTTTAAGATTTTTTTCGAGATCATTGACCACAATAAGCGTGGATTTTTTAAAGATTTTTGTCGAGATCATTGACCACAATAAGCGTGGATTTTTTAACGATTTTTGTCGAGATCATTGACCACAATAAGCGTGGATTTTTTAAAGATTTTTTTCGAGGACCCATTGACCACAATAAGCGTGGATTTTTTAAAGATTTTTTTTCGAGGACCTATTGACCACAAAAAGCGTGGGTTTTTTAAAGATTTTTTTCGATGACCCATTGACCACAAAAAGCGTGGATTTTTTAAAGATTTTTTTCGAGGACCCATTGACCGCAAAAAGCGTGGATTTTTTAAAGATTTTTTTTCGAGGACCTATTGACCACAATAAGCGTGGATTTTTTAAAGATTTTTTCGAGATCATTGACCACAATAACCGTGGATTTTTTAAAGATTTTTTTCGAGATCATTGACCACAATAACCGTGGATTTTTTAAAGATTTTTGTCGAGATCATTGACCACAATAAGCGTGGATTTTTTAAAGATTTTTTCGAGATCATTGACCACAATAAGCGTGGATTTTTTAAAGATTTTTTTCGAGGACCCATTGACCACAAAAAGCGTGGATTTTTTAAAGATTTTTGTCGAGATCATTGACCACAATAAGCGTAGATTTTTTAACGATTTTTGTCGAGATCATTGACCACAATAAGCGTGGATTTTTTAAAGATTTTTTTTCGAGGACCCATTGACCACAAAAAGCGTGGATTTTTTAAAGATTTTTTTTCGAGGACCTATTGACCACAAAAAGCGTGGGTTTTTAAAGATTTTTTTCGAGGACCCATTGACCACAAAAAGCGTGGATTTTTTAAAGATTTTTTTTCGAGGACCTATTGACCACAATAAGCGTGGATTTTTCTGAGGACTCATTGACCACAATAAGCGTGGATTTTTTAAAGATTTTTTTCGAGATCATTGACCACAATAAGCGTGGATTTTTCTGAGGACCCATTGACCACAATAAGCGTGGATTTTTTAAAGATTTTTTTCGAGATCATTGACCGCAATAAGCGTGGATTTTTCTGAGGACCCATTGACCACAATAAGCGTGGATTTTTTAAAGATTTTTTTCGAGATCATTGACCACAATAAGCGTGGATTTTTCTGAGGACTCATTGACCACAATAAGCGTGGATTTTTTAAAGATTTTTTTCGAGATCATTGACCACAATAAGCGTGGATTTTTTCGAGGACCCATTGACCACAATAAGCGTGGATTTTTTAAAGATTTTTTTCGAGATCATTGACCGCAATAAGCGTGGATTTTTCTGAGGACCCATTGACCACAATAAGCGTGGATTTTTTAAAGATTTTTTTCGAGATCATTGACCACAATAAGCGTGGATTTTTCTGAGGACTCATTGACCACAATAAGCGTGGATTTTTTAAAGATTTTTTTCGAGATCATTGACCACAATAAGCGTGGATTTTTCTGAGGACCCATTGACCACAATAAGCGTGGATTTTTCTGAGGACCCATTGACCACAATAAGCGTGGATTTTTTAAAGATTTTTTTCGAGATCATTGACCACAATAAGCGTGGATTTTTTAAAGATTTTTTTCGAGATCATTGACCACAATAAGCGTGGATTTTTTAAAGATTTTTTTCGAGATCATTGACCACAATAAGCGTGGATTTTTTAAAGATTTTTTTCGAGATCATTGACCACAATAAGCGTGGATTTTTTAAAGATTTTTTCGAGATCATTGACCACAATAAGCGTGGATTTTTTAAAGATTTTTTTCGAGATCATTGACCACAATAAGCGTGGATTTTTCTGAGGACCCATTGACCACAATAAGCGTGAATTTTTTAAAGATTTTTTTTCGAGATCATTGACTACAATAAGCGTGAATTTTTTAAAGATTTTTTTTTCGAGATCATTGACCACAATAAGCGTGCATTTTTTAAAGATTTTTTTTCGAGATCATTGACTACAGTAAGCGTGAATTTTTTAAAGATTTTTTTTCGAGATCATTGACCACAATAAGCGTGAATTTTTTAAAGATTTTTTTCGAGATCATTGACTACAATAAGCGTGAATTTTTTAAAGATTTTTTTTCGAGATCATTGACCACAATAAGCGTTGATTTTTCCGAGGACCCATTGACCACAATAAGCGTAGATTTTTTAAAGATTTTTTGTCGAGATCCCATAGACCACAACAAGCGTGGATTTTTTTTAAGATTTTTTTCGAGATCATTGACCACAATAAGCGTGGATTTTTTAAAGATTTTTGTCGAGATCATTGACCACAATAAGCGTGGATTTTTTAACGATTTTTGTCGAGATCATTGACCACAATAAGCGTGGATTTTTTAAAGATTTTTTTCGAGGACCCATTGACCACAATAAGCGTGGATTTTTTAAAGATTTTTTTTCGAGGACCTATTGACCACAAAAAGCGTGGGTTTTTTAAAGATTTTTTTCGATGACCCATTGACCACAAAAAGCGTGGATTTTTTAAAGATTTTTTTCGAGGACCCATTGACCGCAAAAAGCGTGGATTTTTTAAAGATTTTTTTTCGAGGACCTATTGACCACAATAAGCGTGGATTTTTTAAAGATTTTTTCGAGATCATTGACCACAATAACCGTGGATTTTTTAAAGATTTTTTTCGAGATCATTGACCACAATAACCGTGGATTTTTTAAAGATTTTTGTCGAGATCATTGACCACAATAAGCGTGGATTTTTTAAAGATTTTTTCGAGATCATTGACCACAATAAGCGTGGATTTTTTAAAGATTTTTTTCGAGGACCCATTGACCACAAAAAGCGTGGATTTTTTAAAGATTTTTGTCGAGATCATTGACCACAATAAGCGTAGATTTTTTAACGATTTTTGTCGAGATCATTGACCACAATAAGCGTGGATTTTTTAAAGATTTTTTTTCGAGGACCCATTGACCACAATAAGCGTGGATTTTTTAAAGATTTTTTTTCGAGGACCCATTGACCACAAAAAGCGTGGATTTTTTAAAGATTTTTTTTCGAGGACCTATTGACCACAAAAAGCGTGGGTTTTTTAAAGATTTTTTTCGAGGACCCATTGACCACAAAAAGCGTGGATTTTTTAAAGATTTTTTTTCGAGGACCTATTGACCACAATAAGCGTGGATTTTTTAAAGATTTTTTTCGAGGACCCATTGACCACAAAAAGCGTGGATTTTTTAAAGATTTTTGTCGAGATCATTGACCACAATAAGCGTAGATTTTTTAACGATTTTTGTCGAGATCATTGACCACAATAAGCGTGGATTTTTTAAAGATTTTTTTTCGAGGACCCATTGACCACAAAAAGCGTGGATTTTTTAAAGATTTTTTTTCGAGGACCTATTGACCACAAAAAGCGTGGGTTTTTTAAAGATTTTTTTCGAGGACCCATTGACCGCAAAAAGCGTGGATTTTTTAAAGGTTTTTTTTCGATGACCCATTGACCACAAAAAGCGTGGATTTTTTAAAGATTTTTTTCGAGGACCCATTGACCGCAAAAAGCGTGGATTTTTTAAAGATTTTTTTTCGAGATCATTGACCACAATAACCGTGGATTTTTTAAAGATTTTTGTCGAGATCATTGACCACAATAAGCGTGGATTTTTTAAAGATTTTTTTTCGAGATCATTGACCACAATAAGCGTGGATTTTTTAAAGATTTTTTTTTGAGGACCCATTGACCACAAAAAGCGTGGATTTTTTAAAGATTTTTTCGGGGACCCATTGACCACAATAAGCGTGGATTTTTTTCGGGGACCCATGGACCACAATAAGCGTGGATTTTTTTAAGATTTTTTTCGGGGACCCATGGACCACAATAAGCGTGGATTTTTTACGATTTTTTTCGGGGACCCATGGACCACAATAGACGTGGATTTTTTAAAGATTTTTTTCGGGGACCCATGGACCACAATAAGCGTGGATTTTTTAAAGATTTTTTTTCGGGGACCCATGGACCACAATAAGCGTGGATTTTTTTAAGATTTTTTTCGGGGACCCATGGACCACAATAAGCGTGGATTTTTTTAAGATTTTTTTTGGGGACCCATGGACCACAATAAGCGTGGATTTTTTAAGATTTTTTTCGGGGACCCATGGACCACAATAAGCGTGGATTTTTTTAAGATTTTTTTTCGGGGACCCATGGACCACAATAAGCGTGGATTTTTTTAAGATTGACCACAATAAGCGTGGATTTTTTTAAGATTTTTTTTCGGGGACCCATGGACCACAATAAGCGTGGATTTTTTTAAGATTGACCACAATAAGCGGGGATATTTTTAAGATATTTTCGGGGACCCATTGACCACAATTAGCGTGTTTTTGGATTTTTTAAAGATTTTTTAGGACCCATTGACCGCAATAAGATTGATTGACTACAATTTAGCTAAAATATTTTAAGTCGGGAGGTATCGTTATATGGGGCCTATACCAAAACTTGGACCTATCTCCACCATTTTAGGTGCAGAAGTTTTTTGACCTTTTGAAACTCCAAGTTCCAAAATGGAGCCCTTTTTGTGGAAAATGTAGCTTAAATCACCAAAATACCTTAAATCCAAAGGTACCGTTATATGGGGACTATACCAAAACGTTGACCTATGTAGCACATCTTCGAACTTGACTGCCAATGGGAAAAAGACACTCGAATGCAAAATTTTGACTGTATTTCGGATCCTAGAGTGATTACAACAGAGGGGAGGACATGGCAAGATTGTCTTAGAATTTTATACTGATCAATAAGATGTACTTTATAGAGTCGCAAATGATTAGTTCGATGTGTTACAAACAGAAAACCAAACGTAATATACCCTCCTTACTATGGCGGAAAGGCGAATACAAGGAATGCCCTACAAATGGTTGGCAAACATGTCAAGGGGCAACATCGACGCTCACCTACTATTACAAACTAACTTCGTACGCCATATGGGAAATATTTTTAAAATATTTTGAGGGCCATAATGAGTCTCGAGGCCATTGGTCATAATCGAAACAGATCGTTGAGAATGGACTAGTGTACAAAACCGAAACACTTGGAAATGTAAACCAACCCTCTCTGAAAGCTTTCCCACTTTTTCTCCTTACAACTTTTACGTTTTTTATTTTATAAGTTGGCAGTATAGGGTACTTCATATGCATGTCGGCAATTCCTGTAACCTTATCTTAGGTGTTATTTTTGCAAAAAAAAAAAAAAAAACTAACTTCAAACATCAACAACCTCACAACAAACTATGATTGTAATTTTTAGTTTTGGCATCATATTTTGTTGTGTATTGAGGCTATAAAATAGACACACGAACACATGCACACATGAACACGATGAAATCTTGACAAGGGGCATATGCACCACATATGAGTTATTTGACACGTTTTAATTATGGTTCGTTCAGGTGAGTGCATGCCACATGAACACACACATCTGCATGCAGAATGCATCAGATATTCAAACACTGACCATGGAAGAATTATCAACTGCTATTCAGATGACCATTGGGAAATTGAGAACTAAATAAATAAGTATTAAAACTAAAATTTTTGATATTTTGGCAGAATTTTATTGTTGTTAGTTTTGCTGTTGTTGTACATATGCATGTGATACTTTGTGTGGCATTTTAATTGGAAACGTGATTTTATTGTTGTCAGAATAGGATATAATTTAGTTCATATTTATTTATTTATTTTATTGGATAGAAAAACGGGGTTTCTTAAACTAAATTAATTGGAAATTTTGTAAATGTTTTAAATATTTTTGTTTTGGATAAACGATTTAAGAATTTTGGTTCCGCTTTCTCATAAAAATGTACAAGTTTTAACAAACGAAAACTATATTGCCGAAAATCCAACAGAACACTTCTTCCAGTTCAGAATTCAAGGCAGATTATATTTTTTACCAAATCCCTTTCTTCTTGAGGTGGCCTTGCCAGTGTAGAAGTCATTTCTAAAATCTTCTGTCACTAGAAGACCTCTTTAGGTCTGCTGTCCATAGAGGATCTGTAGAAGTTCTAGTATCCATTGAAAATATGAGGAATGTATTTTGTCCCTTGAAGACCGTTAGAACATTTCCTGTTTAAAGACGACCTTCGAAATATCCTTTGTCAATAGAATCCGTTTTGGAAAGCAATCAGCACGCTACAACAACAATCTGAGCTAACACTGTGTGAGTGCATGGTTTTTCACTTGTGAGTGGAGAGAGAAGCTCTCTTTGCCTGCTCCCGAATAAAGGCCTGCGAAATGCTTCTTTAAAAGGCCTTCCATCGGCTGAAGACCTGAGGAAGGTAATATATCGCTAGAAGACCTTTAGAAGGTTTTCTGTCCATATAGGATCTTTTAAAGCTCATCCATCCATAAAAGATCTGTAGAAGGTATTGCATTCATTGCAGATCTGAGGAAGGTATTTTATCCCTAAAATACCTTCAAAAGATATTCTGTCCCCAGCAGGTCTTTAGGAAGTTTTCTATTCTTAGGGGACCTTTGGAAAATTATTTGTCAATAGCAGACCTTTAGAAGGTCTTCTATCCATTGAAGACCTGAGAAAGGAATTCTGTCCCTAAATTGCCTTTAGAAAACATTCAGTCCATTGAAGACCTGAGGAAAATATTTTCTCAATTGAAGACCTTTACAAGGTTTTCTGTTTGTAGAGAATCCTAAAAAGATCGTTTGTTAATAGAAGACCCTTAGAAGATCTGAGAAAGGTATTTCGTCCCAGGAAGACCTATAGACCTATAGGTTTTGCGTCCATTAAGGAACTTTAGTAGATCTTATGTCAATAGAAGACCTTTAAAAGATTTTCCATCCATTGAAGACCTATATAAAGTCCTTTGCCTCTAGAAGACAATCTTCTGATCCTTGAAGATCATCAGAAGATCTTCTGTTCCTAGAAGATCTTCAGTAGATCCTTTGTTCTTAGAAGACCTTTATAAGTTTTTCTGTCCCTAGGAGATTAATAGGTCTTCTTTCCATAGAGGACCTTTAAAAGTTTCTTTGTCAATAAAAAATGGCACTTTTAGAAGTCCATTAAGGATGGTATTTTGCCTTTAGAATGCCTCTGTAAGATGTCCATAGAAAAACTTTAGAAGGTCATATGTTCGTAGAAATCTTTCCTTCCTTGTAGAAAGTATTTTGACCCTAGAAGGCCTTCTAAAGATGTTCTATTGATAGAAGACCTTCTAAAGGCCTATTGGTGTCCAACAACTTTCCAAAAGTCTTCTATAAACAAAATACATTCTAAAGAACTTCTGGAAGACCATTCGAAGGTTTTCTATCCAGACCTGAGGAATATATTTTGCCTATAGAAGATCTTAAGAAGACTTTCTGTCTACCTTCTGGGACCTTGGGATGTCCTTTTTTCCATAGCAGACCTTTAGATTATACTCCATCATTGAAGACCTTAAAAGAACTTTTGTTCCTAGAAGACCTTTAGAAGATATTATGTCTATCCTTGGAATGTTTGTTGTTTATAGAAGACATTTCCAAGCTATTTTGTCTCTAGAAAACGAAAGTATTTTGTCCCAGGAAGATTTTCTGTTCCTAGAAGGCCTCAGAAGGTTTTCTGCTCACAAAGTCCTTTGGAAGATCTTTTGTCGATGAAAGACATTTAGAAGTATTCCAACATTGATGACCTAAGGATGGTATAGAAGACCTGTCCCTAGAAGACCTTAAAATATCCTCTGGCCCTAGAAGATTTTTAAAGATTTTGTGTCCACGGGTCTTCTTTCTTGTTGATGACCTGAGGAAAGTATTTTTCCCAAAGAATACCTTAAACAGGTCTTATGCCTTTTTAACCTTTAGAAGATTTTCTTTTCATAGAGGATCTTAGAAGATCTTTTGTGAATAGCAGAACTTTAGAAGATCTTCTATCAATTGAATACCTGAGGAAGGCATTTTGTCCCTAGAGAACTATATAAGGTTTTCTGCTTATACAAAACCTTTAAAAGTCCTCGTGCTCAAGAATACCTTTAGAAAGTTGTCTGTCCATTGAAGATCGAAGAAAGGTATATTGTTTCTAGAAGAAGGTCTTCTGATCGTAGAAGACCGTCATCTAAAAAGTTGTTCTGTCCATAGAAGACCTTTAGAAGGTCTTCTATCCGTTGAGGACCTTAAGAAAGTCTTCTGTCCATAGAAGACCTTTAGAAGGTCTGTTATCCATGTAAGACCTTCAGAAGGTCTTCTGTCTATGAAAGACATTTAGAAGGTCATCGGTCTATAGAAGATCTTTAAAAGGTCTTCTGTCCATATATGACCTCAAGTAGGCCTTCTGTCCATAAAATACCTTAAGAAGGTCGTCTGTCTTCTTCTGACCATTAGAAGGTCTTTTGTCGCTAGAAGACCTTATTATGTATTTTTTCCATTGACTACCATCAGAAGGTCTTCTGTCCACAGATGACCTTTAAAAGGTATTATGTACATAGTAGACCTTTAGAAGGTATTCTGTCTTCTTCTAACCTTTAGAAGGTCCTCTGTCCATAAAACAACATTAGAAGGTCTTTTGTTCCTAGAAGACCTTATTAGGTATTTTATACCCTCCAATGTTACGCATTTAAATAATCATTTCCGGTCCTACAAATGAAACATTTCTGAGTCGATCTATGAATGTCCCTCCGTCCGTTTGTTGTAATCACTCTAGCATCCACAAAAAGTTAGATAGGACGCTGACATTTTAGGAAGATGCGCCTATTGTTTGCATCGGTCCACGTTTTGGTATAGCCCCCATATTACGGTACCGCCCGATATCAGGTATTTTGACTTTTGTAGTAACATTTTCAGAACGAGTTAGCTATAATTTGACATTTAGGGCTCCTAGTGACCAAAGACTTATATTCCTAAAATTATAGACATAGGTCCTTGTTTTCGTATAGTCTCCCATATAACGCACCCCCACCCACTCCCCAATTTTTGTATGTTGATGATTTTCGCTACATTTTTTAACCGAACTAGCTGCAGTTTGACATTTGAGGTTCTCATTGGTCAAGAGACTTCTCCACTAAAAACTGTCAACATAGGTCCAGGTTTTGATATAGTCCCCATATAACGTTACCTCCTGATTTTCGGGGTTTTGAGGATTTTAGCTAAAAATTTTAACCAAACTAGCTGTACTTTGACATTTAAGGTTCTTAGTGGTAACAACACTTATACAAAACATATGTAGGTCCACGTCTTGGTATAGCCCCCATATAACGTTACATCCCGATTTTAAGTATTTTGAGGGTTTTAGCTACAACTTTTAACTGAACTAGCTGTGGTTGGAAATTGAGGTTCTCCGTAGCTGTACTTTGACATTTAAGGTTCTTAGTGGTAACAACACTTCTACACAACAACAAAGGTCCATATTTTGGTATAGCCCCCATATAACGGTACCTCCCGATTCTCCGTATTTTGAGGGAACTAGCTGTGGTTGAAAATTGAGGTTCTCTGTTGTCACAAAACTTCTCCCACAAGAATTGTCAACATTGGTCCATGTTTTGGTGTAGCCCCATATATAAGGGCACCTCCCAATGTTGTGTATTTTGAGGATTTTAGCTACAATATTTACCCAAAGTAGATGTAGTTTGACATTTTGGGTTCTCAGTGGTCACGAAAGTTCTCCACCAAAAATCGTCAACATAAGTCCATGTTTTGATATAGCACCCATTGTGTCAAATTTTCATACGGATATCTCTAAAACTCGACGAGTTACATCTCATTTACTACGAGCTTCTCATAATTCAACACAAAAGTTTTTTTAGTTTATGAAGCACTAGAACACCTCAAATCATGCTTGATCTTGCACAGAAATTTAGCACTGGTATCTGGCTAGCTGTTTGCAAAATATGGTCCAAGTAGTTATTTTAGTTGTTGTGTAATAATCTTTTTAAGTGAAGAAGTCAAATTTCAATCGCAAACTTAAAACGCGTTTTTCTCGAAACTGTATTTTTCGAGATGTGTCACTCTTTGAGTAAATGAGCGATATGTCCATGTTTCGGTGTAGCCCCCATATAAAGGTAAATTCCAATTTTAGGTATGTTGAGGGTCATAGCTACCTGTAATTTCACATTTGAAGTTCCCGGCAGTTACAAAACTTTTCCACCAAACATTGTCAAGATAGTTCCACACTTTGATATAGATAAGGGTACAACCTGGTGAAAACATTTTGTATACCTTCAGCATTTATACTAATGAGGGTTTATACACTTTTAGACCCCAAGTATGTTTGGGCGAAATCCCTTTCAGACAAGTTGGAGTTGATTTAGCCATGTCCGTCCCTCTGTCTGACTGGCTGGAGCGCACGATAACTCTCGAAGGGATCTACGGATTCGGTCCAAAATTTGGCTTTAGTAATATTTTGTCCAATATGGGTTATATTGGTCATTTCTTCCGGTACCTCCCCTACAAAAGTTCAAAAATGTTCGGAAAATTTGTGCGCATGATAGGTCTTGAAGGGAGCAACCGATTTGGTCCATACTTTGCACATCGTAAAGACTTAGATGAGGTTCCAATATGCACTCAATCGGTCCACTGCTTCGAATACCTTCCACACAAAATTTCGGAAAAGTTCAGCTTGGGACCTGCTCTAGAATCGCTTTGATTTTTGCTGTAACAACTTGTATACACTGCCCCCTATACCAGGGACGTAGCCAGGATTTCATTTCGGGGGGGGCCCACCTGACCAAAATTTTGAAAGTTCATGTTAGCGAAAATGTCATATTTAGCAAAGATGCAAACCTTATTTTAGACGTATTCTACTGATGAAATAATTTTCAATACTATTTTTTAGTTCATATGGCGCAAGACTTCTTGGCTAATTTTATCTTTTAGAATTTTTTTGACAATATGTCACAGTATATGGTCAAAACAATGAATATATTAATAATGCCATATATTTTTCGGTGGAACATTTATCAAATAATTCACAACTACAGTGAATGTTATGAAATTCAGTGATATCACTTCGGTATGGCCAAAAGAAAGCGAATACAATGGAAAACTTAGAAATATCATAACATTTAATTTTCAAATATCTTTACATTACAATTTTCAAAAATATGCAAAATTCCGATGTACATATCGCAAAGAATTTCTGAAGGCCGAGAACTAACGCTGAGCAATAGTTAGTCTATCCATCAAGAAATTCTAGCACCTAATCGCGGTTATGTAAATGACAAATTCTGTCGCCAAATCGTGCATCTGTCAATACTAATGACTAATTTTGGCGTCCAATCGTCGAACTTCACTTATAGAAATTCTGGATCTTCTCATAAATTTATCAGGAACAAGGGAATCTCTGGAATCCAGTCTTAACTTCGTTTAAAATGAAATTATGTCGCCCAATCCAAGGTCTATACATTCTTTTAGCAAAAATCCATAAACACAATTTTTCCCAATCTACATTTTTTATACTCTCAGTCTTTAGCCAAAATATGCCTCATCGAAATAATAGCTTTAGGGCAAAAAGTGTGTTTGGAAGAAATCTGTTTCAGAAAACTTGGAGTCGACTTAGCTATGTCCGTTCGTCTGGGTAGCCGCCTGGGGAGCACGATTATTTCTCAAACAGATCAACCGATTCGGTCCAAAATTTGGCCTTCGTGATATTTTGATCAATCTACTCTTTCGGCAAACTTCCGCAGAGTATTTCAAAAATTTTCAGTGAAGTGCAGTTTAAGACCTCTATGGATAAGCTGTGTAAGCTTAAGACCTCAATGGTCATGGCTTCACTACCCTTATGCTAATAATTAGTTATAAGTAAATATAAATTAAATTAATAAATAAAAAACTCTCTGGAAACGCTTTGCTTTTTTGCAACAAGTGTTCTCGGGGCTACTATTACTACCGTACAAGTTTTTCAGAGGCAAGTCTATACTTCCAGGGAAAATGGCCCGAAAGCTGTAAAGAACATCTAAGGCAATCATGTGTAGTGGCTAGTGTACACGACAACTTTCGAACCGGATACTGCGTTGGTCCAAACTTTGTTTATCGCAATATTTCAGCGAGCCTTATATATACAAAATTCGAAGATGGTGCTTTTCGGTCTACTTCTTCTGGTATTTTCCCCCCAAATTTCAAGAATTTTAGCTAAAGTGGTATGCGCGAGTTTTCTTGAACGGAGCAACAGATTTGGTCCAAACTTTGGATTTAGTAATATTTTTTCCAAACTTAGTTTTTGCTCGAAAATGGGCCATACTGGGGTACCTCCCTCACAAACCTTCAAAATAGTTGTTTAAGTGCAGTTTAGAGCGGTATTAAGTTTTTCGTGGGTAAGTCCATATTTCCTGACTAAGAGTCAAAAGTTGAAAATTATACTGTGGCGAACTGAAATGACTGGTGGGCGCTATATCTTTTAAAAGGAATGACTCCCAAAATAAGATCTACTCCAAAAATGAACTATGTCGGTCCATTTCTCCATACCTCCTCCGCAAATGGCTACAAATTTCTGAAAAGCTCCTAATGCATAGTTTTTGGGTTTAAGGATTTTGGCTGTGTAGCGGCTATTCGATCTGTCTATAGATGAAAGTTTCAATTCACACAGGCTCAGGGTATATTCCTGTACGCAAAGTCGAGTGGTACTTGTTGAGATTTTGACGAAGAAGAACCTGTTTTCGGTCAGTTTTTAGATTTCGTTTGTCGTCACAAGGTCCTTTACCGAAGCAGGAAAAATTAACATTTCTAGAAATGTGCATCCATTGGAAGTACATCCCAAAATACAATTACTGTGGGTTTCTATGACGGTTTCTTCTGATTTTATTCAAAGAGTAAATCGGTCTAAAACGGTCTAGAATTGAAATCGGTTCAGATTTGGATATAGTGCCTATATATATTTTCGGCCGATTTCATGTATTTTATGCATTAAACACGCTATGTATGTCCAATTTCAATGAAATTTGGAATGTGTGACGGAATTGGGTCTAGAAATAAATTTTTCAAATTATATTGAAATCGGTTCAGATTTGGATATAGCTCCCATATATATTTTCCTCCGATTTCATGTATTTGATGCACCAAACACGCTTTATATACCCGATTTTGATGAAAGTTGCAAAGAGTGACGAAAACTGGCCTACAAATAAATTTGTCAAAATATTCGGGGTAGCGAAGCACACCAGGGTCAGCTAATAAAATATAAACATTGACCTCAAGCTTGATAATATTGATTTTATTAACATTCGAAAGGTCGAACAAAACATAAAAATTCGACAGAAAAATCCTTTTGTCCAATAGACATTTACGACACTGTGGTGGAACAGAAATTATATCATATTGGAAATTTCAAACATAACAAAGAATTTGTAATTGTTATGAATTTCAAAATAGTTCATTATAAAACGTGTTAGAGAAAATATACAAACAATTAAATCCACAAAGATTAAGCAACAGTTTTGCTGTTGAATTGCTCTTATAAAAAACTTCAAAAAAATGTCGCAAAAATTTTTTTTTCTGGATGTTGCCAATCAAAGTGTTGGACCTACAAGCAAACGTTCAATAAATACAAATAAACGTATTGTTCTGAACTCAGTAACACCGTCAGCCAAAAATTCCGATTAAACGCTTAAACAACAACTTAAAACTTAACAAGAACTATGCATAAAATTGCTCAAAAAGCCAAACTTATTTTTATATTTTCAATTATGTTGAACAATAAGTATACCAATATAGTTAAATAATTCTATGTAATGCTTCCAACTACTTTACATATTTCTTGAACAATTTAAAACAGTTTAAAATTTTACTCAAAAATTAAAAAATGTGTAACATAAGCTAATATTCTATGGGAACTAAAATCATTTCGGAGGGCCCGGGCCCCCCCCCTGGCTACGTCGGTGCCCTATACGACGGTAAAAGATTTTTTCAGGGACAACAACATACTTCTTGAGAAAACTTCCTGAAAGGTGTAAAATATGGCGCCATAACTCTGGAACTGATCAACCTATTTGGCCCAAAATTTGGCCTTCGTCATATTTTGTCTAAATTTGGTTTACCTCGAAGATGGACAATACCGGTCCACAGCTATCGGTACTTCCCCCAATATTTAAAAATGTCACCCAAATGGTATGCACGATATCTCTTGAACGGGGCAACCAATTTGGTCCAAACTTTGGATCTACCAATATTTTGTCCAAATTTAGTTTAGCTCCTAAATTGGTCCATATCAGTCCTCTTTTTAGAGTACACCCCCCACAAAACTTCCACATTTGTGTCTGAGTGCACTTTAGGGTCTATTCGAAGATCCTTTGGAATGTATACCGTTGCTATTAGTTACGGTCATGTTTACAGCGATATTATGTTTTCCGTTGACAAGTCCATGATTCTTGGCATACTGGTCCATAAGTTATACGATTACCCACTGAAATGACTAGTGGGCGCGATATCTATCGAAAAGATATGACTCCCAGAATAAGATCCACTTTCATGGTGGACTTAACTGAATGGAACGACATCCATTCCGTTAAGTACCTCCTCCGCAACACTTTTGAACTTTAATCCTAATCCACATTATTGTCGGCAAATTCAATTGCCTAAAATGAGCTACAAAATTCTGAAAATACCCTAAATATATACGATCTGTCCGTATATGAACGTTTCAATTCACATAGGCTGAGGATAGTACGAGGTGGCGCAAAAGTAAACTTCCGATGTTTTTTGGCTGTAATTTAAAAAAAATTAAAAATTTTGTTTCTTCTTGTGTATTATTTTTATTTGGTATTTTAATTTTTTTTTTTACATCAAATCGAGAATATGATGTCAGATAAATGGCCGCGTCCACAGTTTATTGTCATTTGAGTCCTTTTTATGGCATTTTCCATCACTTTGGCCAAAACTTCCGGCGATAGGTCCTCATATTCTTGACGGATATTGTCTTTAAGAGCTGAAAGAGTCTGAGGCTTCAAAAAGCCCCACAAAAAGAAGTCTGGAGCTGTCAAATCGGGTGATCTTGCTGACCAGTGCAAATCGCCAAAACGGGAGATTAGGCGCCCGGCCAGCATATAGGTTGTGGCTCGTGCACTTGTGTGTCGTTATACCGTCCTGTTGGAACCACATGTTTTCCAATCCCAATTCATCAAGTTGCGGCAAAAAGAACACGTTGATCATTGCTCTGTAGCGCTCACCATTCACAGTAACCGTTTGGCCCGCGACGTCTTCGAAGACAAAAGGTCTGATGACGACTCCTGCAAAAACAGCACACCATACAGTGACTTTGAGCGGGTGTAATGGCCCTTCATGGGTTACACGCAGATTTTCAGTGCCCCAGAAGCGTAAATTTTGCTTATCTACGTACTCGCTAAGATGGAAATGCGCCAAAGTTGTACCAGAGTCACCGACCGATTATTGGTCAAATAAATAGTCACCATATTGCGCAAAATACACCTCAGTAATGTTGGCGACATTTCCTGAGTATTTCAGCCATGTAAAACTTCTCTACAAAGTGGTGTCTTAAGACACGCATATCATTGAGCTTATATGAATCGGGGTGCACTCATTGATATGATAGAAGTCTCCCTTGTCCCTTCAGGGAAGTTTGTGGAACAATTATAATATTCCGCATTCTGGTGCAGTGTAGCGTAACATTGTTTATTAACGTGTATTTCGCATGTGTTTACTACACAAATGTCAAAACAGAACTGACATTAGGGGTCAATCGCAAAATTTATAGCATTTTCTGATAGGAGGATTACTTTTGCGCCACCTTGTATATCTCTGTCGGCAAAACCGACTGATACTTTCTTACTTGTTTAGATTAGATTAACAACTTAGACATTTTGTGTCTCCGTGGTCGAAACCGGCCGAACTTAATGACTTTTTACTTGTTCTCATTGAGGACCTTCAGAAAGTCTTTAGTCCATGGAAGAATTTGAGGTGAGTTTCTTTAAGGATGTCTTTCAATTGAAAACTTGTAGAACATTTTGAGTCCCTCAAAGATTTTTAGATTTTAGATTTTTATAATTGTTATTGTCCAATGAAAACGTGTGTAAGGTCTCTGAACCCCGAGGGCATTTTATCAACAGAAATCCATTGAAAGGTATTTTGTATTTTGAAGTTCATAAGAAAGTCTTTGGTTCATTAAAGACCATGACTTCTATAAAATAACTATAAAATTCCCAAAATGTTGAATTTAAATTTACAAATCTGACTTCTACAATTAACCTCCCCTCAATCTCCACAATTGTGATTAGAATTAAGCAAAATGGTTTGTTTTGTCTATTTTCTGTTCATTTATTTATTTTTTTTTTTCAAAACAAACACACAATTTTTAGCCACCCACCTCATTTGTGTTCCGCATAGAAAAAAAGAAAATAAAATTTGCATTTTCTTTTCACACAAACAAATTATCTTCCACCTCTTCGTCCCTCCCCCTGGGGCGTTTACCAACAGGTTATCGGTAGCTTATCCATCAACAATTAGATTCATTTTTAAGGTCTAATTATGTTAAAGACTTGTTAATGTTTTGTTTTTGTGTCGTTCGTTTTTAGCTTGAGACTATTTTTGGTGCAAACCTTTGGCATGTCAAAGCCGGCGAAGGGGGGTGGAGGAAAATGTTTGTGACGTTAGAAACAAGTGAGATAATAAGCAGTGGGTAGTTAACAACATTTACATAAAAATGTTTGGTAATTACTTTACAAATTTCTGTGTGTTTTGTAAAATCAAACTTTAGAAGTTAAAAGTTTGGGGCGAGAAATTTAGTGGGGGGGGAGGGTGAGAGATAGAATGAGTCAGTTAATAGAAATGAAAATAAGGAAATAACAAAATGTTTGTCAAAATAAATGTTCTTATTTGGTTGACTAGAGTCGACAATTTTGAGTCGATCTAGCAATGTCCGTCCGTCTGTCTGTCTGTCTGCTTGTCTTTCTGGCTGGTGCGCACGATAACTCTCGAACGGATCAATCGATTCGGTTCAAATTTTGGATATCGAAATATTTTGTACAGATTTGATTTATGTTCAAAGATGGGCCATATCGGTCCACTAATTCAGGTACCACCCTTTCCTTCCAAATTAGTTGCAATTTGGTACTTAAGGTTTCTATTGGTCACTAAACTTTTCCACCAAAAATTATGGACATAGATACCACCCGATTTGCAGTATTTTGGGGGATTTAAGCTACATTTACCGCCGAAATTAGGTGTAATTTGATATTTGAAGTTCCCATTGTGGACATAGGTCTATGTTTTGATATTGCCTCCATATAACGGTACCTCCCACTATTTGTTATTTTGAGGATTTTGTCCACATTTTCAGACCAAATAAGCTGAATTTTGGCGTTGGAGGTTCTCGTTGGTAGTACATCTTCTCCACCAAAAATTGTTGACATAGGTAAACGTTTTGATATAGCCCCCATATAACTGTACCGACCGATTTATTTAAGCTAGATTTTCCATGCATTTATCAGCAAGATTTGCGACTAGTGGAAGCCAAAAGTTGATTAGTCGGAAACTAGGAAGTCCAATTTAATTTGCCGAAAAAGAAGCGGACTGGACATTTGAGAACTTTTGTAATTACGCCCTATTTAACAAAAGTATATTACGCTAAAAACACAAGAAAAATAAGTAAGCCAAGGCTATAGTCGGACGGGGCCGACCATGTTATATCCTACACCTTTACCACTGGGAATTAGCTTTTCACAAATCAAAATTTCTTTATGGAACAAATAAACTTATTGTAAGAAATAACTTTGTGGATTCTGGTACCGTATCACACCAAGCTTAAATAATAATATAATTATTGAAATAACATCTGGAGTTCCACAAGAATCCATTTTAGGCCCATTCCTATGGAACCTGATATATGACGGCCTTCTTAATCTAAGCTTACCAAAAGGTGTAAAGTTAGTTGGATACGCTGACGACGTAGCACTATTGGTTGATCAACCCACAACACCCTTAATAGAAATAGTCGCAAACGACTGCCTGTCGAGAATTTCAAGGTGGCTGCAATCAAAAAGATTGTCGCTCGCTGCACATAAAATGGAGGCGATCCTAATAACCAGAAGACGTGCTTTCGACAACCCTAGGCTAATAGTGTAATGGACATGATGTACAGATATGTAAGCAAAAATCTGAAGTACCTAGGAGTGTTTTTATACTCTAAACTGTCTTTTGAACACCAAGTGAAAACAGCAGCAGAGAAGGCTCTAGCGACAGCAAGCAATTTAGTACGATTAAAGCCCAATCTAAAAGGACCTGGACAAAAAACTAGCAGACTAATATCATCAGTAGCTTATGCACAATTGTTGTACGCAGCACCTATTATAAGCAGCGCCATAGAAGATTGTAAAAAGCTGTCGAATATCATTGAAAAGGTTCATCGTGTGTGTTCTTTGCGGGTGACACCTGCGTCCCGAACAGTAACAACATCAGCTCTGTCGGTACTATCCGGGCAGACGGACACACGGATGGACGTACGGACGGACAGACAAACATCTCAAAATCACTTTATCTCGCCGAGATATGAAGATTGGTATACCACATTGGGGGTCTCCGACGAATGAGAGCCGTACCTAACATTTTCTGAGCGACATTTTTGCAAAACATTTCGAAGCTGAAGAACGTCATCTTGTGGTACTTTTATAGCGGCACTTAAAATAAACGACGAAAAGGAGATTGAAGGAAGCGAGTTAAAAGGTCGAAGTGTTCCACGAAAATAATCCACACTCGATTTGACTGCAGACATGTCATCTCAAAAATAAGCTAAAACAACAGCGAACAAAGATATAACGCTTATTCCTGACGGCTTAAAGGGTCTCTAGCAAAAACTCCATCACGCCATAACGCGGAAGTTCGACTCACGGCGGATCTGTCCTTCGGGGTTCTTAAAATACTCACCAAGGGCTTTCTTCTCCAATAAAAATTTTTCGTGCCCCAGACATTTACCTCCATTTTGTTGCACAGTGTTATCTAACGTTTCAAACTTTGTCGGAGGGTAGTCTGCTCGAAGTCCTCAAACAGCGTAGAGTGCTTTACAGTAGCAAAGGCTTTTGATAAGTCCAACGCATGGCACAATAAGAAGGTACATCGTCAAAAACAGCTGATTTTCAGACTAGTTGTCAAAATGCATTATTGTGAATAAAATCTCATACAAAATGTAAACAAGCAATTCACAGCAATTCATTATTTTCATCAAATTTGACGTTTGGTATGATTTGATGTAACACCTTCTTATTCCACCATGGTCCAACGTCACCATCCCTATTCTATTACGCGTCATGCTCTGATTGAGATTGAGATTTTAAGGAGATTGGGTTCGGGCCAGATTAGAAATGATTAGTTTTTGGTGATGATCGTGAAATGTTCAAATGTAGCGGCTCTGTAGGTCAAAATAATAACAAGCAAAATTTAAAAAAAAAAGTTTGAGTTTATGATGAAGAAGAAGCGTACAAACCAACGTGAAGATCTGATAATAGTTAGCTGGTTAAATGGACTGAAACTTTTGTGTGAAATTGGTAAAAATTTTAATAACGTAGCGGTTAAACAACGGAAGTAATAGTACTACATAAGTGGGTTTCATTACATTTTAGTTTGTGTGAACTAAATTTTCCTTTCCTGCTACAAAAATATCTTTGTCATGCTAAATAACTTTTTGGTTTTGGTCACAAGTATTATACATTACATCTCTGATATTTGATAATTAAATTTTCACAATCATTGAAAAGAAGTTCCGTGGAGAGCGATTGTCCAGGGATAGTGGTATAGGGTATCCCATGGTCGGCTCCGTCCGACTATAGACTTTTCTTACTTGTTTATTACTGCGTTGGCAACTCTAATCACAAAACCACACTCGGTTGCTAATTCGCTCTTACGAATGGTCAGCCGACTGCTAAACATGTAGCGTGGTTGTCGATTATGCCTAACGAAAAAAAGATTATGCGTAAAAAACGAAATAAGCGAAAATGTACAAAAATAAATATGCGTTCGGTTGCTTATTTAGAGCCGTGTATGTCAATATTGTGTAGCAGTTGACGTGTACAGCTAATGCTAATGTTTTCAGATGCTGGCTTTTAAACCCTGCTTCTGACGTCTATAATGGTTTTTTGAGCTTTTGGGTCAATTTCTCTGGAAATATGGACTTGTCCCAAAAAAAGGTACCGTCGCGACGCGTCGTAACTAAGACCCCATACACAACATATTTCCAGCATTAAAAGACGATCCCAGACGAGTCATTTTAATGCACTCTTTGAAGTGAATATTCTGACATTATTCGAGTCTGTATGAAATAATAGGATATACAACGTTTGGACCCAATAGGTTTCTCCAACATTCGGACATAATTCGAGTCTGTATGAAATAATAGGATATACAACTTTTGGACCAAATCGATTACTTCCTTCGGGGGTAGCGGCAGGCTTTTTTGAAGCTTTTGGGTCACTATCTTAGGAAGTATGGACTTGCGCCGACGTTGCACAGTGTTGCCGCAGTGGACAAAAATCGAAAAATGTGATGTTAACTTGTATATATGTTTACGTTTCTTTCTTACAATAAACACATCAGATACGACGAATCTGAAAGAATTTTGTCGATATGTGCATCTTACTTAGTTTACTTACTTAGCTGGCCCATTACAGAACATTTGTTCCATAAGCCGAACTAAGAAAAGATCTCCAGCTCTCTCTGCTTAGTGCTTCGCTTTCTGGGAAACCGCGCCTTGTCATCTCTTCATCCACTTGTTTGCACCATCTGTTCTTTGGCCGGCCAATTCTGCGTGCACCGCCATGCGTCCCGAATTTATACGACTTTTTAGCGGGTTCATCATCGCTCATTCTTATGATATGGCCTAGCAAACGCAATCGTTGCATCTCCATACGTTTATCTAATCGATGTCTTTGTATAGCAGATACAGCTCGTGGTTCATACGATGTCGCTATTCACCGTCAAGGCAGATTGGTCCATGGATCATTCGAAGAATTTTTCTCTCAAACACACCAAGCACTTGTCTGCTTGCGCAAGTACCTAGGCTTCTGAACCATACATCAGCACGGGTAGTATCAGTGTTTTGTAAAGCGTTGTTTTTGTTTATCCCTAAACTGCTTACTCAGCCCGAAGTAGCATCTGTTGGCCAACACTATTCTTCTTCGTATTTCACAACTGATGTTGTTGGTTGTGTTTACGGCGGTGCCGAGGTAGACGAAGTCCCTAACTACCTCAAAATTATAGGAACCAACGTCAACAGTTGGCCCGATCTCTATGGACTCATTGCGCGACGACACCATTAACTTTGTCTTCTCGCCGTTTATCGCCAGACCCACTTTAGCAGATTTCCTTTTAACTTTTTCGAAGGTATCAGTTACTTCCCACGGTGCGCCTTAACTAATTTTAATTGCAGATTCTGAAACTACAATGCTCATAGATGAGAAATATTAATAAATAAAAAAAATCGCCGGAGGGATTTTCAAATCAATCGCGATTTAAGTTCACATTTTTCGGGGTTCTTTAGGTTTTCACTATTTTGCATGGAAACGGCGAGTTCTATGTAAATGGGTCAAAAAAAATGTTATAGCTATGAAAATTCTCCACAAGATTTATCTTTATGATAATTTCGTAGGTTTTACCGTTTTTGAGATATAGAAGTTCAAATTGAGACAATGCACTGACTGTATCGCCTCCTTATAAAACAATGTCATTACTGCAATTTCCCAAATTAAACTTATATATCTTGAAAATGGTACAAGCTAGGAAAAAAATGTCATCCAATCTTGTAGAGAATTTTCACAGCTTCAACATTTCCTTTAGTCCCATTGTGATATGACCTGCGGTTTCCAAGCAAAATCTTGAAGACTTAAAATATAATAAAAATTTGAACTGAACCTCTATATCTCAAAAATGGTAAAACCTACAAAACCTAAAGGTCAGTCTTGCAGAGAATTTTCACAGCTACAACATTTTCTTTAGACTCATTTCGATACGACTTGCGGTTTCCAAGCAAAATCGTGAAAACCTAAAAAACCCTAAAATTGTGAATTTTGATCGCGATTTATTTAAAAATCCCTCCGGCGATTTTTTCTGTTTTTTTTTTTTATTTTTCTTATCTATGAACATTGCTGTTTCAGAATCCGCGAAATCTTTCCATGTGTAACCCGTTTTCAACAAAATAGTCTAAAAAGGTGAACTTAAATCGCGATCTATTTGAAAATCCCTCCGGCGATGTTTTTATTTCTTGATATTTCTCATCTATGAGCATTGTAGTTTCAGAATCTGCAAAAACTTCCCAGGTGTAAGCACCTTCCATTTAAATTTGGTTAAGGCACACCGTGTTCCTTTACCGATCGACCTATGATGTCAATGTCATCGGCATAAGAAAGTAATATATGGCTGTTTGAATATATTGTGCCACTTCTTTTCACCTTCGCATCCCGTATAACCTTTTCCAGCAGAATGTGAAAAGATCACACGAGAGGCCATCACTTTGTCTCAAACCTCTTTTGGTACCAAATTCTTCGGAGAGGTTCTTTCCTATTTTAACTGACGGTCAACTATCAGTTAATGTCATTCTACAAAGCCGGATGAGCTTTGCAGGTATACCAAATTCAGACATGGCTTGGAATACCTTTGAAGTAGGGGGCTGTCGAAGGCTGCTTTGTAATCAACAAAAAGGTGGAAAGTGTCGATCTGCATCTGTTGGGTCTTCTCCAAGATTTGCCGCAGGGTAAATAGTGGATTTGCCAGGTCTAAAGCCGCATTGGTATGGTCCAATTATTTCGTTGACCATAGGCTTTAGTCGTTCGCACAATATCCCTGACACTATCTTGTAGGCAATAGGGAGAAGACTTATGACCCTATAGTTAGAGCATACAGTCTTATCTCCTTTCTTGTGGACAGGGCACAGGATGCCCAGGTTCCAATCGTCGGGTACTCGTCCTTCCTGCCAGCTAGTTAGCACCAGCTGATGAATACACCTTATCAGCGTGTCGCCTCCGATTTTGAACAGTTCGGCTGGTAAGCCATCGGCTCCTGCTGCCTTATTATTCTTCAGCCGACTTATTGCAGTCTTTACCTCATCATAAGTGGGTTTCATTACATTTTAGTTTGTGTGAACTAAATTTTCCTTTCCTGCTACAAAAATGTCTTTGTCATGCTAGATAACTTTTTGGTTTTGGTCATAAGAATTATACATTACATCTCTGGTATTTGATAATTAAATTTTCACAATCATTGAAAAGAAGTTCCGTGGAGAGCGTTTGTCCAGGGATAGTGGTATAGGGTATCCCATGGTCGGCTCCGTCCGACTATAGACTTTTCTTACTTGTTTTCTCTTTGCTTTGTCACTCCAGGGTTGCTCGACAAATTGTCGATTGACATAACTTGCGGACCTCATCGCATCAATCAGCGAAATGGGTTACTAACCCTTGCCCACAATTCAATCATTTTTACAATTTAGCAGCAATGGATTCCTAGGTGATGATTGCCACATACCGAGGAAGCATCGAACCAGGAGTGGGGGTGGGTTATTAGCTATCCTATTGCACCAGTCTTTTCAATGCAGGCATATCTCGCTTGAGCCTGGCTCTAATTACCCGTACATGGAATGTACACGCCGAGAAGACATATTGTAGTAGCAATCATAGTCTAAGAACAAAACACGGTATCTTAAACCGAAAATATATATTGTTGCTTCAACCATATATTTTGTGGCAGGCAACACAGTGACACAAAATTTATTAATATGTATTTTCAGATTTTTAAAATATCGGATATTGTTCTTAGAATATGATTGCTCCTACAATATCTCTTATCTGTGTATATGGGGCTAGCAGTCAGGTGTGGAACTGCCAAGGTAGAGTTGCTGAACATGTACATCCCGCCGATAAATAGCTGTACTCTAGGTTATATGCCCAACATTAGCCCGCTTTTAGAATATCAAAACCTTCTGGTATTAGGGGAGTTTAATGCTCATAATGAGTTATGGCATTCAGTCCTTAGAAGTGCTGGCTGAGCAGATCATAATCCCTGCTGTCATATTTCTCTTACATTCTGTAACACCACTCACAATTTATCAGTATTTCTCAGACATTAAAAATTTTTTTGTAATATCTGGTAATTTTTGTGAAAAATAATTCCTTAACAACTTCATTTGGAGATAGATATCCAACGAAGCGCACATAATCTTCTTACATTGAATTCATTAGTTGAATTGAATACAACAACGTCACCAACAACTAGCCTGCAATCACTTGCAAACCTTTACCGGGATTAGTTTATTCAGTGCAACACATGTGTAGGCACATACATACATATATTTGTCATCAGTAGCAACAACAAATACGTTTTGTACTGCAAAAGCTTTGAATAATCCTTTTTATGTGTTAATTCCTTTGAAAAGTGACAGACAGTTTGCATACACAAATTTGATTAATTGCCAAATGGGGGGAGTGGACAGTGGCGTGGTCGACTGCAGATTATATTTTTTGGTTAAAAATTACTTTAATGGAATTAAAACTTTTTAAGTATTTTAAAGTGTTTAAAATGGAAATGGTATTAAGTGATTCCTAAAAAGCTTTTCCTGACAATGTCACGGAAGAGACTTTGTTTCTCGTTAATGTTTCAATTGGGAGTGATATTATATCGCCTATTGTACTGCAGATTATTTCTTACTCTGCTTAAATAAATAGCTTGTACCTAAATTCACAAAATTGTTGCTCTTTCTCTTATTTTGCTGTTAACTTTATTAATATAGTTTCCAATTGCAATCAAACTTTGTAAATAAACTTTTACTACTAAGCACGCTTCTGTTAACTCTTTTTCATTTGCATTCTGCTCTCTTCAAAGTATCAGCTAATCAATTGAAATCGAAACGTAATGGCAAAATATTTTCAATGTAATTACAAAAGTTCGTTTTTTTCGCAAATCTGAGTTTGATAAAAGTTTTAGAAATACTTTAAAGATGAAGGCGAGCACTAAAGCTAAAATAGATAATCGGAAAAGTAGGGGGAGGCAAAAAGAAATTGAATTCATAGCTTGCCACGTTAACAACTGTGATAGTCATTCAATGAAGTAGAGATGTTCCAAGAGCTAAATTTTCGATGGGAGGAAGATTTTTAAA
Source organism: Musca autumnalis (assembly GCF_047663935.1). Taxonomy (NCBI): domain Eukaryota; kingdom Metazoa; phylum Arthropoda; class Insecta; order Diptera; family Muscidae; genus Musca; species Musca autumnalis. The sequence continues at coordinate 180,921,169 of NW_027412088.1, forward strand.
GAAATTTTATGAAAAGAACGACTAAAGGGGTACCTTTAAAAGGACTTTAAAGGTTTAAAGGACTTCTAGGAGAAAAAAAGAAGAAGAACTTTTGATGGTCTTCTATTGGAAGAAGACCTTTTAAACGTCTTCTATGGTAAGAAGACCTTTTAATGGTCTTTTACGGGAGGAAAACCGTTTAGAGCACTTATTACGATATTCTATGGGAAGGAGACCTTATAAAGGTTTTATGGCGTACTTGGCTTACCAGAGACTGACCAATCGCTTTATACGTGGTTAAGAATATTTCTTTGTCTTTACCCCAAGTGCTGTCTCTTAGGGACTTCAGAACCTTGTTCCTACATATCAGCTTGCCCCAGATATTTGTGGAATGCGCGGAAAACGTGAACTTACTGTCGGAATTCTGTTGCCATCGCACAGGACATATAACTCTGTGTTCATCTCCGGCGGATATTTTCAAGTGACACGAGGGAAGGTAATACAGGCAAAGTAGAGGTAAAACCGTTTCGGAGATATAACCCCACCGTGATGAACTCAATTTTTTACTCTACGTGGCTTCGACTTCTTGTTGCTGAATTCCATGTACGACAGGTGTTCACACATGTAATTGATTACACTGTGCAACAAAATGGAGGTGAAAGTCAGGGGAAAATTCCTCTTGGGGAAGAATGGCCTTGGTGCGTATATTAAGAACCCCGTAGGACTGATCCGCCGTGAGTCGAACTTCCGCTTTATGGCGTGATGGAGTTTTTGCTAGAGAACCTTTAAGCCATCAGGAATTAGCGTTATATCTTTGTTCACTGTTGATTTACCTTATTTTTGAGATGACATGTCTTCAGTCAATTCGAATGAGGATTATTTTCGTAGAGCACTTCCTTCAATGTCCTTTTCATCGTTTATTTTAAGAACCGCTATAAAAGTACCACAAGATGGCGTTTTCATTGTCATTTTTGACATTTACCCCTGTTTGCTCAGAAAAAACTGTGATTTGTGTTTTCGTATGTTCTTTAACGAATATACAAAAAACAAATCGATTAGTTGTCAATGAGTGGCGTACCTAAAATTTTCTGAGCGACATTTTTGTAGAATATTTCAAAGCCGAAAAACTTCATCTTGTGGTACTTTTATAGCGGCTCTTAAAATAAAGGATGAAAAGGACATTGAAGGAAGCGAGTTCGAAGTGCTCTACGAAAATAATCCTCATTCGATTTGACTGAAGACATGTCATCTCAAAAATAAGCTTTATTAACAGTGAACAAAGATATAACGCTAATTCCTGATGGCTTACAGGGTCTCTAGCAAAAACTTCATCACGCCATAACGCGGAAGTTCGACTCACGGCGGATCTGTCCTTCGGGGTTCTTAATATACTCAAAAAGGGCTTTCATCTCCAAAAGGAATTATCTCTGCCCCAAAATTTGTGTTCACTTTGTTATCTAAGGTTTCAAACTTGACTGGATGGGTGGTCTTAAAAAATCGATGTCGGACTTATTTTATGCGGCAACTTCTAAAGTGTTTAGTTTTGTTAGGTTTCAGGATTGCCAAAATTTGTGTACCATCGGATATGTTAACACGTGCCACTGGTATCTCAAACTTTCCATGGACCCGATTTTCAATTTTTTTTGTAGGAATACTTGTTTAGCCCCAGAAATGAACTGGTAAAATTTTTTCTTCGATTGGACAATAAATGTGGTCCGTAGAGCGATTTCGTGAAAATTCGCCTTTGGCTCCATAAAAATTATTGGGAAAATTTGAGGCCGCAGTTAACATATTTCGATTGTTTTAAAACATTGGCAATCTTCAATCTAACAAAACTAAACACTTTAGGGCGATGCCGCGTAAAAAATCCGACGTCGATTTTTTCCCTTTGAGTTAAAACCAGTCCTGTTCTCATACAGCTTGGAGCGCTTAACAGTACCACAGGCTTTTGTTAAGTTGAGCGGCAAAATTCTGTCGTATGGCATAGTTGGTACTGGTTGAGTCCTCTGCTAATATGTGTGGGGATGACGGGCAGCGCTGCTTACGGAACCCATGCTGATGATTGGCATTTGGTAGCATTTTCTGATGCTGGGGAGCCGAAGGGAAATTTATGATAATCTTGCGACTCATAAATTCTACTATTCAATTCAATTGGAAAAATGATTAATTTCCAGGGATTGGAACAGCAACAACTGGTGAAAGATTTTTATGGGCAACCAAAGAAGACAATAGTAGTGTTTTTTAAGATTTTTGGGAGTTACCAAAAAGACAATAAGCATGGATTTTTTAAAGATTTTTAGGGGCAACCAAAGAAGCCAATAGGCGTGGTTGTTTTTAAAGATTTTTCGGATTTACCAAAAAGGACAATAGGCCTGGATTTTTTAAAGGTTGTTTAGGGGCAACCAAAGAAGACAATATGCGTGGTTGTTTTTAAAGATTTTTAGGAGTTGCAAAAAAGGACAATATGCCTGGATTTTTTTAAAGATTTTTAAGGGCAACCATAGAAAACAATAGGCGTGGATTTGTTTAAAGATTTTTAGGGGCAACCAAAGAAGACAATAGACGTGGTTTTTTCAAAGATTTTTAGGGGCAACCAAAGATGACAATAGACGTGGGTTTTTTAGAAGATTTTTAAGGGCAACCAAAGAAGACAGTAGACGTGATTTTTTTAAAAGATTTTTAGGGGCAATCAAAGATGACAATAGACGTGGTTTTTTCAAAGATTTTTAGGAAATTATAAGGATCGAATTACTTTTTTCCGAACTTTCACACTTTAAACCAAACACTAACTCCGAATTCCAACACTCCGAACTTCTACCCTGGCAACAACCCCATTCCGAATTCCAACCACCCCGTTCCGAACCTACACCACCCCATTCCGAACTTGCAACGTCAGAACCACCCCCACTGAACTTCCACCCTGCGAAGCACCCCATTCCGAACTTCTAATCTCCGAACCATTATACAAATCATACAATATTATACAATTTTTCTCGATTTTACACTTAGTCTAAACTATTTGAGTGTATATTTTTATTTTATTTGACTTAATTTTATTTTGTCTTCTTTTATTTTATTTCTTTTTATTTTACTTTGTTTTGTTTTACTTTTTTCAATTTAATTTTATTTTATTTTATTTAAATTTTCTTTTATATCACTTCATTTTATTTTATTTTTTATTTTATTTTATTTTATTTTATTTTATTTTATTTTATTTTATTTTATTTTATTTTATTTTATTTTATTTTATTTTATTTCATACGGGCAAAATGTGCCTCATCGAAATAATAGTTTTAGACCCCAAGTATGTTTGGACGAAGTGTGTTTCAGACAATTTGGAGTCGATTTAGCAATGTCCGTCTGTCTGGCTGGCTGGAGCGCACGATAACTCTCAAACGGATCAATCGATTCTTTCCAAAATTTGGCTTTCGTAATATTTTGTCCAAACTTAGTTTAAGTTGGAAGATGGGTTATATCGGTCCACTCCTTCCTATCATACAAAAGTCCCCCCACAAAAGTTCGAAAATGTTCGGAAAATTTGTACGTACGATAACTCTTGAAGGAAGTAACCGATTTGGTCCATACTTTGCAAATCGTGAAATGTCTACCAGACTTAGATGAGGTTTCAATATGGACTCAATCGGTCCACTTCTTCGGGTACCTCCCACACAAAATTTCGGATATGTTCAGTTTAGTACGTGCTCTCGAATCGCTTTGATTTTTGTTTTAGCACCTTGTATTCGCTGCCCCCATACGACGGTACAAGTTTCATCAGGGGCAAGTCCATACTTCCTGAGAAAATGGCCGGAAAGGCGCAAAAAGCCCCTATGACACCTTGTGTGGTGGTTAGAGCGCAAGATAACTCTCGAACGGATCTGTCGATTCGGTCCAAAATTTGGCCTTCGTAATATTCTATCAAAAGATAGTTTAAATTCGAAGATGGGCTATAACGGTCCACTCCTTCAGATACCTCCCTCACAAAACTTCAAAAATGTTTAGAAAATTTTTGCGCACGATAACTCTTGAAGGGAGTGACCGATGTTATCCATACTTTGCACATCCTGTTATATCTACCAGATAAAGATCAAGTTCGAATATGAACTATATTTGTCTACACCTTCTGGTACCTCTCACACAAAATTTCGGATAAGTTCACTTTAAGACCTGCTCTCGAATCGCTTTGATTTTTGTTGAAACTATTTGCATTCGCTACCCCCCATTACGACGGTAAAAGTTTTTTCAAGGGCAAGTCCATATTACTTGCGAAAACAGCCCGAAAGGTGTAAAAACCCCTTATGTCACACATATGTGGCGGTCGGAGAGTACGATATTTCTCGAACTGTACAACCGATTTGGTCCATTAACTTCTAAAATGGACCATATCTGTCTTCCGTAAGGGTACCTGCCCTACAAAAGTTCAACATTTGTGTCTTATTGCAGTTAATTCCTAATCAAGATTTTTGTCGGCAAGTACAAATGTCCAAAAAGGGCCACACAATTCTGAAGATACCTTAAATACATTCGATCTGTCTGACTGACACTTTTTTACTTGTTTTATTTTAATTTATTTTATTTTATTTCACTTTATTTTATTTTATTTCATTTAATTTTTTTATTTATAATTTTTCATTGCTAAGTAGAAAATAAGGCAAAGATGATAAAATGTTCTGTGGAACAAATAGCAACCACACTTTGCAAGAAAACTGAGAGACTTAGCAAGATGGCGGAAAAATTAAGCAAGAGAGCGCTAAAGAGAATTGTTTAAAAAAAATTTGCTAAGCGCAAAGAGAAAATGAAAAGTTATTTCGTGGAACAAAAAAAAAAAAATTATCACTTTTCAAAATAACTACTTTTTAATAAGTGCAAAGTGAAAAACGATAAGTTGATTCGTGGAATAGGGCCCTGGTAGCAGTTTCTGATTCTGGGGAGGAGTAAAGCCAAAGGGAAATCGCCTGGCGACGGTTTGAGAATTTTGATGAGGTACTTGTGGTGGTTAAAATCTCTAAGTTTCCACTCCAACTAGGGTGTCCAAAAAACCGGTTTTTCCAAACAAAACGGTTTTCGGTTAACCGAAATTTTCAGTTTTTTCAAAAACCGGTTTTCGGTTTTCAAAAATATTCAAAACCGGTTAACCGGTTTAAACCGGTTTTGTAAAATACGTACAAAATTGCTCATAATTGATAAATATTTGAAAAAAAAAATGTGCGGCAAGGGGTAAATTAAGTATAACTAATTCGTTATTATATAATTATCTGATAATACCATTGTTATTTAACATTCAACCTTAAAGTGGAGACAGCAAACATAAGTCAGAAATTGTGCTCTACAAATGTACTTTGTTATCGGTACCCTTTATAACCTTAAATTCGAAAAGTTCTTAGTTTAATGTAATAATTCAAAAACGTATGATTAACGTCACTCAAACAACCGTGTGATATTACGTATACGCAGTTTTTTCATAGATCATTCAATTGAACTATATTGAAGTTGTGCCATTTTACACAAAATATTTTCAAGTTTAAAGGTATCTGACATTTATAATTAAGCCGTACCTTTTGTTAGTTAAGTTTAGTTTACTTTCAAGAATACAATTGTAATGAAATTTTAAAAATATTACTACTTTTTTAAAACCGGTTAACCGACACAAATAACCGGTTTTTTCGGTTAACCGAAAATGACGTTTTTGGCGAAAACCGGTTTCGGTTTTGTAACTCAAAACCGGTTAACCGGTTAACCGGTTTCGGTTTTGGACACCCTAACTCCAACAAAGACCAAAAACATGGCGAATTAAGTCGCAAATGTCTTTCATTTAAAGTTGGCGACTTCCAGGAAGCCGGATTACTGGTCGAACTGTGATAGAGGTCATTCAGATGAACCTACGTACGTCGAAGTGAAACGCTTAAAAATGACGTAAATTATTAACATTTTTACGGTATTATGGGTACTTGGCCCCAGCCTGTACAATATACCACCAAATATTGTGTTTCTTTTTTCTCCAGAGTTGTCAACGTCAAGTGCCACGGAATGGGAATAGAAACATATACATATCCGTCGTTTTGGGCCCTCTTAGATAACTTGAATACTAATGTTCACCTTCGTTAACAGAATTAGGGCGGAAGTACCACTCTTAATAATATGTTCAGAAATCCTAATAATCGCGTTACATGAGTGAACACAGAAGAAGATCACTCTTTCTCTGAAAATCGACATATTTGGTATTTAAATATCGAGGCCACCGTTGAATCCGAATCAAACAATGTAACTTAACTGAACCACACTTAACCTAACATTACACTTTAGTACATTTCATTATGGACTTTAAATTCATCATTCATTATTATGACAGCATTCTTACAAATTCTTACATCAAGAAAACAGCAGCATTAAATACAACTTAAATAAATACTCAAAGGAAAATAAACATTTTTTTCAATGTGAACGAAAATCTCTGAAAGAAATTAGACAACAAATAATAAAATATACACCCCTCCCCCCACATAAAGCAATTCCGTAAACCCAACATAATGAGATAGCTATTTAAATTATAAAAGCATTACAATTTACCACAATTTTCATAATCAAATCAAATGGAACATTGCAAAATAGTATCAAGGAGAGAAGGAGAAACAATAGTCAACAATAACAAAGATATCAAATGTCATTTAGCAAAAGATAGACACTTAAGATAGACACAAAGACAGGCAGACACGACAAACAGACTATGACAGACAATGAACATATCCTTACCTTACCACACAATATACTTACATACACACACCAGAGCGGAATAATGAAAGGACACTCACAAAACCATTTTGTAACATTTAACATCTTTCTTCATTCACAATTGAGAATATTGTTACAAGGAAGAAGTCCAATAAGAAAAGACGCAAAAACAACAACATTTGATGGAGCCAATGATTCGCATGATGCCATCATCATCACCATTGCTAATAGTAATGGTTACACTTTTACTTATTGTTGTGATAATATCCATAATGATACTACATAAACAAAATAGATTTAGATTCCATGCACAGTGGAAGGAAAGAAAAACAAATAGTTTTTACAGTGTTTTTTATAGGTGTAAACAAGGGAGTCTTTGAGACAAACATAAGGATGTCTTAATAGAGGATACATGGGGCTAAAGGTCATTTGTATAGAAGTCTTTAGAGGCGAGCTAAAGGTCGCTTTTATAGACGAGCTAAATGTCGTTTTTATAGAAGAGCTTCAGCTCATCTATAAATACGTGCTTCGTCTATAAAGTCGAGCTTCAGCTCGTCTATAAAGTCGAGCTTCAGTTCGTCTATAAAGTCGAGCTTCAGTTCGTCTATAAAGTAGAGCTTCAGCTCGTCTATAAAGACGACCAATAGCTCGTCTATAAAGGCGACCATTAACTTGTCTGTAAAGGCGACTATTAGCTCTTCTATAAAGACGACCTTTAGCTCGTCTATAAAGACGACCTTTAGTTCGTCTATAAAGACGACCTTTAGCTCGTCTATAAAGACGACCTTTAGCTCGTCTATAAAGACGACCTTTAGTTCGTCTATAAAGACGACCTTTAGCTCGTCTATAAAGGCGACCTTTAGCTCGTCTATAAAGACCACCTTTAGCTCATCTATAAAGACGACCTTTAGCTCGTCTATAAATACGACCTTTAGCTCATCTATAAATACGACCTTTAGCTCGTCTATAAATACGACTTTAAGCTTGTCTATAAATACGACCTTTAGCTCGTCTATAAAGACGACCTTTAGCTTGTCTATAAAGACGACCTTTAGCTCATCTATAAAGACGACCTTTAGCTCATCTATAAAGACGACCTTTAGCTCGTCTATAAAGACGACCTTTAGCTCGTCTATAAAGACGACCTTTAGCTCGTCTATAAAGACGACCTTTAGCTCGTCTATAAAGACGACCTTTAGCTCGTCTATAAAGTCGAGCTTCAGCTCGTCTATAAAGTCGATCTTCAGTTAGTCTATAAATGCGTGCTTTACCTCGTCTATAAAGTCGAGCTTAAGCTCGTTTATAAAGTCTATAAAGTCGAGCTTCAGCTTGTCAATTAAGTCGAGCTTCAGCTCGTCAATAAAGACGAGCTTCACATCGTCTATAAAGACGAGCTTCAGCTCGTCAATAAAGTCGAGCTCTAGCTCGTCTATAAAGTCGAGCTTTAGCTTGTCTATAAAGACGAGCTTCAGCTCGTCAATAAAGTCGAGCTCTAGCTCGTCTATAAAGTCGAGCTTTAGCTTGTCTATAAAGACGAGCTTCAGCTCGTCAATAAAGTCGAGCTCTAGCTCGTCTATAAAGTCGAGCTTTAGCTTGTCTATAAAGACGAGCTTCAGCTCGTCAATAAAGTCGAGCTTCACCTCGTCTATAAAGTCGAGCTTCAGCTCTTCTATAAAGTAGAGCCTTAGCTCGTCTACAAAGTCGACCCTAAGCCCGTCTATAAAGTCGATATTCAGCTCGTCTATAAAGTCGAGCTTCAGCTCGTATAAAAAGTCGAGCCTGAGCTCGTCTATAAAGTCGAGCTTCAGCTCGTCTATAAAATCGAGCTTCTGCTCGTCTATAAAGTCGAGCTTCAGCTCGTCTATAAAGTCGTGCTTCAGCTAGTCTATAAAGTCGAGATTCTGCTCGTCTATAATGTCGAGCTTCAGCTCGTCTATAAAGTCCAGCTTCAGCTAGTCTATAAAGTCGAGATTCTGCTCGTCTATAAAGTCGAGCTTCAGCTCGTCTATAAAGTCGAGCTTCAGCTCGTCTATAAAGACATGCTTCAGCTCGCCTATAAAGACGTGCTTCAGCTTGTCTATAAAGACGTGCTTCAGTTCGTATGTAAAGTCGAGCTTCAGCTCGTCTATAAAGTCGAGCTTCTGCTCGTCTATAAAGTCGAGCTTCTGCTCGTCTATAAAGTCGAGCTTCTGCTCGTCTATAAAGTCGAGCTTCTGCTCGTCTATAAAGTCGAGCTTCAGCTAGTCTATAAAGTCGAGATTCTGCTCGTCTATAAAGTCGAGTTTCTGCTCGTCTATAATGTCGAGCTTCTGCTCGTCTATAAAGTCGAGCTTCTGCTCGTCTATAAAGTCGAGCTTCAGCTCGTCTATAAAGACGTGCTTCAGCTTGTCTATAAAGACATGCTTCAGCTTGTCTATAAAGACCTGTTTCAGTTCGTATGAAAAGTCGAGCTTCATCTCGTCTATAAAGTCAAGCTTCAGCTCGTCTATAAAGTCGAGCTTCAGCTCGTCTATAAGGTCGAGTTTCTGCTCGTCTATAAAGTCGAGCTGCAGCTCGTCTATAAGGTCGAGTTTCTGCTCGTCTATAAAGTCGAGCTTCAGCTCGTCTATAAATTCGAGCTTCAACTCGCCCGTAAAGTCGAGCTTCAGCTCGTCTATAAAGTCGAGCTTCAGCTTGTCTATAAAGTCGAGTTCAACTCGTCTATAAAGACGTGCTTCAGCTCCTCTATAATGACGTGCTTCAGCTCGTCTATAAAGACGTGCTTCAGCTCGTCTATAAAAACGTGTTTTAGAACGTCTATAAAAACGTGTTTTAGGACGTCTATAAAGACGTGCTTCAGCTCGTCTATACAAACGTTCTCCAGCTGGTTTATAAAGACGTGCTTTAGCTCTTTTATAAAGGAAATCGACTTTAGCTCGTCTATAAAGTCGACTTCAGCTCGTCTATAAACTCGACTTCAGGTCGTCTATAAAGTCGACTTCAGCTCGTCTATAAACTCGAACTTCAGTTCGTCTATAAAGCAGAGCTTCAGCTTGTCTATAAGATCGAGCTTCAGCTCGTCCATAAAGCTCGTATATAAAGACGAGCCTTAGCTCGTCTATAAAGTCGATTTTCAGCTCGGCTATAAAGTCGAGCTTCAGCTGGTCTATAAAGTCGAGCATCAGCTGGTCTATTAAGTCGAGCCTCAGCTGCTCTATAAAGTCGAGCTTCAGCTGGTCTATTAAGTCGAGCTTTAGCTGGTCTGTTAGGTCGAGCTTCAGCTCATCTATAAAGTCGAGCTTCATCTCGTCCATAAAGTCGAGCTTCAGTTCATCTATAAAGTCGAGGTTCAGCTCGTCTATAAAGACGTGCTTCAACTCGTCTCTAAAGACGTGTTTCATATCGCTATAAAGACGTGCTTCAGCTCATCTATAAAGACGTGCTTCAGCCCGTCTCTAAAGACCTACCTCAGCTTGTCTATATGTAGACGTTCTTTAGCTCTTCTGTGAAGACGTGCGTCAGCTCGTCTATAAAGACATGCTTCAGCACGTCGATAAAGACGAGATCCAGCTCGTATATAAAGACTCCCTTAAGCTCGTCTATAAAGACATGCTTCAGCTCGGCTGTAAAGACTGCCTTCAGCTCGTCTATAAAAAACATGGTTCAGCTCGTCTATAAAGACTCCCTTTAGCTCGTCTATAAAGACTCCCTTTAGCTCGTCTATAAAGACTCCCTTCAGCTGGCCTATAAAGACGCCCTTCAGCTGGCCTATACCATCGTCTATAAAGACTGACTTCAGATTTCCTTCAGCTCGTCTATTAAGTCCAAGTCAACTGAAATTTTTTTTATTCTCCCACTGTGCTTCAGTTGATACTGTTTATTTCCTTCTCAAATGTTTGAAATTCAAATGCTACGACGTTTTGTTTGTTATGATAAGGACAAGAAGAGCTTCAATATTTCCACATTGTTATTATTGGATGTTGTTCATCCTTATAAAATGAAGATAATTGGCACTGAGGATGATTGAAAAATATTGTTTGTCAGTTATAATTGCCTTTCAATATACCTACGCTTTTATTTTAGAAATCAGCTTGAAAGCAGTGAAGTGATCATTTTAGAATAAATATTATTTGAAATGATACTAAAATGGAATTAAAGGTTTTTATTTCAAAGCTACCATCAGCAGATATTAAATGGAAATGGCACAATAAGTGTTTTATGAAATTCTGCAAGATGGCAATTCATCCCAAAAGGTTTAGAATTTTATTGCTGACTTATTCATACATGCTCCCAGGCATAACGTATCTATATTTATGAACATTAGTCTCAATTATTTATAAACAAATTGTAATTTTCTCATTATAATTTCCAAATATAATATTGTCAAAAACCCAATTTCATCTGTCGCACTCCCACCATCCATGTCATCTTTTCCTATTTGTTTGATTTTTAATTAAATTTTATAAAAACTGAAAGAAACTGACTTTTGGCATTTGCAGTTCATTTTAAACCGCTTACTGCCCACAGCAATCCATTGATTCTATATCGAAAATATCCATTGGCCAATTTGTCAATTATCACCTTCGAGTTAATTAAAAATTCACAAACACACAAAATTCCGCATAAATTCAAACAATAAATAATTAAAATGAAAATAATTAGCGTAACAACTACAACTACGCTGTCATCGTAGTTGGTCGATGTGAGTGACATTCGTCATAATATAGGGATTTAAAACTAAAATTTTCTATTTAAAAATGCAATAAATAATTTAAATTGAATGTTGAATTTGATAAATTTGAACAAATTTTGCATAATAGTGTTTGTAGATGAGTTGAAGGGTGACCTGTTTGGCGAGCTAAAGGAAGTCTTTTTAGACGAGGTGAAGGGAGTCTTTATAGACGAGCTAAAGGTCGTCTTTATAGACGAGCTAAAGGTCGTCTTTTTAGACGAGCTAAAGGTCGTCTTTTTAGACGAGCTAAAGGTAGTCTTTTTAGACGAGCTAAAGGTCGTCTTTTTAGACGAGCTAAAGGTCGTCTTTATAGACGAGCTAAAGGTCGTCTTTATAGACGAGCTAAAGGTCGTCTTTATAGACGAGCTAAAGGTCGTCTTTATAGACGAGCTAAAGGTCGTCTTTATAGACGAGCTAAAGGTCGTCTTTATAGACGAGCTAAAGGTCGTCTTTATAGACGAGCTAAAGGTCGTCTTTATAGACGAGCTAAAGGTCGTCTTTATAGACGAGCTAAAGGTCGTCTTTATAGACGAGCTAAAGGTCGTCTTTATAGACGAGCTAAAGGTCGTCTTTATAGACGAGCTAAAGGTCGTCTTTATAGACGAGCTAAAGGTCGTCTTTATAGACGAGCAAAAGGTCTTCCTTATAGACGAGCTAAAGGTCGTCTTTATAGACGAGCTAAAGGTCGTCTTTACAGAAGAGCTAGAGGTCGTCTTTATAGACGAGCTAAAGGTCGTCTTTATAGACGAGCTAAAGGACGTCTTTATAGACGAGCAAAAGGTCTTCCTTATAGACGAGCTAAAGGTCGTCTTTATAGACGAGCTAAAGGTCGTCTTTATAGACGAGCTAAAGGTCGTCTTTATAGACGAGCTAAAGGTCGTCTTTATAGACGAGCTAAAGGTCGTCTTTATAGACGAGCTAAAGGTCGTCTTTATAGACGAGCTAAAGGTCGTCTTTATAGACGAGCTAAAAGTCGTCTTTATAGACGAGCTAAAGGTCGTCTTTATAGACGAGCTAAAGGTCGTCTTTATAGACGAGCTAAAGGTCGTCTTTATAGACGAACTAAAGGTCGTCTTTATAGACGAGCTAAAGGTCGTCTTTATAGGTCGTCTTTATAGACGAGCTAAAGGTCGTCTTTATAGACGAGCTAAAGGTCGTCTTTATAGACGAGCTAAAGGTCGTCTTTATAGACGAGCTAAAGGTCGTCTTTATAGACGAGCTAAAGGTCGTCTTTATAGACGAGCTAAAGGTCGTCTTTATAGACGAGCTAAAGGTCGTCTTTATAGACGAGCTAAAGGTCGTCTTTATAGACGAGCTAAAGGTCGTCTTTATAGACGAGCTAAAGGTCGTCTTTATAGACGAGCTAAAGGTCGTCTTTATAAAAGCTAAAGGTCGTCTTTATAGACGAGCAAAAGGTCTTCCTTATAGATGAGCTAAAGGTCGTCTTTATAGACGAGCTAAAGGTCGTCTTTATAGATGAGCTAAAGGTCGTCTTTATAGACGAGCTAAAGGTCGTCTTTATAGACGAGCTAAAGGTCGTCTTTACAGACGAGCTAAAGGTCGTCTTTATAGACGAGCTAAAGGTCGTCTTTACAGACGAGCTAAAGGTCGTCTTTATAGACGAGCTAAAGGTCGTCTTTATAGACGAGCTAAAGGTCGTCTTTATAGACGAGCTAAAGGTCGTCTTTATAGACGAGCTAAAGGTCGTCTTTATAGACGAGCAAAAGGTCTTCCTTATAGATGAGCTAAAGGTCGTCTTTATAGACGAGCTAAAGGTCGTCTTTATAGATGAGCTAAAGGTCGTCTTTATAGACGAGCTAAAGGTCGTCTTTATAGACGAGCTAAAGGTCGTCTTTACAGACGAGCTAAAGGTCGTCTTTATAGACGAGCTAAAGGTCGTCTTTACAGACGAGCTAAAGGTCGTCTTTATAGACGAGCTAAAGGTCGTCTTTATAGACGAGCTAAAGGTCGTCTTTATAGACGAGCTAAAGGTCGTCTTTATAGACGAGCAAAAGGTCTTCCTTATAGATGAGCTAAAGGTCGTCTTTATAGACGAGCTAAAGGTCGTCTTTATAGATGAGCTAAAGGTCGTCTTTATAGACGAGCTAAAGGTCGTCTTTATAGACGAGCTAAAGGTCGTCTTTACAGACGAGCTAAAGGTCGTCTTTATAGACGAGCTAAAGGTCGTCTTTACAGACGAGCTAAAGGTCGTCTTTATAGACGAGCTAAAGGTCGTCTTTATAGACGAGCTAAAGGTCGTCTTTATAGACGAGCTAAAGGTCGTCTTTATAGACGAGCAAAAGGTCTTCCTTATAGATGAGCTAAAGGTCGTCTTTATAGACGAGCTAAAGGTCGTCTTTATAGATGAGCTAAAGGTCGTCTTTATAGACGAGCTAAAGGTCGTCTTTATAGACGAGCTAAAGGTCGTCTTTACAGACGAGCTAAAGGTCGTCTTTACAGACGAGCTAAAGGTCGTCTTTATAGACGAGCTAAAGGTCGTCTTTATAGACGAGCTAAAGGTCGTCTTTATAGACGAGCTAAAGGTCGTCTTTATAGACGAGCTAAAGGTCGTCTTTATAGACGAGCTAAAGGTCGTCTTTATAGACGAGCTAAAGGTCGTCTTTATAGACGAGCTAAAGGTCGTCTTTATAGACGAGCTAAAGGTCGTCTTTATAGACGACCTAAAGGTCGTCTTTATAGACGAGCAAAAGGTCGTCTTTATAGACGAGCAAAAGGTCTTCCTTATAGACGAGCTAAAGGTCGTCTTTATAGACGAGCTAAAGGTCGTCTTTATAGACGAGCTAAAGGTCGTCTTTATAGACGAGCTAAAGGTCGTCTTTATAGACGAGCTAAAGGTCGTCTTTATAGACGAGCTAAAGGTCGTCTTTATAGACGAGCTAAAGGTCGTCTTTATAGACGAGCTAAAGGTCGTCTATATAGACGAGCTAAAGGTCGTCTATATGGACGAGCTAAAGGTCGTCTATATAGACGAGCTAAAGGTCGTCTATATAGACGAGCTAAAGGTCGTCTATATAGACGAGCTAAAGGTCGTCTATATAGACGAGCTAAAGGTCGTCTTTATAGACGAGCTAAAGGTCGTCCTTGTAGACGAACTAAAGGTCGTCTTTATAGACGAGCTAAAGGTCGTCTTTATAGTCGAGCTAAAGGTCGAGCTAAAGGTCGTCTTTATAGACGAGCTAAAGGTCGTCTTTATAGACGATCTAAAGGTCGTCTTTATAGACGAGCTAAAGGTCGTCTTTATAGGTCGTCTTTATAGACGAGCTAAAGGTCGTCTATATAGACGAGCTAAAGGTCGTCTATATAGACGAGCTAAAGGTCGTCTTTATAGACGAGCTAAAGGTCGTCTTTGTAGACGAGCTAAAGGTCGTCTTTATAGACGAGCTAAAGGTCGTCTATATAGACGAGCTAAAGGTCGTCTTTATAGAGAGCTAAAGGTCGTCTTTATAGACGAGCTAAAGGTCGTCTTTATAGACGAGCTAAAGGTCGTCTTTATAGACGAGCTAAAGGTCGTCTTTATAGACGAGCTAAAGGTCGTCTTTATAGACGAGCTAAAGGTCGTCTTTATAGACGAGCTAAAGGTCGTCTTTATAGACGAGCTAAAGGTCGTCTTTATAGGTCGTCTTTATAGACGAGCTAAAGGTCGTCTTTATAGACGAGCTAAAGGCCGTCTTTATAGACGAGCTAAAGGTCGTCTTTATAGACGAGCTAAAGGTCGTCTTTATAGACGAGCTAAAGGTCGTCTTTATAGACGAGCTAAAGGTCGTCTTTATAGACGAGCTAAAGGTCGTCTTTATAGACGAGCTAAAGGTCTTCCATATAGACGAGCTAAAGGTCGTCTTTATAGACGAGCTAAAGGTCGTCTTTATAGACGAGCTAAAGGTCGTCTTTATAGACGAGCTAAAGGTCGTCTATATAGACGAGCTAAAGGTCGTCTATATAGACGAGCTAAAGGTCGTCTATATAGACGATCTAAAGGTCGTCTATATAGACGAGCTAAAGGTCGTCTTTATAGACGAGCTAAAGGACGTCTTTATAGACGAGCAAAAGGTCTTCCTTATAGACGAGCTAAAGATCGTCTTTATAGACGAGCTAAAGGTCGTCTTTATAGACGAGCTAAAGGTCGTCTTTACAGACGAGCTAAAGGTCGTCTTTATAGACGAGCTAAAGGTCGTCTTTATAGACGAGCTAAAGGTCGTCTTTATAAACGAGCTAAAGGTCGTCTTTATAGACGAGCTAAAGGTCGTCTTTATAGGTCGTCTTTATAGACGAGCTAAAGGTCGTCTTTATAGACGAGCTAAAGGTCGTCTTTATAGACGAGCTAAAGGTCGTCTTTATAGACGAGCTAAAGGTCGTCTTTATAGACGAGCTAAAGGTCGTCTTTATAGACGAGCTAAAGGTCGTCTTTATAGACGAGCTAAAGGTCTTCCATATAGACGAGCTAAAGGTCGTCTTTATAGACGAGCTAAAGGTCTTCCATATAGACGAGCTAAAGGTCGTCTTTATAGACGAGCTAAAGGTCGTCTTTATAGACGAGCTAAAGGTCGTCTTTATAGACGAGCTAAAGGTCGTCTTTCTAGACGAGCTAAAGGTCGTCTTTATAGACGAGCTAAAGGTCGTCTTTATAGACGAGCTAAAGGTCGTCTTTATAGACGAGCTAAAGGTCGTCTTTATAGACGAGCTAAAGGTCGTCTTTATAGACGAGCTAAAGGTCGTCTTTATAGACGAGCTAAAGGTCGTCTTTATAGACGAGCTAAAGGTCGTCTTTATAGACGAGCTAAAGGTCGTCTTTATAGACGAGCTAAAGGTCGTCTTTATAGACGAGCTAAAGGTCGTCTTTATAGACGAGCTAAAGGTCGTCTTTATAGACGAGCTAAAGGTCGTCTTTATAGACGAGCTAAAGGTCGTCTTTATAGACGAGCTAAAGGTCGTCTTTATAGACGAGCTAAAGGTCGTCTTTATAGACGAGCTAAAGGTCGTCTTTATAGACGAGCTAAAGGTCGTCTTTATAGACGAGCTAAAGGTCGTCTTTATAGACGAACTAAAGGTCGTCTTTATAGACGAGCTAAAGGTCGTCTTTATAGACGAGCTAAAGGTCGTCTTTATAGACGAGCTAAAGGTCGTCTTTATAGACGAGCTAAAGGTCGTCTTTATAGACGAGCTAAAGGTCGTCTTTATAGACGAGCTAAATGTCGTCTTTATAGACGAGCTAAAGGTCGTCTTTATAGACGAGCTAAAGGTCGTCTTTATAGACGAGCTAAAGGTCGTCTTTATAGACGAGCTAAAGGTCGTCTTTATAGACGAGCTAAAGGTCGTCTTTATAGACGAGCTAAAGGTCGTCTTTATAGTACTGCAACGATAGCATCTCATTATGTTGTCGTACTGGAAGAATCTTTGCCTCCTCATGTGGATGGTGCACTGTAGATTTGAAGAGGCACCCTGTTGCTGTTCTCAGGTCGGGGTTCAGACAAATTTGAATCTTTTCCCACTGCGTGTCACATAAATTCGGGGACCAAACTAACTCCGCATAGCTTACCACTGACCAACATATCGCTTTATACGTGGCCAACAAGGTTTCTCTTTCTGCACCCCAAGTGCTGCCGGCTAGTGACTTGAGGACCTTGTTCCTACATTTCAGTTTATCGCAGATAGCTGTGGCAAGTGAGGACGACGTGAAAGTGGTGTCGAATGTGACCCC
The DNA here is from genome assembly GCF_047663935.1 of Musca autumnalis. Lineage (NCBI taxonomy): Eukaryota > Metazoa > Arthropoda > Insecta > Diptera > Muscidae > Musca > Musca autumnalis. The sequence goes on from NW_027412088.1 coordinate 180,938,301, forward strand.
TAGAATTTTGGGGCAGTTTGTGGTCGGAATTCTGCTACCATCGACCCTGATATTCAACTCTCTTCCAAACTGCGCCGTCCATGTGGTGGCCGTTGCTTTAGAGGCGGATATCTGCATATTCCTCGCGTGGAAAAGGGTGGTAAGATCGGTTAAATAGGAGTTCAGTCTCTCGCAGATGTCATCAGGGTAGGTACCTGACGCCAGGATCGTAAAATCATCCGTATACCCTACGATCTCAATGCCGTCTGGAGAGGGCGGAATACGGAAAAGGTTGATGTTAAACAGTTCCGGAGATATCACCCCTCCTTGGGAACTTCCTGTTTTACTCTATGGGGCTTGGATTTCTTGTTCCTGAATGCCACATACGACTGGCGACCACACATATAGTTGATTATCCAACGTTTCAGACTTGGCCGGAGGGTTGTCTGCTCGATGTCCTCGAACAGCGTGGAGTGCTTGACAGTATCAAAGGCTTTTGATAAGTCAAGCGCCACCATCACTGTTCTATCACACGACCGATCCTGGTTGAGTCTTCGACAAATATGTGTAAAGATGGCGTGTAGCGCTGTTGTCGTGCTGTGCTGCTTACGGAATCCATGCTGATGATCGGCATGCTAGCGACAGGTTGAGATATTTGTGAGATACTCCACTCCTGGCTCATCCAGCTGTTCCAACATTACCATGGAAATTCCGTCAGGGTCCAACGATTTGGATTATTTAGCGTTCCTGATGGCATTCCCAACATCATCCTATGTAAATTGTGGTGGCTCATCCTCGGCAGGAAGAGATGTGATGCGACGTAACACTGTCCTCTTTACCCTGTCACTCACGGGGTGCTCGACAAACTGTCAATTGAAGTAACTTACACACCTCTTCGGGTCAGCCAACATAACGTCGCCAAACGTGACTGAGGTCATGTCATCCCTCATTCTGGGGTTCGAGAGTGACTTAACCGTTGCCCACAATTTACTTATACCGACTGCAATGTTGCAACTCTTCAGATGATTTAACCATTTGTTCTGCTTATGTTCGCCGACCAGCTTGTCAACTTCCAGTGTCAGCTCCCTAACTCTGTGGTCATCGGGGTTGATTCGGCGAAGCTCATCACACTCATTTGCTAATCCCGTCGCCTCTGCTGGGAATTTTGGTCTTACTTCGGTTATTCGACCAGTAGGTATATGGCGAGCGGCTGCAGCATTGATGATGTCTCGGAACGTCCTTTCTGCTACCCGAACGTCAGAAGGATTGGGCAATTCTCTGAAGCGGTGATTGGTGAACTCTCTGAAACTCGGCCAATCAGCTTTTCCATGATTGACGAATGTGCGGCGTTCAGAGGTGATGAAATCGGCTGGTCTGTTGATGGAGACAATTATCGGGGGATGGTCTGATCCAAGGGAAATGACGGGTTGCCAGGTGACGTCATTTGTCAGACCAGGTGACACGATGGTTATGTCAGGCGAAATGTGACACGCTCCTCTAATTCTAGAGCTATCAATCTGCTCAGCCAGCGCTATACCCGTCTGGTCGTTTTCGAGGGCCGAATGCCACGTCTCATGATGCGCATTAAAGTCCCCCAGGACCAGACGATTATGACCTTCCAAAAGCGGGCTAATGTCTGGATTATATTCTGAGATACACCTATTTCTCGGCGGGATGTATACGTTCAGCCACTCTATCTCGGCAGTTTCACACCTGACTGTTACCCCCATACATTCCATGTATGGGTCGTTAGAGGCAGGCTCAAGCGAGATAGGTCTGTATTGAGCAGACTGGTGTAAAAGGAAAGCTAATCTCCCACTTCCACATCTGGTGCGATCCTTCCTTATTACGTTGTAACCATCACAACGTACTGAGCTGTGGTCGTTCAGCATGGTTTCCTGCACCTTGATCTTCTTCCGATTCATAAATTGCAGTATTTCATCGATCTTACCTCGGAGCCCATTGCAATTAAATTGCTGTTGGGGGAACAGCGAAGGAGTTTCGTAATCTGACGACGACTCACTGGGGGCTGCGTTCGCGCAGCATGCCGCAACATACTCCCTATCGTAGTCCGTCGTGAGGGCAAGTCCAGAGCAACCCTTTAAATGCACCCACTCCTGACATCTATTGCTTCTCACCGAAGATTGGATATGGGTTAAGATGCGGATGTGACAAACCGAGCACAAATTTATTGGTTCTGTGTTTTCCTCCGTCCCGGCACGGACCAAAAGATTCCGGAGCAGACGTTACTGGATATGCTGCTCCCAGCACAGAAAAACGAAACAAATACAAACACATGTACATTGAGGTGGCAGCCGCTGGCTGGAACGCTGATGTTGTGTGGTCCCGGGTCAATCCGGTACAGAGAACCCGCTGTCGTGTAATTGAAGAGCTGAAGGTCGTCTTTATAGACAAGCTGAAGGTCGTCTTTATAGAGGAGGTGAAGGTCGTATTTATAAACTAGCTGGGTTTAGACCTCAAGGACTTATTATATACTACGAAATGGTCTTCATTGAGAATACCACAGGGACTACTAATTGAATTCCTCAAGCTATTCTTATAGCGTACCTCAAATCTATATTAAGAATACCACAAATCTTATTATAGGAAAACACAACGCCTTCTTTCTTAAATTTAAAGAAAATCTCTTCCCTAATAGCAGTTTACGTAAAAGTGTAAGAGATAACTTATTTTGCTACCTAATTTAGCTTTAACTGCACACAACTTCGGCTTTCCATTAAAAAAAAAGAAAAAAAAAACAGGGAACCTCCAGTTGTTGTGCAAATAATGTTAGGTAATATTTTAATGTTGTAATGCCATAGATACGGCTACTTCGCTTCAGCTACTCTGTTTAGTTATGATAAATGAAATATAATCGTGGCATTACAATATCAACGTTTCTTCTACTCTTCCTTCTCCACCACCTCCAACAATGTCGATTTATCAGTTTGAAATGTATCTCTTTGATAACCATTTGGCTACAGGATATTAAAGTTAATCAATATTCCGAACATGCAACACAAAAATGTTGATTTAAAGAGGAAATTTCTAATGTCGTAAGTTTGTAAATGAAATAAATGATTTTTTATCTACAGGAAAAAAATAGTAACAACAACAACTGCTCGGAGAAAAGAAAGTAAATCACAAAGCAATTGGAATAATGAACGAAAAAAAACTAAAATTTGCTAAGGAAATAACTTTCATTTTAATGTTTTCAAATGACACTTAAGCGGCGATAGGAGAAAGAAACACGTAATGCTATTTCACGTTCCGCAGAAAGGGAGAAGAATATAAGAAAAAAATGTCTTAATAAACATTACCCCCTCTTGACCTGCTATACGATGTTGCATGTAAACGGATGAAACAGTAAGACCTCAAACACATTACTAAATAATGGATTATCCATAATCAATAAATGAATCGCGAATATTCAAAACTTTGGCGACGTACTTCGATCTACAGGTGTACTTTATATTTTATTGTTGTAGTGATTATAATTTTCAATTGTACACTGCATTGGGTGTCTTTAAATGCATTCATTCAATTTTTTTCCAGCCTTTAGTTGGAAGGACTTCAGCTTATGACTGTCAGCAAAAATTCGAAAAAGGGCTGCTGCTATTGTTGCACATTCCAACCTCCAAGGCACTTAAGTGCATTTGCTTCCGTAGTATTTTGTAAGAGTTGGAACAAAATAATAGAAAATATAACAAAAAAAAAAAAACAAAAGCTGAACTTTCTCCTGCATTTCGAAATCCCACACTCAAATTTATTATACCCTACACCACTATGTGGGGAGGGTATTATAAGTTGGTTTTGCCAAAAAAGTTTGTAACGCATCGAAATAATGGTCGTAGACCCATACTTATATATACCAAAATGAATGTCTCGACGAGCTGAGTCGATCTGGCTATGTGTGTCCGTCCGTCAGTCCGTCCGTCCGTCCGTCCGTCTGTCCGTCTGTCCATCTGTCCATCTAAACCTTGTAATCACGCTACAGGTCGCAATTTTGATCGGATCCTCACGAAATTTTGGATGTTGAAGGGGGTCCCGGAGGGGAAGAAGCCTATTGATTTTGGTGATGGTCGGATAATATTTAGGGGTCGGAATGGGCAAAAAACTTATGTGGATAAAAAGACAACGTTTTTTTTCCAAAGCGAATATCTCAGCTTCTATACGGGGTATACCAAAAGCAAAACCCGACAATAAAAGTAGAAAATATCACCTTTCTAATGATGTAAAGTAGGTTCTCGTAGGTGATCAAACAACGAAGATATCACAATAGTCGCAAATAAAACCCAAATTTTCATTTTTGCGATTTTAATTATAATGACGAATATCACAGCTTTGGTTGGCGACTTTCCAAAAGCAAAGCCTGGCTATGAAAGTAGAAGATCCCATCTTTACAATGATGTAAACTAGGTCGGCGTAGGTGACCAAATAACGGAGATATCGCAATAGTCGGTAATACATCCCATTTTTCCACATTTTTGGAAATCACGCTACAGGTCGCAATTTTGATCGGATCGTCACGAAATTTTGAGGGTTAATGGGGGTCACACAGATGAAGAAGCCTATTGATTTTGGTGATGGTCGGATAATATTTAGGGGTCGTAATGTGAAAAAAACTTATTTGGAGAAAAATACAACGTTTTTTGCCTAAGGGAATATCTCAGCTTCAATATGATGTATACCAAAAGCAGAACCTGGCCATGAAAGTAGAAAATATCGCCTTTCTAATGATGTAAAGTAGGTTCTCGTAGGTGATCAAACAACGAATATATCGCAATAGCCGCTAATAGAACCCAACTTTTTATTGTTGCGATTTTAATAATTATGACGAATATCGCAGCTTCGGTTGGGGATCTTCCAAAAACAAAGTCTGACTATGAAAGTAGAAAATCCCATCTTTACAGTGATGCAAAGTAGGTTGGCGTAGGTGGCCACATAACGGAGATATCACAATAGTCGGCAATACATCCAATTTTTTCATTTTTTTGTAATCACGCTACAGGTCGCAATTTTGATCGGATCGTCACGAAATTTTGGGGGCTAATGGGGATCCTACAGAGAAAGAAGCCTATTGATTTTGGTAATGGTCGGATAATATTTAGGGGTCGGAATATGCAAAAAACGTATTTGGAAAAAAAGTCGACGTTTTATTTCAAAGCGAATATCTCCGCTTCTGAAAGGGGTATATCAAAAGCAAAACCTGCTAATGAAAGTAGAAAATATCACCTTTGGAACGGTTTGAAGTAGGTTGTCGTAGGTGGTCAAACAACGAAGATATCGCAATAGCCGCTAATAGAACACAACTTTTCATTTTTGCGATTTTAATAATAATGACGAATATCACAGCTTTGGTTCGGGACCTTCCAAAAGCAAAGTCTGACAATGAAAGTAAAAAATCTCATCATTACGATGATGTAAAGCAGGTTGGCGTAGGTATCCAAATAACGGAGATATCGCAATAGTCGGTAATACATCCCATTTTTCCACTTTTTTGGAAATCACACTACAGGTCGCAATTTTAATTGGAGCGTCACGAAATTTTGGGTGTTATTGGGGGTCCCACAGAGGAAAAAACCTTTTGATTTTTGATAATGGTCGGATATTATTCAGGGGTCGGAATGTGAAAAAAAATATTTGGAAAAAAGACCAATGTTTTATTTTAAAGTTAATATCTCTCTTCTGTAGGAGGTATATCGAAAGCAAAACCTGGCAAGAAAAGTAGAAAATATCACCTTTACAACGATGTGAAGTAGGTTGTCATAGGTGGTCAAACAACAGAGATAGCGCAATAGTCGGTAATGACCTGTTTTAATGAAGACATTCAGAGCAAAGGCGCTAAGCTATCCCAATTTTAATATTTTGAATTTTATTAGTCAAAAGCTTATGAACAGGGGTAGTGGTGTAGGGTATCACATAGTCGGCCCCGACCCGACTATAGCCTTGGCTCACTTGTTTTAATCTGAACAATTTCTTTATTTCTACACTTGGGATGAATGGAGGCCAAAAGCTTGCGAAATAGCTGACTAACAAATACGTAGTTCACATTCTTGAAATTGGACACAATGATACAGAACATTTTTTATTTAACATGAAACTTGGGCGTTATGACCGTCTAGGCTGTGAGCAGAAGGCCAAACTTTTAGTTAGTCACAAGGCCGGCCATAAAACCGGCATTGGGCGTTGAGTCCTATTTTGACAAAAATTCTAATAGGGAAAACGTAGCTGGCTTTAAGTCTGGGGGTACAAACCTAAATATGAGTCTACCCAATGAGTACCCGAAATGCCAAGTTATAGCATGAGTAGATACCATTTCGGGTGGTATTGTTGTATTTTTATACCCTCAGCATTAATGCTAACGAGGGTATATACGCTTTCATACGGGCAAAATGTGCCTCATCGAAATAATGGTTTTAGACCCCAATCATGTTTGGGCGAAATCCGCTTCAAACAATTTGGAGTTGATTTGGCCATGTCCGTCCGGCTGTCCGTCTGTTTGGCTGGCTGGGGCGCACGATAACTCTCGAACGGATCAACCGATTCGTTCCAAAATTTGGCTTTCATAATATTTTGTCCAAACTTAATTTAAGTTCGAAGATGGGTTATATCGGTTCACTCTTTCCGGTACCTCCCCCCACAAAAGATCGGAAATGTTCGGAAAATTTGTACTCACGATAACTATTGAAGACAGTAACCGATTTAATCCATACTTTTCCCATCGTAAAATTTCTACCAGACTTAGATGAAATTATAATATGGACTTAATCGGTCCACTCCTTCGGGTACCTCCTACACAAAATTTCGGAAAAGTTCAGTTTAGGACCTACTCTCGAATAGCTTTGATTTTTGTTGTAACAACTTGTATTCACTGCCCGCCATACGACGGTACAAGTTTCATTAGGGGCAAGCCCATACTTCCTGCGAAAATAGCCTGAATGTTACAAAAAACTCCTATGGCACCGTATGTAGTGGTTGAAACTCTCGAAAAGATCTGCCGATTCGGTCCAAACTTAAGCTATATCGGTCCACACCTGCAGGTACCTCCCGCACAAAAGTTCACAAATGTTCGGAAAATTTGTGAGCACGATAACTCTTGAAGAGAGTGACCGATTTGGTCCGTATGGTACTCATACTAATATATCTACCAGATATAGATCACGTCCGAATGTGGATTATATTTGTCCACTTCTTCGGATACCTTCCGCACAAAATTTAGTATAAGTTCACTTTAAGACCTGCTCTCGAATCAATTTGATTTTTGTTGAAACAACTTGCATTCACTGCCTCATTTACGATCGTAAATTTTTTCAGGGGCAAGTCCATACTTCCTGAGAAAACAGCCCAAAAGGTGTAAAAAACCCCTATGTGACGATATGTAGTGACTGGAGAGCACGATAACTCTCGAACCGATCAAGCGGTTTGGTCCAAAATTTGGATTTCATCATATTTTGTCCAAACTAAGTTTCAGTTCGAAGATTGGTTATACCGGTCCACTACTACCGGTACTTTCCCCCAATATGTCACTAAAATGGAATGCACGACATCTCTTGAACGGGGCAACCAATTTGGTCCAAATTTGGACCTTCTAATATTTTGTCCAAATTTAGTTTAAGTTCTAAAATGGCCGTCTTTAGGGTGCCTCCCCCAAAAAGTTCCAAATTTATGCCTAAGTGAGACCCTAAACTGCACTTGTACATAAATTTGGAACTTTTGTGGGGGAGGTACCCTAAGGAGGGCCATTTTAGAAGTTAAATTAAAGTTCGAAGATCCTTTGGAAATGTATACCGATGCTGTTCGTTGTGGTCCTGTTTGTTTACTAGTTTTATTCACAATCTCGGAGAACCAGCAATAACAAATACAGCGAAAATGTGAGAAAACCCCCTCGAAATACATGAAATCGGACGTGACCGTTATATGCGGGCCACACCAAAACCTGAACCAACAAATTGGGTAGGAAAGCTTGAAAAAAAAAACAAATCGGGTGGTATCCCGGGAATTCTCAAAAACCTCAAAAATACCCAATATACCCGGAAAGAACCGCAACATTGAGGCTATTCTAAAGTGAGGACGTTTGTCGAAAATTGTTGTGGATAAATTTTATCGCCATAGAAACCGTACAAGGCAAAATAGGGTTTTTGGACGAAAATTTAGTTAAGGTCATCTATAAGAAAATTAAAATGAGCCTTGTTTGCAACAAGGGGCACTTACAAAACAGATGGTCGACTGTCTCTTTCTCATCCGCATCTTCACATAGCCTGCAGTAGTCAATGCCACTGTCATCCGATTTTGAGGTTAGAGATCTCACTCTGCAGTGACCTGTTATAAGTCCCACCTCGATTTTCATCCCTAACTTATCAAGTGAGCGGAGGTTTGCCGTTCTTCGACGAGAGACCACAGGCCAGATTGCTTTGGATACCCTACAACCAGGTTCCAATAGCCAGCGTTTGATGTGCCCTCTTAGTGGAGATTTCACGAAGTTTGCCGATGTAGTAGCACATCGGTGGGCGGACGGTTTCATCAACGCCTTGTTTCCGATAATATTACTGTGACCAGGAACTCAACATAGCTTTACGATATAGTGTCACGGTGCTCTTGAAACCATTTTAAATGGTAGGTGCTTACACCTTGTAAGTTTTTGCGGATTCTGAAACTACAATGTTCATAGATAAGAAAAATCAAAAAACAAAAAAAAATCGCCGGAGCGCTTTTTAAATAAATCGCGATTTAAGTTGACATTTTCAGGGGTTGTTTAGTTTTTCACGATTTTCCTTCAAAACTGCAAGTCCAATCGAAATAGAGCTAAAGAAAATGTTGTAGCTATGAAAATTCTCTATAAGACTGACCTTTTTGGTACTTTAGTAGTTTTTACCATTTTTGAGATATAGAAGTTCAAATTGGGACAATGCACTGACTGTATCGCCCCCTTAACTAACTTTTGATGAAAACCTCTTACAAAGGGAAAGTTTTTGTGAATTCTGAAACAGCAGTGTTCATAGATGAGAAAAATCCAAAAACAAGAAAAAATCTATGAAGGGATTTTTAAATAAATCGCGGTCAAAATTCACATTTTTAGGTGTTTTTTAGGTTTTCACGATTTTGCTTGGAAACCGCAAGTCCACGTGTCACGTGTCTTCTCGTTTTTGGTGTTCTATCACACTGTGGAGTTAGAATATGGTTAATAAAATATGACTCAAAAAATTACACACAGTGGAATACAATAAAGGTCAATCTTGTAGAGAATTTTCATAGCTACAACATTTTTTTCAGTCCCATTTTGATAGGACTCGCGGTTTCTAAGCAAAATCGTGAAAACCTAAACAACCCCTAAAAATGTCAACTTTAATCGCGATTTATTTAAAAAGCGCTCCGGCGATTTTTTTGTTTTTTGATTTTTCTCATCTATGAACATTGTAGTTTCAGAATCCGCAAAAACTTCCGAGGTGTAAGCACCTTCCCTTTAAAACTGTTTCAAGAGCACCGTCGTGTATGTCATGCAGAGCCTTCCTGCAATCAGGAATAGCTCTTTTGTTAATGGTCCATGACTTGAGAGCCTTGAGGGCCGCCTGAATATTGATATATTGTCACTGGTCCTGTAAGAATACCTTCATGCCTTTTCACAAGTTCAGCTGCTTTCCTGATAGCAAGAATCTCCGCCTGCGTCCCTGCTTGGGAAGATAACGGTTAAGGAGTCAAACTTACGTAACCATTGTCACCTAACTCAAGTCGACCATGACTTAGTTTTAGGACGTTCGAGTGTCCGAAGTGTAAGCCACGCCAAGATCCTGACTCTTGGAGTGAGTTCATGCCGCCTGAAACTGGATTACGATGTCCACAGGTTGGAAATCAAAGATAACGTTTAAAGCGATAACCTGAGCTTCTCAATCAGAAGACTTTGAGGTCTTTTATACCTCGACCCTCAGCTCGTTTATAAGAATACTCTTAGGCTTTCAATTGACATAACCTGAGGCTTTTAATAAGATATTTTATAAAAAATATCCTGAGGTTTTCTGTTAGATGATCCTGAAGGCTTCCATACGAATACACTTCCATATGAAGTCCATGAGGGCTCCTAAAAGAAGACCTATAGGCCCTTTACAATGAAACCCTGAAGTCTATAATAAGAAGACGCTGAGGTCTTCCCTAATAAAGCCCTGAGGTCGCCTATAAAGATAACCAGAATTTATTTATAAGATGACCCTGAGGTCTCCTAAAAAAATTCCCTGAGGTCTTCAATTGGAATAACCTGAGGCTTCTAATAAGATATTTTATAAAAATATCCTAAGGTTTTATGTTAGAGGATCCTGAGGGCTTCCATACGAATGCACTTCCATAAGAAGTTCATAAGGGCTCTTTAAAGAAGACCCATAGGCCTTTCACAATGAAACCCTGAATTCTATAATAAGAAGAAAAATATACCCTGAATTTATTTATAAGATGACCTTGAAGTCTACTATGAAAATATCCCGAGACCTTCTGTAATAAGACCCTGAGACCTTCTATACGAAGATTTTGTGGTTTCGATAAGAAATTCCCGAGGACTTTTGTAAGAAGACCCTCAGTTTTTTGTAAGAATTCAGTCCGTTCTTCCAAAGGAAGAAGCTGATATCTTCGAAAAAAACCCTTTCGTTTATCGAAGAAGCCCGGAGATGCACGGAGGCTTTCTATGATGTCTAATACGAGAAGAAAATGTGGAAGATCCTGAGGACTCTTATGTTTTCTACAATAAGACACAGAGTCGTTCTATAAGAAGACCATGAGGTTTAATACGAGAATAAAATGTGGGTTTCTTTGAGAAGACCATGAAGTCTTCTATAAGAAGGCCATGAGGTCTTCAATAAGAAGACAATGAGGTATTTTATATGAAGGCCATGAGCTATTCTATGAGAAAACCATGAGGTCTTATATAAGAAGACCAGGAGTTCTTTTATAGGAATACCATGAGGCATTCTATAAAAATGTCCTAAGGTCTTCTTTTAGAAGACCCTGAGGTCTCTTTTTAAGAAGGACCAATGGTCTTCTATAAGATAACCATGAGGTTATCTACAATAAGACCATGATGTTTTCTATTAGAAGACTCAGCATCCGGAGTTCTTCTATAAGAAGTTCCTGAATTTTTCTATAAGACGATCTTAGACCTGAGATCTTCTATAAGAATACATTGAGTTATTCTAGGGAAGACCCTGAAGTCTTCTATAAAAGGACTCTGATATCATCTATAGTAATACTCTGAGATCGTTTATAAAAAGGCCCTGAGCCATTCTGCAAGAATCCCCTGAGATTTTATATGTAAGATTATTCTAAGGGTTTCCATAAAGAAATACCGAGGTCGTCTATAAGAAGACCCTGAGGTCTTCTGTGAGTATACTTTAAGGTCATAAATAAGAGGATCATATAAGAAGACCCTGGATTCTTACGCAATAAGACCCCGAGGTCGTCTATAAAAATATACTGTGGTCTTCAATAAAAAGACTGTTAGGTCATGTATAAAAAAATCTGATGTCTGCTACAGATCTTCCATAAGAAACCTTAAGGTCGTCTATAAGCAGTTCCTGAGGTGTTCTGTATGAAGGCTCTGAGGTCTATAAAAAATCCCAGAGGTTTTTTTAAGAAGGCCCTGAGGTCTTCTAAACGAACACTCTGTGGAATTCTATCGGCAGACAGATTTCATTACATTAGAAGGCCCCAAGGATTTCGAAAAGAAGATCCTGAAGTCTTCTTTCGGAATACCCTGAAGTCTTCTGTAAGAATACCCTGAAGTCTCCAAAAGAAGAACTTGAGGTATTAGAAGACCCAGGATCCTGAAGTGTTCTATAGGAAGGCTCTGTAATCTTCTGTAAGAAGTTCCCTGAGGTCTATATGAAAATCCCTAAGGTTTTCTTTAAGAAGGCCCTGAGGTCTTCTTATCGAAGACCCTGTGGTATTCTATCGGAAGATATATTTCATTATATTCGAAGGCCCCGTGGACTTCGAAAAGAAGATCCTGAAGTCTTTTTTCGGAATACACTGAAGTCTCCAAAAGAAGACCTTGACCTTCTATAGGAAGGCTCTGTAATCTTCTATAAGAAATTTCCGAAGCCTTATTATCTTAGACCCAAGAGTTTCTATAAGAATACCTTGAGATATTCCATAAGAAAATTCTGAGATATTTTATAAAAGCCCCTGAGGCCTTCTGTGAGAATACCCAGACGTTTTATATAACAAAGTTCTAAGGTTGTCCATAAGAAAATACCGAGGTCTTCTATAATAAGACTTTGAAGTCTTCTCTAGATCACCTCTAAAACAGATTTTGTAGTCTTTTATAAGATGGCCCTGAAATTTTCTATAAGAGGACCCCAATTTCTTCTATAAGGTCTTGAGGTCTCCAGCAAAACCCTGTGGTCTTATATAAGAAATCTCCAAGGGTTTCTGAAGGAACGCCCTTGGTCTTCTATAACATGACGCTGTGATTTTTTAAATTAAGATACTGAGGTGTGCTATTAAAAAGCCCTGAAGTCTTCTGTGAGAAGACTTTGAGGTCTTATATAAGAGGGCCCTGAGATTTGATATGATAAATTTTTGCGGTTTTCTCTACGACGATCCTAAAGTTGCCTTTAAGAAAACCGGCAGGTCATCTACAAGAATTCTTTGAGACCATCTTGAGGTCTCGAAAAGAAGACCATGAGTCCATCTAAAGAACATTTTGAGTCCTTCTACTTGGGAAGATCTGGAACATCTTATGTTTACTATAAGAAAAACCTGAGGTCTTGATCCTTAGATGATATTTATAACATATTTTTTCACTGCATTCCCTTCTTACCTCTGAGGAGGAAGCTCCTGAGATTTTATATAAGATAGTTCTGAGGTTTTGCATAAGAAAATCCCGAGGTCCTCTATAAGAAGACCCTGAGGTCTTCGGTGAGTAGACTTTGAAGTCTTAAATATGATCTTTATAACATCTTTTGTCCACTGAAGACTTTCAGAAGGTGTCTTCTGTTCATTGGGGACCTTTAAATGGTCTCCTAGGCATATAAGATCTATAGAATGACTTTTGTCCACCGCAGACCTTCTGTCAGTTGTAGAACTTTAGAAAGCCCCTCTTAAAAGGTATTTTCTTCATAGAAGGGTTTTAGAGTTCCTTCGTTTCACTCTAGCCCATTCGAATAGATGTCTTATAAATGCCCTTCTGTCTTAGAAGATCTCTTGTCCATAGAAAATCTGTAAAACGTTGTTTGTCCTTGAATGGCTTTTAGAGTGTGAAAAACTTTTGGAGATGCCAATTCCAGAATTAAATGGAAATTACATTGAATTTAAAGGACTGTCGAAGGCTTGTCTATACAAAGTTTCTTTTCGTGAGTCTTTCCAAGACTTTGAGGCCTTCTTAAATATCTTCTCCCGTTCGAAGTTTTGTTGTTGGTTGAAAAAATAAATATTCTCAAAAAATCGGCTTTTTCATCCTTAAGATTTTTTTAACATACAACACAATGCTTTGCCATAATTGTCCATGTCACTACCACTACAATTGCATGTCATGGCTTACAAATCGTTATGATTTTCTAATTGAACGAATGATTCAATTCCAATACCAATGGCGTTCAAATGCAGAATGATCCGACAATAATGGAAAAGTGCATCAAAGGGAATTGGCCATAAAATCAAATTAAAATGATATCATTTGAGGAGCAACAACACTAAGGAGACTTCAGTCTCTCACGTTCTCTCTGTAGAAAGTCTAGTAGTCCAATAAAGCTGACAGATGCTTTAACTGATAGTGGCATTTCATTAAATACATTTCAATGCAGAGGAAACAATGGAAGGATGACTCGAAAACCATAGCAAATGACTACCCTCAATGAAGAAGCAGGAGAAGAAGAAGAAGGGACAACAACAACAAGTGTAAAGTGTAAACTAACAACATCATCTACAACGACATCGATATCAACATTTTAAATACTGCCAATAACAGCAGGACCAACATCAGCAAAATCACTTTGTAAACTTTGAAATTTCAAAGTGAACTGTCATCCAGCAACACTCATTCACTGGCTGCACCCCCTTAAGCTTGTTTCACCTGCCCCTCATTGCGCAATGGGTCCAACACCATATTCATTGAGTCATCCAAATGTCCGTCTTTTGTACGTCATTTGAAATACCATTATTTATTTCCAAAACCATTTGAAACTATTTCGCCCTCCACACCCCACTCAGAGGTAAGTAGGGAATGCAGAGGAAATGACGTTTCTATTTTTTCCCTGTTTAACTATTTCCAAGCACTTTTCTACTTTAACAACCAAACAACAAGCCAGCTAGCCACCGCCACCAACTTGAAGTGAGAGAAAAAAAGAAAAGGAAAAACTACAAAATCATTTAATAGTTTGTGAAAAAGAATTGCTACCAACCAAGCAACAACAATAACACGTCCAGTTCACAACCCCATTGCAATCGAACACCAGTAGTGAGTGTTAAAGTTAAAGTTTTTTTGTTGACCAAACTTTAAATATGCCGATGTCATCATTTTAAATTACCAACGACTGGACCAATACATGGGCACACACATAAACCCACACCCACAGAAGCTCAAAAAGTTTCACAATGCGAAAGAAATTTAAATTGAAAAAAGAGAAAACATTAGCAAATTTTTAAACTGTACAAGTTTTAAACAATGGAATTGATGTGAGCGTATTGGACCTAAAAGCTTTGGAATCAAAAATTAAACTTAGTTTCTTTTTTTGCAAGTGATGACCCTCGATGTGGTGACTTTCTTGCTAATGGCTATATCACACCATATGCTTTTTCACATGTATTACATCAGCTGGTCTGTATATTAGTATACCCAAAGTGACAAAATACATGTGAAAAAGCATATGATGTGATATAGCCATAAGTTTGGTGACTGCCAACCATATGTTTTGTATACTTTCTCATATTGGGGATCTACCGGTTTTGTACATACATTTTTCCTATATTCAACCTAGTATATGTTCTCTTTGTGTCGTATAACACGGGAATATTAGCCCAATGAACCGAAATGTAACTTTTTATTATTATTTTTTTTTTTGTAAAATAACACATTTTGCACAGTGGTATATAGGAAAATTTCTTGACAAATTTTAATAAATTTAGAGAGAATAGTAATTACTCGAATCCCACTACGAAATAGAACTTAAAATTTTTGTAATTAATTGTACTTTAATACAAAAAATTCAAGAAAATCGAAGAGTACAATCATTGTTAAAACATGAAATTAAATATTAAATCGTGAAAATTGCATCCAATTAAACTTACTTGCTTAGCTGGCCCATTACACAACATTTGTTCCATAGACCCAACTAACAAAAAAGACCTCCAATTCTCTCTGTTTAGTGCTTCGCTTTCGGGAATACCGCGCCTTGTCATCTCTTCATCCACTTGTTTTCGCCATCTATTCTTTGGCCTGCCAATTCTGCGTGCACCGTCATGCGGCCCAAATTTAGACGCGTTTTTAGCGGGTGATGACATTGCTCATTTTTATGATATGGCCTAGCCAACGCAATCGCTGCCTCTCGATACGTTTATCTATTGTATAGCTGATACAGCTCGTGGCTCGTACGACGTCGATATTCACCGTCAACGCTGATTGGTCCGTAGATCTTTCGAAGAATTTTTCTCTCAAACACGCCAAGCACTGCCTTATCTGCTTGCGCAAGTACCCAGGTTTCGGAACAATACATCAGCATGGGTAGTATCAGTGTTTTGTTTGACGAGTTGTGGCTTCGTTTTTAAAGTGCTTAGGCTGAAAACACATCCATCGATTGAGTAAAGTTTTGTGTTGGGAGTTGAGAAAAAAACAACAACAGGACGACGCCGACACCAAAGTCCAGCGTTGATATGTTTGCCGGCATATATTTCAAATGAATTTTAATTTTTCGGCATCATGCCGAACAGTGTAAAACGGCAAAAACGATACAAAACTTTACCCAAGGTTGGATGTGTTTTCAGCTTTACTTAAGCCAAAGTAGCATCTGTTGGCCAATACAATTCTTCTTTATACCCTCAGCATTTATGCTAACGAGGGTATATACACTTTCATACGGGCAAGACCCCAAGTATGTTTGGACGAAATCCATTTCAGACAATTTGGAGTCGATTGAGCAATGGCCGTCCGTCCGTCTGTCTGTCTGGCTGGCTGGTGCGCACGATAACTCTCGAACGGATGAACCGATTTGGTCCAAAATTTGGCATTCGCAATATTTTGTCCAAACTTAGTTTAGGTTCGAAGATGGGTTATGTCGGTCTACTTCATCCGGTGCCTCCCCTATAAAACTTCGGAAAAGTTCGGAAAGTTAGTGCGCACGGTAGCACGTGAGGGGAGTAACCGATTTGGTCCACACTTTGAACATCGTGAAATTTCTACCAGACTTAGATGAGGTTCCAATATGAACTACTCGACCAATCGGTCCACTCCTTCTGGGACTTCCTACACAAAAGTTCAGTTTAGGACCTGCTCTAGAATCGCTTTGATTTTTGTTGTAGCAACTCCTATTCACTGTCCCCTATACGACGGTACAAGTTTCATCAGGGGCAAGTCCATACTTCCTGAGAAAATAGCCTGAAAGTTATAAAAACCTCATGACACCATGTGTAGTGGTTGGAGCGCAAGATAACTCTCGAACGGATCTGCCGATTCGGTTCAAAATTCGTTATTCGTAATATTTTATCCAAACTTAGTTTAAGATCGCAAATAAGCCATATCGGTCCACTCCTTCAGGTACCTCCCCCACAAAAGTTCAAAAATGTTCGGAAAAATTGTGCGCATGATATCCCTTGCTGGTAGTGACCGATATGGTCGATACTTTACACATGCTAATATATCTACCAAATATGCATCAGGTTTGAATATGGACTATATTTGTCCACTCCTTCGGGTACCTCTCACACAAAATTTAGGAAAAGTTCACTTTAAGACCTGCTCTGGAATCACTTCGATTTTTGTTGAAACAACTTTCATTCGGTGCCTCAATTACGACGGTAAAAGTTTTTTTTAGGGGCAAGTCCATACTTCTTGAGAAAACAGCCCAAAAGTGTAAAAACCCTCTATGGTACCATATGTACTCGTAGTGGCTGGAGTGCACGACAACTCTCGAACCTAATACTGAGTTGGTCCACACTTCGCATATCGTAATATTTTTTTCGAATATTATATGAAATTGAAATTCGAAGGGAAAGTGGGAAAAAAGTGTTTAAATTCACACAGTCTGAGGGTATAACTTTGTCGGCAAAGCCGACTGATCGTTTTTTACTTGTTTTATTTCACAACTGTAGGTCTATTCTGTAACTTTTATCGATTAAAAAGTTGTTAAAATTTCTTTTGTTTTTGTAACAACTACAAAACAAACAAATGAAATTGTTGTAAAATAAACAATGAGTAAAGTTGTTAAAAAGTTGCAGAATAGGGGGGCTGATGTCGTTTGAGGAATACCAAGTATTTTACTACCTAAAAATTATAGGAACCAACTTCAACAATTGGTCCGTGCTCAATGGACGCATTGCGCGTCGCCACCATCAACTTGGTATTCACGCCGTTTACATCCAGACCCACTATAGCAGATTCTCCTTCGACTTTCATAAGGGTATCAGTTACTTCTTTTACTGATCGTCCCATGATGGCTATATCATCAGCATAAGCAAGTAACATGTGGCTATTGGTGTAGAGTCTGCCACTTCTTCTGACGTTTGCCTCTCGTATAACCTTTTCTAGCAGGATGTTAAAAAAGATCTCACGAAAGGAGAGGTTCTTTCCTATTTTAACAGAAGATCTTGTGTCAGTTAGAGTCATATTACAAAGCCGAATGAGCTTTGCGGGGATACCAAATTCAGCCATTGCTTGGGATACCTTTGAACGTAGCGGGCTGTCGAAGGCTGCTTTGTAATCGACAAAAGGTGGTAGGTGTCGATCTGCATCTCTTGGGTCTTCTCCAGGATTTGCCGCAGGGTAAGTATCTGGTCGATAGTGGACTTGCTCGGTCTAGAGCCGCATTGGTAAGGTCAAATTATTCCGTTGAACATGGTCTTTAGTCGTTCGCACAATATCCCTGACACTATCTTGTAGGCGATAGGGGTAAGACTTATGCCCCTATAGTTGTAGCATAAAGTCTTATCTCCTTTCTTATGTACGGGATACAGGATGCTCAGGTTCCAATCGTCGGGTACGCGTTCTTCCTGCCAGAGGGAGCTAACTAGCTGATGCATACACCTAAGCCGGTTTTAAACTGCTCGGATGGCAGGCCATTAGTTCCTGCTGCCTTATTATTCTTCAGCCGGTTTATTGCTGTCTTTACCTCATCTTGGCCGGGTGGTATACATTTAATACCATCTTCTGGGATTGGATCTGTGGTATCTTCGTCGACTTCGCTACTATTGGATACCAACCGTTTGGAAAAAATGCTCTTTCCATATCCTTAGCACACTATCTGTATCAGTTACCAAATTACCTTGCTGGTCCCTACAGGAATCAAACTGATGGCTTTGGCACTGGCACATCGCCAAAGCCACCAGTATGATGTTTCACTTTTTGGTAGAATTTTTGGAATTCATTCTGTCTCCTGTACACCTCGACTTGTTCACACTCCCGCTTTTCCATCTCTCTCTTTTTCCTACGGAAAAGACGTTTCTCCTATCTCCATTCCTCCCGATACCCCTCTCGTGCGCTACACGTTGCTACTGATTCTAAAGTAGCCCTATATGCCGCATTTTTCTCTTTGGTAGTAGCACGACACTCCTGGTCATACCATGGATTCCTTGGTGGAGGTCTCTGGTATCCAAGTACTGATTTTGCATCTGTTTACATGAGGTGGGCAATGTTTTGCCATTGTCCTGATATGTTATCGGGACGAGGAGTGCTTTGAGTAAGCAGTTGGGCCAGTTGAGTGGAATATGCTGTGGCTGTCTGTTGTGATTGCAGCTTACCGATGTCCAACTTCCGTGTTGTGTCTGTTCGCACTTTGTTTGCAACGTTTAACCGGGTGCGTACCTTTGCAGCAACAAGGTAATGTCCGAGTCTGTGTTTGCTACTCGGAACGAACGCATACCCAAAACCCTCGATGAATGTCTTCCATCTATCACAACGTGATCAATTTGATTTCTTTTTCTTTGATCTGGCGGCAGTCGGTTGCCCTTATGAATATCGATATGCTTAAATCTGGTACTGCTAACCATCATGTTTTTCAGCTGCAAAGTCTGTCAGCCTCATGCCATCCATTGTCAGATGTTTCGCTGTGGAGACTGAATTTCCCAACAGTTGGGCCAAAGATATTCTCCGTTTCAATTTTGGCATTTAAATCGCCTAGTATAATTTTAATGTCATGGGCAGGGCAACGGTGATGAGTTTCTTCTAAGCGCTCGAAAAATACATCTTTGGTCGGTTCGTCCTTGTCTTCAGTGGGAGCAGGAGAACAAATAAAGTTGATATTGAAGAATTTTGCTTTTAATCGATTTGTAGCGAGTCTTTCATTTTTTGTGGTGAAGCCGGTGACCAGATGCTTTAACCTACGACCAACTTAAATTCCGCAACCAAACTCATGCTTTGTGTCATAGCAGCTATAAAGAGTGCATCACCTTTAAGTGTTGTTGTGCCTTTTCCGTTCCATTGTATTTCCTGTATGGCAGTAATGTCGGCCTTGTACTTTTCAAGTACATCTGCCAATACGTAAACTGCACCTTCTCTATAAAAAGTGCGAACAATCCAGGTGCAGATTCGCAGGTCATGGTCCTTAAAACCTCTTGCGGGGTTCCTCAACTTTAGTAGGCTGCTTTTTTTACGGGAGGGTTACTAGCCCGGCTCACAAACCCAAGTTTTTAACGTTATTATGGGTGAACGCGCGGACATTTTAGCTCACTACCTTTAACGGGTGTTAAAGGCAGCTACCCCAGGAGACACCACGTCAGTGTCCACTTGAGATGAGAGAGGGACCAAGATAAATCCTGGGCTTTGCCATGTTGAAGCCGGTGAGGACCGTTCCTTAGTATCGTTAATTCCCTACGCCACCCATCCAATTAGATAGCTTATAAAAAATAAAAAATACGAAGAAATATCCTTGTACCAATATTAAAAAAGTTTTGAATATTTCTTTGCAAATAGTTTTTACAGAATTCGACTTTTTAAAGGCGCGATATCTTTGAAACCGTTAGTCAAAAAAAAAAAACGAACAAGTAAACAGCGTTAAAATATTCTGAACTAAAAAGGAATAATTATTTTCTTTCCTGTTCACATTTTTAGAGACAGATACGAGTATTTTGTGACCACTGCACAGTGGTTCCACTTGTATGGGAAGGTGCGACAAAAATATTTCTAATCGTCGGATCAATCTAATCTTTTCTGTTAATTCTTTAAATAATTAAAAAAATATGTTAGCCAAAAAATTACCAATATGGGTCTTGCTTTTCCTATAGCCCCCATATAGCGGTACCACCCGATTTTTGATGTTTTGAAGCTTTTATCTACATTTTCGGTTCGAATTTGCTGTAATTTGGTATTTGGGGTTTTTGGGTTGTAGTCAGCAACATTCTGCACGAAAAATTGTGGGTATAGGTCCAGGTTTTAGTATGGCCCCCATATAACGGTATCTCCCGATGTCAGGTATTTTGAAGTTTTTACCTATATTTTCGGTCCGAATTGGCTGCAATTTGGTATTTGGAGTTCTCATTGATTGCAAAATACGGACATAGGTCCAGGTTTTGGTATAGCCCCCGTATAACGCTATCGTCAGATTTCGGGTTCCTTGAAGTTTTTATTCGCATTGTCATTGAAGTTTTTATTCACATTTAAATTGGCTGAAATTTGGTTAATAATATGGACATGAAAGGAAACTAACTATTCAATTTGAGGTAAGAATTTGTTCATGGTGGGGGTATGAAAAAGTTTGTTTCGGCCGAACTAACCATTTTTAATTGTTTTTCGTGTTGTATAGAGATTCATATATCAAAATTACACAAGTGTGAAAAAATACACTCGTAAATACTTACCAAAACAAAAATATGTAAATCTTGAACGAAAAAACCAAAACAAACAACACAAACTAGTTAGAACACAAAACAGCAAATATATTTAGCTGAAACTACATTTTTTGTAAACTTGACACTATTTCAAACATTCTCCAAACAAATTTGAGAGTGGCCTAGGATGGCATAGTTAGTAAAACTTGACTTCAATTTTGAGGGCTTGGAAAATATCCATAAAAAAAGTATTTCAAAAAAATCTAATTTCCAGCATATTTCAAATTTTTATGTAAAATTAATTAAAATGCCCTTGTCAAAAACTTTAATTTCGAAAAAAAAATAAATTTATCTTTTAAATTTTTAGTTATTTGTTTTAAAAGAAGTTACAACCTTACCGACGTTTTTATAGTCTTTAAGAGATCATATGTAAATGTCAATTTCTTCCGTTTTGCTGTCTTAAGTTCCATTCTAAATTACAAAAACATTGCTGGAATATTAAAATATCATACGTTTGGAAACAATTTGCTGAATTGTCGCTGACATTTGCTGATATCGATTTTTCGATTTTTGTCGCAGGTTGGGACCACAGTGCTCTGGTACCTAAATAAAGAAAAAATGCATAATTATTTGTTGATTTTATCGACCTTTCGATTTGTTATTAAATGAAAATTCTTATTTCGAGCTTGAGGTCTTTATGTGTTTATTATTTCTTCTCCAATATTTCGGAATTAATTAAATTCCATCTTCAGGGAGTGTTTTTTGATCTACAAATAAAGACAAAGTACGACTTATAATCTATATCACAGCATTTGTTACAAATAAGTGTAAAAATATGTACAAATAAATAAATAAAATGTATAATCACAGAAAAATAATAAATATCGCTTACGTGTAAATAATAATAACAAACTTAAATCTAGCGTAGTATGTCTACCATCGTCAAAGTTTAGTATTGCACTGATTATTTACATATTGAGCGATTATTCTTCTGCGTCAGATATCTGTAACAATATGCTGTATTGTCTGTGTCTGTTTTGCTGTTAATTCGTTTTGTTGTTGGCAAGCGATTTATGTGGAGCATCTCTAATGTAAGTCTTTTGTTGTAATGACTCTCTGTTTGAAGAACTCTCACTCCATCTATGTTGGGTATGTGATTATGATGCTTACAGTGTTCTGCAAGCGCTGTTTTCTGTGTTGTATTTGTATTTCGTAGTTTTATGTCCGACTTGTGTGCTGACATTCTTGTTTTAAGTTTATTTTTGGTTGTACCAACATATAGTTTGCTACAATTTTCTTCATTATTACCTCCACATTCAATTTGATAGATCACATTATTCCTTTCCATTTTAGGTATCTTACTTTTTATTTGACTAAATATTGTTTTGGTTGTGTTATTAGAACTATGGGCTATTGTATATTTGTTTTTATCGTATATGTCCGATTTTTCCAATCTTTCTGATATATTTGGTATATATATCAGCGATTTATATATTTTCGGTGTTTTTTCTTCTTTGGGTTTTCTTGTTTGTGGTTTATACTTGTTTAATAATGACTTCGTTAATTGTATTGGGAAATTGTTTTGGGTAAGTATTTTTGTGATTTTTATCTTATTTTCATCGTGGAATTGTTCATCACTTATATTCATCACTCTATTTATTAGGTTGTTTGCCGTATTAATAATTGTCCTCTTTGTATGCTTTGAGTGGAAATTTATGAGTCTTCCAGAGGCTGTTGGTTTCTGGTACCAGTTTAGTTGTATTTGGTTGTCGACATTTCTTATAACTAGTGTGTCTAAATATGGAATTTTTCCGTCAGATTCTTCTTCTAGCGTAAATTTTATGTTTTTATGAAAATTATTTAGCGTAGTCAATGTTTCATCAATTGCATCTTTCCTAACTATTGCAAATAAATCATCCACGTATTTCGTCAGTATCTTTGGTTTTGTAGAAAGTAATCCCATTGACGATTTTAATAGTGTTTCCATCACCAAGTCGGCTATAATGGGTGACGCTGGGGAGCCCATCGGTAAGCCCACTTTCTGTTTATAAAGTTTGTCTTCGTATTTAAAGTATCTGTTTTCCTTAATGCAGAACTTTACAATATTTAGGAACAAATGTTTTGGTATCTGCGTGTGTTGTTGAATGTCATTCCATCTATCCTCTATTATTTGTAGTCCTAAATCTACTGGTATGCTAGGAAACAACGAAACCACGTCAAAGGAAACCATTTTTTCATCATCGTAAAACGTCATGTTTTTAATCTTATCTCTAAATTGCACCGAATCTTTTATGTTGTAAATTGAATCTTTAGTCAAGTTCTTAAGTATATTCACTATGTATTTGCACAGCTTGATTGATGGTGAGTTTATAGACGAGCAAATCGGTCTGAGAGGGTAACCATCTTTGTGGATTTTTGGTAATCCATATATTCTAGGTGCGGTAGCTGTATCTGTCTTCAATCGTTTTTTCTCCATTGCTGTTATGACCTGGTTTTTAAATAATTCTTCTACTAGCTCGTTATTTTTCTTTTGTAATCCTGACGTTGGGTCTTTAGTAATACGCTGGTATGTCATCATATCAGATAATATTGCTTGCATTCTTTCTTGATAATCTTTTTTCTCTATAGCTACAGTTACGTTACCTTTGTCTGCATTTAGTATCAATATATCTTTGTTATGTCTAAGGAAATTTCGGGTCCGTTCCACTGTGCTTATAATAAATTTGTCTCTTCTGTTTTCTCACATTCTGTTTGTATGTGTTTAAATCGCTTGCCAACAACAAAACGAATTAACAGCAAAACAGACACAGACAATACAGCATATTGTTACAGATATCTGACGCAGAAGAATAATCGCTCAATATGTAAATAATCAGTGCAATACTAAACTTTGACGATGGTAGACATACTACGCTAGATTTAAGTTTGTTATTATTATTTACACGTAAGCGATATTTATTATTTTTCTGTGATTATACATTTTATTTATTTATTTGTACATATTTTTACACTTATTTGTAACAAATGCTGTGATATAGATTATAAGTCGTACTTTGTCTTTATTTGTAGATCAAAAAACACTCCCTGAAGATGGAATTTAATTAATTCCGAAATATTGGAGAAGAAATAATAAACACATAAAGACCTCAAGCTCGAAATAAGAATTTTCATTTAAGAAAAAATGCATATACAAATGTCTACAATCCGTCGAAACTTCCAATTTTTTATTCACAATATATTGAACAGAAAATATTAAAATCATTAAAAACTATTTTTATAAAAAAAGGAAAAAATTGTGAATCCTTTTTCTTCAAATACGGAAAGGACGTATTGCATAAGGGAATAAAGCCTCATTGTGACTGCCTATTCTTTGGGGAATCGGCGTATCTCAGCTCTAACGAACATAGCAATTTCCTGAAATCCCTTTATACAATTTTCCTAATACAAAGTATTATAGACGTCCTGATTTTAAAGGACAAAAACAAAAAAAAAATTAACGTTATAATTTGCTGAACCAAATTTTTTTCTGAATAAAACCAGAGGCAACAAGATGAATTATATCAATTAAGAACAAATACCGCTAACGCGGGAACCAAACATTCCCAAAATAACTATTCAATATGGAGAACATTCGTTGAAGCCATTTTGAATTATAATAGTTGTGTCTTTTTACGTGATAATTTGTAATAATTATTACGAAATGTTACTAAATGCTGTCTTTTTACACAAAAGTTCAGTAAAAGAGAGCGAAGTGAGAGAACAATTTTGACAGTTGCTTGCTGAGAAATTGCTAAAAGTTGCTGAAAGAATTTTTCCCAGCAACATTTAGCAAGTTCGATCAGCTGTTTTTTAATCATCTGCTAATGGTCAGCTGCTCAATGTTTACCTTATTTTTGTGAAAAAATACTATAAATATTACAATACAGCTAAATTTATTGATTATTTTATTAATATATTAATAATTTTTTATTTATTTTGATAAAAGTTGATGAACTTTTTCATTGCTTTGGAGTTAGTTTTCCTTTCATGCATTGGCGCCAATGTTTTTGTTTTGGTCATCAACTGTTATCTTGCTAAAGTTTACTAAATGCTGTCTTTTTACATTTTTCTCTATTTTCGTATCAAAGAGTAAAATCTCTCTTACTCTCTGAAAACAAGTTACTGAATAATTATTACTGAAAAAGTAAAAAGACACAACTATTGTTCTCCACGTAACTCTAACAGTTTCCATTAAATAACGTGATACCTGATGGATACATAATCACAATATCTTATATTAACCATACGACCCGCAGGACCTTGGAGTTCCAGTTTTGAATTTTAATTTTATATTTTGTTTTATACTCATTTCAATTTCCACATACGAGCTAAGCAAACATAAAAACAGGTAAAATCATGAATCGCTCAAAGTCAACAGGACTGAGGACCAATCAGAATTTAATTGGTGAGTCGAAGCCATTTTACATTACGTTTGCCTTAATTCTTTTCATTCATTATTAAATAATACATAACTAGCGATTGTTATCTATACGAATTACATAATCGATTTATATATTGATACAAGCTATTACTTGAATCATTTTTTTATCAATATTACTTTCAATATTGTACTATTATTCCATAATTTCTCAAGTTTATATGATCTTTTTACTTTTAATATTTGCTATTGTTAACTTGAGTTTTAAATATAAACACAATGAATTGTTAAGTGTTCATTTTTCATTTGCGAAAGGTGAAGGTGTTTACTTAGGGCTGAAAACATATACTTCAGCATGGTAGGGTGGGTAAGCTGAAGCGGTGGAATAACATCTGTCACTGCTTATAAAGTAACATCATCATCTTCCTTTAATTCCCACTTATCTTTACCCAGTTTCCACTATCATTTCCATTTCTATACCTTCTTCTAAAAGAGCTTCCTTATTCTACTTTTATCGTGACGAAACCGAGCCTACTTCTGTAGCAAAAAAACTGCCCCAAGACTGAGCACGGCCGGAGCGAGTAGGTAGCCACTTCTGGAGGAAGTAGGGCCCGAGTGGTGGTTCGTTACAGTACTTTGGTCTAAAAATTTAGCTAAAATACCCAAAATATCTAAAATTGGGAGGTACCGTTATATTAGGGGCTAAACGAAAACATGGACCTAAGTTAACGGTTTTTGTTTGATATATTTCGTGACCACTTTGCTGACAGAGATATATCCTCAGCCTATGTGAATTGAACCTTTCATCTACTGTCAAATCGAATGTATTTATGGCCTTTTCATTATTTTGTGCCCATTTTTGGACATTTTAACTTGCCGACGAAAATATGGATTAGGATTAAAATTAAAAATGGTTGCAGAGGAGGTACTTAGAGGAATGGACCGACATAATCCATTATGGAAGTGAATCTTATTTTGGGAGTCATATCTTTTCGATAGATATCGCGACCATGTTGGTGCCGTAGTGCAATGGTATGCACACCCGCCTTGCACGCTGAAGGTCGTGGTTTCGATTCCCCGGCCGGGCAACATCAAAAATTTCAACGGTGGCAACAGCCCTGTTGGCGACATTTCCTGAGTATTTCAGCCATGTAAAAGTTCTCTACAAGTGGTGTCTTAAGACACGCCGTTCGAATTCGGCAATAAACAGTAGGTCCCATATCATTGAGCTAATATGAATCGGGGTGCACTCATTCACATGAGAGAAGTCTCAATTGTCCCGTGTCGGATGTTTGTGAAACAATTATTATATTGTCGCTCCCAGTAGTCATTTCAGTGGGTCATCGTATAAGTTTTGGACCAGTATGCCAGGAAGCATAGACTTGTCCACGGAAAACATAATACTGCTGTAAGCAGGACAACAAAGAACAGCATCGGCATACATTTCCAAAGGATCTTCGGACAGATCTTATACTGTACTTAAACACAAATGTTGAACTTTTATGGAGGAGGTACCCTAAGTAACCTCAATTTTAGAAGTTAAACTAAATTTGAACAAAATATTAGGAGATCAAAAGTTTTGACCAAATTTGTTCAGGAGATATCGTACATACCACTTAAGTGATGTTTTTTTCGGGGAAAGTCCCGGAAGTTGTGGACCGGTATTGCCTGTCTTCGAACCGAAAATATGACAAAATATGTGGAAGGCCAAATTTTGGACCAACATTTTTGGAATGTATTCTTAAATTCGTAAGTTATTAAAATATTAATTTCATACCGGGAATGAGCTTATGCTCGGAAACTATAGCAGATATATCTATATCTCAAAAAGTCAAAAATTGCGTAATGACACCTACGATATGGTGCTACAGTGGTTTTTTACATCTCTCAGGCGGCTTCCTCAAGAAGTATGGACTTGCTCTTGAA
The DNA here is from genome assembly GCF_047663935.1 of Musca autumnalis. Lineage (NCBI taxonomy): Eukaryota > Metazoa > Arthropoda > Insecta > Diptera > Muscidae > Musca > Musca autumnalis. The sequence continues at coordinate 180,965,575 of NW_027412088.1, forward strand.
AAAACTTTTACCGTCGTAATTGAGGCAACGACTGCAAGTTGCTTCAACAAAAATCAAAGTGATTTGAGAGCAGGTCTTAAAGTGAACTTATCCGTAATTTTATGTGATAGGTACCCGAAGGAGTAGACAAACATAGTCCATATTCGAACCTGATCTATATCTGGTAGATATATTAGGATGTGTAAAATATGGACCCAATCGGTCACTCCCTTCAAGAGTTATCGTGCGAACAATTTTTCCACATATTTTTGAATCTATGTGGCGGAGTTTTGTCAAAGGAGATTTTTGCATCTTTCAGGATATTTTCTCCACCCTTATACGACATGTACCGTCGTAAGTATGGCAGTGAATGCAAGTTGTTGAAACAAAAATCAAAGCGATTCGAGAGGAGGTTTCACCCCCAGTTTATGTATTTCGAAAAGAAAATGTGTGCACATGAAAGACACCCAAACTTTAGTTTTTGAAATATTATTTCATTTGCTTTTGCTTCAAAACAAAAAACAAATTTGAAATACACACTCAAATTTGGTAGTTTTTCTTCCGCATTCGTTTTCTTATCGACATACATAAACAGGCCCTCAAACCGAACTTTTCCGACATTTTGTGTGTGAGGTACCCGAAGGAGTGAACCGATTAAGTCCATACTAGAACCTCATCTAAGTCTTGTAGAAATTTCACAATGTGCAAAGTATGGAAAAAATCGGTTACTCCCTTCAAAAGTTATAGTGCTCACAAATTTTCCGAACATTTTCGAACTTTTGTGGGGGAGGTACCGGAATGAGTGGACCGATATAACCCATCTTCGAACTTAAACTAAATTTGGACAATGTATTACGAAAGTGAAATTTTGGACCAAATCGGTTTATCTGTTCGAGAGTTGCCATGCGCACCAGCCAGACAGACAGACGGACGGACATTGCTAAATCGAAATTTCAGTAAAACAACGTGAGGCACCATTCTATGGGGGCTATTTCAAAACGTCGATCTATACCGACAAATTTCTGACGGAAAGTTTTTAGGCTCAAAGAAGACTAAATACCAAATTTCCTATATTTCGGTAAGAGAATGTGGCTAAAACTTAAAAAATACCGAAAATCAAGAAGTACGCTTCTATGGGGATATAGAAAGACGTGGACCTATACTGATAATACTCTTCTGGAATATTTTATAACTCTTGGAAGACGAAATAACGAATTTCAGCCATTTCGGTTGGATATTGACGTTACAATCTTCAGCATTACGAAAATCGGGAGGTACTGTTCTATGGGGCTATATCGAAACGTGGACCTATACCGACGAAGTTTAGTTAGAAATGGCAGACAAATAGTTAGAAATGGCCGACAAATTTAAAAGGGAAGTGTGAGTACCCCTAACGAAGTCTAAATACCAAATTTCAGTCATTTCGGGGGAATACTGAGGCCACAACGTTCAAAATACCGAAAATCGGGAGGTACCGTTCTATGGGGGCTATATGAAGGCATGGACCGATACCGACAAAGTTCTGGGGGAAAGTTTTATACCACCAACGTAGGCTAAGTACCAAATTTTAGCCATTTCGTTGTGATAATGAAGCTAAAGCCTTGAAAATACCGAAAATCGGGAGGTACCGTTCTATGGGGGATATATGATGGTGTGGACCGATACCGACAAAATTCTGGGGAAAAGTTTTATACCGCTAATGAAGACTACGTACCAAATTTCAGCCATTTTGGTGGGATAATGAAGCTAAAACCTTCAAAATACCGAAAATCGGGAGGTACCGTTCTATGGGGGCTAGATGAAGGTGTGGACCGATACCGAAAAAATTCCGGGGGAAAGTTTTATACCCCTAAAGAAGACTACGTACCAAATTTTAGCCATTTTGGTAGGATAACAAGTAAAAAAGTATCAGTCGGCTTTGCCGACAGAGATATACCCTCAGCCTGTGTATATTAAAACAATTTTTTTCCAAAAAACGCATGTATTTAGGGAGTTTTAAAAATTTTGGGCGTTTGAACTGAGAAAAATGTTGATTAGGATTTAATATCAAAAGTTTTGCGGAGGAGATACTAAAAAGAATGGATCTCCAGCCACTACATATGGTACCATAGGGGTTTTTTACAACTTCAGGGATGTTTGCTCAAGAAGTATGGACTTGCCCCTTAAACAACTTTTACCATCGCAATTGAGGCAGCGAATGCAAGTTGCTTCAACAAAAATCAAAGTGATTCGAAAGCAGGTCTTAAAGTGAACATGTATCCGAAATTTTGTGTGGGAGGTACCGGATGGAGTGGACAAATATAGTCCATATTTGAACCTGATCTATATCTGGTAGATATATTAGGATGTGTAAAGTATGGACCAATTCGGCCACTCTCTACAAGAGTTATCGTACCCACAATTTTTCCGAACATTTTTGAACTTTTGTGGGGGAGGTACCTGAAGGAGTGGACCGATATGGCTTATCTTCGAACTTGAACTATGTTTGGACAAAATATTACTAAGGCCAAACTTTGGACCGAATCGGCAGACTTTTTCTCATGAAGTATGGACTTGCCCCTGATGAAACTTATACCGTCGTATGGAGGGCAGTGAATACAAGTTGCTAAAGCAAAAATCAAAGCGATTCGAGAGCAGGTGCTAAACTGAACTTTTCCGAAATTTTGTGTGGGAGGTACCCGACGGAGTGGACCGATTGAGTCCATATTAAAACCTGATCTATGTCTGGTACACGCTCCACGATGGGCAAAGTATGGACCAAATCGGTTACACCCTTCAAGAGTTATCGTGGGTACAAATTTTCCGAACATTTTCGAATTTTTGTGGGGGAGGTACCGGTAGGAGTGGACCGATATAGCTCATCTTCGAACTTAAACTAAGTTTGGACAAAATATTACGAAAGCCAAAATTTGAACCGAATCGGTTCATCCCTTCGAGAGTTATCGTGCGCTCCAGCCAGCCAGACAGACAGACAGACGGAGGGACATTGCTCAATCGACTCCAAAATGTCTGAAACACATTTCGTCCAAACATACTTGGGGTCTAAAACCATTATTTCGATGAGGCACATTTTGCCCGTATGAAAGTGTATATGGCGAATAACAAAATTCCTTTACAATTCCATTTGAAAAAAATTAAAAATTTTTTTTACGAGCACATCTACGATTTTTGGTACAGAGGTAAAGGAAAAAAATCCGGTTCCAAATCTGCTCGCGTTCACGAAATTGGCCAATGCGCGCAAAAGTTATAGCGGTTTTTATTCTCATATAAAGAAAAAATATTTAAAAATATCTTTTTTGTTGTTATGAGAAAATGTATGCATAAATCGTTAACATCAGTCCATATCTATTCGTAGATGTTTAAATAGTTATTAAATTTATTATTATTTTCGCGGAAAGTCAACAAATAATAAAAAAATTTTGAAGTAAATCCAAATTATCCTGTCCCAGAATCCGTACAAACCCTCAAAAAATAAATTAAAGAATATATGCGGAATCTAGACAATGCGTAGAAAAATATGATACCAAATTTATAGAGATTGGGTACATAAATTGCATATTATAGCAACAACAAAAGAGAAAAACTTATTGTTGGAAAATATTGTTGCAAATATATTTTTGGTTTGATTCTAAAAATTAGAAAACAAATATTTGGGAGTTCTCCAACTATTTTGCTAAAATCCCATAGAATAATGAATGTATACAGTTAAAACTTCATCAAAACATATGGTTTACCATCGCGAGAGTTTAACTGATTACTGTGATAACTTATAAGGGTAGGAAATTAAAAGTAATATTGAAATTACAATCATTCAATTAATATTATAATTAAAAAGCCTGTTATTCGCGAATTAGTTAAAGTCGGTTGATGCGCATCCGTTTTTGGATACAGCGAATCAATCTCTGTCAAAATTTATGCATATTTCGATGTTTCACTCAGGGGCCATTGTGTGCCACCAGTTGCATCATACACTGCAAAAAACCTTAAAGTTGGCAAAAGTCGCGCAATGTGCATACGATTTTGATGCGCATCCGGTTTCGTCAGCGCCTATCAAAAATACGTCCAAATATACCAATTTTAACTATATTCTTCAAGAACCGCGGATGTGCCTCCACATTCAATTTTTGGTGAAAAACCCATATTACACGCGAATCTCTGTAATTTATGACACGCGTTTTCGCAAATATTATAATCGCGTATAAAGGATTCCATTTACGTAAAAAAAATTCAAGAAAATCGCGGTTTAGTACGCGGATTTGTCGAAATAATTTTTTGCTGCTTTTCCTATTTTCAGGGTATCTATATCCGCGGTTTTAGTGGATGGATTCGATCGCGGAAGGTCTCATTAGATCCGTCGCGTAAAAAAACTAAATTCACGCGGGGTACAAAGGAAATTGAATGACACTTGTAAATTTTAAACGCAAAAAATAGGTTTTTTTAAAAAAATCACGCATCAAATATTGTCCTTTAGACTCCAATTACTAGGATGCTGTAAGGAGCACACTCATGAGATATGCATTAAACGACGTAGAATCACGAGTTTTATAATCCTAATGTGAGTTTTGAATATTATCTTATTGCGCGTCCGAATTATTAAAACAATTCAAAAAACCCCGAAATTCCGGCTTCAAAATGTCAGCATTAATTTTAGGTGGATGCAGTGGATATATCGAAAAATGATACACTAGTATCATATTGCCCATGAAGTATTCTTTGAGTCTTTCTTTGGGCATATGTCTATAAAATGTAAGGTTAAGCCTAAAATCGGAAGGGAGCATAAAAAAACTTGTTGGCTTCAACCCATTTTTACCTATTTTTCTACATTGATGCCAACACAGCTTCCACGTAAATTAATTTTAATGGTCGACCTTATGGGATTCCTCCTAAAACACTTCAGTTTAAAGAATGTATATCATACTATATAGAATATGTTAACAGTTCGCGAATTCTGAAAGGGTGAAACTCGGATTCATTGATTGTAAAAAATTTTTGTTTTTCGCCATATACCCTTCATAGCCTAAAGGCTGAGGGTATAATGAAGCTAAAACCTTAAAAATACCGAAAATAGGGAGGTACCGTTCTATGGGGGCTATATCAAAACGTGGACCGCTATATCCCATTTTCAATACCAACCGTCCTGCAAGTAATAAAAACTTCTGTATCAAATTTTGACTCTCTATCTTTAAAATTGCGAGCTGTATCTTGATTTCAACAGACAGACAGACGGACGGACAGACGGACATGGTCAAATCGACATAGAATTTTATGCTGATCAATAATATATATACTTTATAGGGTCTCCGACGAATATTTCGATGTGTTACAAACGGAATGACAAATTTAATTATACCCTCCATATGGTGGAGGGTATGTGATGAAAACAGAATCGAAATGGTATATAACAGGAGAGCCCCTAATTTGAATAATATTTTTAAAATTCTTTTTCAATTTCATTAAAATATTCACCAAAATTGGAGATATGCGATTTCGATTTATTGCAAAACGAGTCGAATCGTTTTCAATCACATACCTGTATGAACTGTTTGAAATCGATTTTTATTTGTAACTAGCAAATGCCCGCTACTTCGTATGCGGAAAGGAAACGAAATATATATAAACAATATTTAATACGGGAATGGTGAATACTGGAGATTCTGTTGTACTAAGACCTATTTTTATTAACAATATTTTTTCGATTGTAGTCAGAATTTAAAAAAAATTTGCCGTATCGCATCCCTACACAGCTACCATATTTTTTATTTCCAATTTCCAAAACTACGTATCATATTTCAAATTTCAGATTTTACTCCTGGTTTTACCCCTTCACTAACACATCATTCTCTTCCAGTACGAATTTCCAAACACTAAACTTTATCTCACCCCTTCACAACAACAATCACGCACATTCACAATTCAAGGTTCTAGCTTTAGCGGTTTTGCCCAGAACCCGAATAGGTCCGTTAAATTTTCGGCCACGTTTTCGTATATCCCTATATAACGGTACCTTTCGACTTAGTGTATTTTTAAAGAAGAACAAATGTATATTGTCCAATTTTCTTTAAATTTGGACCTTGAATACTCAGAGGATATAGAAGTTTAATTTAAAAAATCTCCACTTCAATCCACGTTTATTAGAAGGGATATTTTGAAGATTTAGAGTATTTTGAAGATCTTCTGCACATTTTCCAACCGAAATTCGGAATTTGTTGCAATGAAAGGTTAGAAAACTTCTTTACAAAAAATTGTACTTAATGTGCACCTGCATGTCAACCGTATATAACGGAAAATTTTTTGAAGGCATTTCAATTTAGGATTTTTTAATATCAGGGGGTAAATACCTTCTAGTTAACAAAATTGTCGCATTGGACCACGTTTTCAAATTTACATACCAAAGCGGTCAGAACAAAAAACATTTTTTGAGAAGATACTTCACGTTGACTACTTAATTTCAGTACATTATTTAGAAACTCCTTTGCGTTAACATCAAATCAATGGGACAATATTCAGTACAATTTTTCAAACTCAGAACTGTGTCTCAAACTTTAGAGCGATCTTCATAACAAATATTTTTCCATTTCGTATTTTTTGTACAAATAGCGTATTTTTAAATTATATAATCCCAGCTTTGTTCCTACACCCAATACCAAATTTAGTACCTTAACTATTTAAAATGATTTTGGTATCAACATGTTACCCAACTTTTCGTATACGTTACGTAAACGTTTCAAAAACTACTTCCTTATATTCAACATATATCCTAACCCCAATTCAGTTTTCCAGTTTTACCAGTTCCACTGAAACCCATTTGAGGACTATTTAGTAGTTTTTGTATAAATAAGTACGAATTTTCAAAACCTCCTCCCTACCTCCACTCTAAACACCAATTGCTAATCTAATACCAAATTTCAAATTCCAGTTCTACCCTTTACAAAAATCACAAATTGTACAAAATTCTATAACATATAGCAAACACCAAAAGGTACCAAATTTTGTACCATTTAGCACGATTTTCCAAAATGTACTTTCATATCTCAGCTCTATCCGTTCACCTAAACCCAAATTATAGCCAATGTAGTTCAATTTAGCACTTTTCCATTAGTACGAATTTCCAAAACTACCTCAATCCTACACTCCAACAATAATATGTTCACGAAAATACAAATTATAGCGAATTTCGTACCATTTAGTACTACTTCGTGCACATTAGTACGATTTTCCAAAGCTACCTCCATATCTCAATTCTATATTCCAACAGTAATCTTAATTCCAAATTTCAAGATTCCAGCTCTTCAAATCCAAATCATACTAAACTCACTACCATTTAGGACTTTTCGACCTTTGATACATCTTTCTTACTCTTTATCAGTGACCCCCATTCCAAATTTCAGGATTCCGGCCCTATTCGTTAACCCATACCCAAATTGTACTATATTTAGTACCATTTAGTATTTTTCGTATAATTTTAATTCGAATTTCCAAAAACCTTTCTTTTTTACTCTCCATCAGTGACCTTCATTCCAAATTTCAAGATTCCAGCTCTATCCGTTCACCCAAACCCAAATTGTACTAAATTTAGTACCATTTAGTATTTTTCGTACCCTTACAGTTCGAATTTCTAAAAACCTTTCATTCTTACTCTTCATCAGTGACCCTTATTCCAAATGTCTGTATTCCAGCTCAATCCTTTCACCCAAATCAAAATTGTACTAAATTTTCTACCATTTAGTATTTTTCGTACCCTTACAGTTCGAATTTCTAAAAACCTTTCATTCTTACTCCTTATCAGTGACCTTCATTCCAAATTTCAAGATTCCAGCTCTATCCGTTCACCCAAACCCAAATTGTACTAAATTTAGTACCATTTAGTACTTTTCGTACCTGTATAGGTCGAATTTACAAAAACCATTTATTGTTACTCTTCATCAGTGACCCTCATTCCAAATGTCTGTATTCCAGCTCAATCCGTTCACCCAAATCAAAATTGTACTAAATTTAGTACCATTTAGTATTTTTCGTACCCTTACAGTTCGAATTTCTAAAAACCTTTCATTCTTACTCTTCATCAGTGACCCTCATTCCAAATGCCTGTATTCCAGCTCTATCCGTTCACCCAAATCCGAATTGTACTAAATTTAGTACCATTTAATACTTTACGTGCACTTATGGTTCGAATTTCCAAAAACTTTTCTTTTTTACTCTCCATCAGTGACCTTCATTCCAAATTTCAGGATTCCAGCTCTATTCGTTCACCCAAACCCAAATTGTACTAAATTTAGTACCATTTAGTACTTTTCGTACCTGTATAGTTCGAATTTACAAAAACCATTTATTGTTACTCTTCATCAGTGACCCTCATTCCAAATGTCTGTATTCCAGCTCAATCCGTTCACCCAAATCAAAATTGTACTAAATTTAGTACCATTTAGTATTTTTCGTACCCTTACAGTTCGAATTTCTAAAAACCTTTCATTCTTACTCTTCATCAGTGACCCTCATTCCAAATGCCTGTATTCCAGCTCTATCCGTTCACCCAAATCCAAATTGTACTAAATTTAGTACCATTTAGTACTATTCGTGCACTTATAGTTCGAATTTCCAAAAACCTTTCTTTGTTACTCTCCAGAAGTTACCCTAATTTCAAATTTCAGGATTCCAGCTCTATCCGTTCACACAAATCCAAATTGTACTAAATTTGGTACCCTTTTGTACTTTTCGTACCCTTGTAGTTCGAATTTCCAAAAACCCTTTGGTACATCTTTCTAACTTTCCATCAGTTACCCTTGTTCCAAATTTCAGAATTCTAGCTCTTCCCGTTTGCCTAATACCAAGGGTACCATATTTAGTACCTTTTAGTACTTTTCGTACACTTCTAGGTCGAATTTTCAAAAACCCAGCCTTATCTCACCCCTACACACCAACAGCAACCTACACCCAAAATTTCAAGTTTCTAGCTTCAGCCGTTTCGTCTGGGCGTTGATGAATCCGTCAGTCAGTCAGTCACTCACCTCACTACTCTTTTATATATATAGATACTTGTGAAGAAGCATTGGTGAGACTGTTTTACCAAATCGCGCGATTTTAAAAACACCAATGCTCATTCACAAGTATTACAAATAAAAATCGATTTCAAACTTGTGAATCTCACCAGTGCTCGGCGGGAAATGCGCATTCATCAAAAGCCCCAACGTGTTCTCGATTGTTTCAGTCCTATTTACCAAATCATTCACCATAATCTCGGTTTGTATATGGGTTTTCGATAAAAGCTTTTTTATTTTTGATACATCATTTACGCTGTCTATCTGTTCACAAAAAGTTTCCAGAAATTGCGCTTTGCTGTTCTAGTCATTTTGTTGTATTCTTTAAGTTTTGTGTGATAGTTGTCCCAGAATACAGCTATTTTTTTACGTCGAGCTCTGTTATAAAGCCTTCGGACCTCTCTGCCTTTGTTACGAATTTCTCCTGTGATCCAGGGTTTTTCGTTGGAAGATTTCCTCTCTCGAATGACTTTACTAAGGCCTCCGTTATAACGGTAATTGGGAGAATTCTGGCAACAGTTGTTACTAACAGACTTTCTAACATTTTTGCAATTTATTCGTTCTGATTACCTTTCTCTCATAAGGCATGGGCTGAAAGGAAATATAAAAGAATAAATGTCCACCAGAGCCACATATATTTTTTTTCAGTCCCTGATTTATGTGAGAAAACTAATCTGTTTATGTGGAATTTTTTTATAATTTACTCTTTATTAGAGTTTTGTAATAAGACAGATATTAAGATTCTTTACAACTATCCATTCCAATGCCAGGTTTTTCATATGAAAACTATATTAAAGTATATTATGATATCCATTGACCTGCATTCTGTTTGTTGTGAACTAAAATATTTTCTAACTATTTGCACACTAGAATAATGTATACACATTTGAGCGTAAACTTAATCCACCAGAGAGCTATAATAACGAAACACGTTATTAATTGATTTTTTCGTTAAATAAATGGTGTGTGTGTGACGGAATTTTTAATAAAGTTTACAGGAGATTCCTGGAATTACATAATATTTCGTTTTGTTGTTAATAAATTCATTCAATATTGTAGTTATGCATGTTTATGACAGATTATGACAATTCGTGGAAGTAACTAATTTTATATTAATATTGTGTAGATCCAGGCAAAAATCACTGAACAGTTCATTAGTATTTGCGATAATCAATTTATGTAAAGTTATGAACCGGAAATTCCATGAAGTTGTGTATTAACAAAAGCTATTATAATATTGCTGCTTTTGTAAGGGGAATTTCTTGTTAAAGAAATAAATATTTCCCACAAACATCCTTGAAGGGACTAGAGGAAAATGTTTTTATATCAATGAGTGCAGCGCGATTCTATGTTTATCTCAATATTAGTGGGACCTCTATTTTTATGGGCAATACCGAACGGCGCACTGTGTTACGACAGCCACAAATGTTCAAAACCAAGTACATTGGAGTACAAATATATTGACTGGTGGTAAGGGGTATTATGTCTTTCTGCATTTGTATGTAACATACAAAAGGAAACGAAATAGAGTCATAGTTCCTTCTAGGCATATAACGGGTGATCCAACAAGAGGTAATTTTTTCAACAGCCTTTTTTTTGACAGATCACGCGTAAGTCGTGTCACGTGTTATTTATGTTTACGAGTAGTACTGTTGGACATTTTATCGTGGAAAAGCTTACGCCTCTACAACGTTTACAAATAGTTCAATTTTATTACGAAAATTTGCGTTATGTGGTGAGTGTGTTTCGAGCCTAATTATACCCTACACCACACTGTGGTAAGGGGTATTATGTCTTTGTACATTTGTATGTAACATACAAAAGGAAACGAAATAGACCCATAGTTCCTTTTGGGGATATACATATAATCACTTTCAGAGTCGATTTATGCATGTCCGTCCGTCTGTCTGTCTGTCCATGTATGTTTGTTCGCAACGTACAGGTCGCATTTTTTGTCCGATTCAGCTAAAACTTAGAAACTATAATTTTTTTAGCCATAGGAAGGACGCTATTGCTTTTGGTGAAAATCGGTTCAGATATATGGATATAGCTCCCATATATATTTTCGCCCGATTTCACGTATTTGGAATGTGTGGTTGAATTCGGTCTAACAATAAATGTGCCAAATTATATCGATATCGATTCAGATTTGGATATAGCTCCCATATATATTTTAGGCCGATTTCACGTATTTTCTGTACCAAACACGCTATATATGTCGGATTTCGATGAAAATTGGAATGTGTGACTGTATTCGGTCTAGAAATAAATGTGCTAAATTATACCGAAATCGGTTCAGATTTGGATATAGCTCCTATATATTTTTTCGGCCGATTTCGCGTATTTGCTGCACCATACACGCTATATAAGTCCGATTTTAATGAAATTTTGAATGTGTGACTGAATTCGGTCTAACAATAATTGTGCCAAATAATACCGAAATCGGTTTCGATTTGAATATAGCTCCCATATATATTTTCGCCCGATTTCACGTATTTGCTGCACCAAACACGCTATATATGTCGGATTTCGATGAAATTTGGAAAGTTTGACTGAATTCGGTCTAGAAATAAGTGTGCCAAATTATGTCGAAATCGGTTCAGATTTGGATATAGCTCCCATATATTTTTTCGGCCTATTTCGCGTATTTGCTGCACCAAACACGCTATATACTCGTAAGTCCGATTTCAATGAAATTTTGAATGTGTGACTGAACTCTGGAAATAAATGTGCCAAATTATATCGAAATCGGTTAAGATTGGGATATAGCTCTCATATATATTTTACATATTCACAGTGGTGTAGGGTATCATATAGTCGGCCCCGCCCGACTTTGATCCTTTCCTTACTGGTTTTATTCAGTGATGAAGCACATTTCTGGCTTTATAGGTATGTAAAGAAGCAAAATAGCCACATTTGGGACGAAAAGCAACTTAGAGAGATTCAAGAGCTGCCACTTCATCCAGAAAAATAACGGTTTGTGGGTCGCACGATGGTTCACAATGGTTCGATTTTCCTGGCCAAAAATTAAAATGTTGTTTTGTCAAAGATATTTAGTTTCTATATGGGATTCAATAGTAAACATAATGAAACTAAGGAAATTAAAAGAAATAGGTCAAAATATTGGAAGGTGTGGGCGTAGGCTGCACCTAAAGACAAACATTTTCCCATTTTTAGGAAATACGTAATTTTTGCAAATTTCTGTAGAAAGAAATAGATATTTCTCGGAAATTGTAGCAGATATTGTGTTTATTGTTTTTGTGTAAGGTAGGTAGAAGTGTGGCCTTTAAAAATCAGTTCAATAAATTACCGCAGCGTTTACACAGCATGAACTATTTTATTTTTCCTCAGGTACTAAATTTTATGAAATTCCAAATTTAGGGGACTAGAACTTTTGTGGAACAACATGGAGCAATGTTCTGTTGTCACAGAAAGATTTCCGAAGGTCCCCTCTTTCGGCCCATATATACTTTTGTTCCCGCCACGTTCCGTCCGTATAACACTTTTTTAAATTTTATGAAATTACGTGGGTTTTTTCATACCGGTTCGTTTCCTCGGCTTCTGTCGGGACTTTCCGGATGGCCTCTTCTTCATCCTACGATTCCCACTACCAGATGCCCCCGGTTGATCCTGCAATTGCTGCTTATAATAGGCTTTGATTTTTAGGAACGATGCCGGACTCTCCATTGCGCTTGTACCTGGTGTATCTGTGAAAGAAACAAGAGAATGGTTAACATTGTTGCTGGTGGAAGGTGTTCTTAACTGTAACGATCTAGGTTCAACCGCCGGTACAAACGGTTTAAGTTCACTGAGGTGTGCAGACCTCTCATCGCCCCGATCTCTTCCGCCCAACTCTACGATATCCGGCGACGTAAAGCTCAGCACCTCATACGGTCCATAATATTTCGGTGCCAGTTTCGCTGCAAAGTTTTCGGCCGCCTTCGATAGAGGATGTTGTCGGACCCAAACGTTTTCCCCAATCTCGGGTTTCCACGAACGACGTCCAAGGTTATAGTACCTTCGCTGATCCTCCCCGGCCCGGCCGATTCGCGTCCGCACCAATTTGAACAAGTCTCGCAGTTCCTCAGTTTTTTCCTTTGGCCCCTTGTTTACTGCGCCAGTACCGGTGGTGACCTTGTCGTACAATGCGCTCGGGAGACGAGGTTCGCGACATTGAACCAGGTAGGCGAGGCTATACCCCGTGGTGTCTGATATGTTTACTGCCAGATTCACTTCCGGAAGAAACTCATCCCACGTTGTGTGTCGGTTTTGGCATAGCTGGGCCAGAATCGGCTTAAAGGTTCTGTTCGCCCTTTCCGTAGGATTTTCCTGAGGGCAGTAAGGCGCTGTCGGTTGATGTCGGACTCCCACCACCTTCAGATGCCTGCCTAGCTCTCGGCTGGTGAATTGGCTTCCGTTGTCTGTGACCAATACCCTCGGCACTCTAAATCGTGCAAGGGTGCGCTCTCGGAACGCCCTGATAACTCCACTGGATGTGGCCTTTCGCATCACCACCACTTCCACCCACTTGGAGAACCTGTCTATAAAAACCAGGAGAACAGTATTTCCGTGCTTAATACGAGATATAGGTCCCACAAAGTCCGCACACACCATCGCCCACGGTTCCTCAGGTATGGTCAGTAGCATCTCCCCTGCGGGTGCCAACCGACTGGGCTTGTATCGCTTACATGACGAACATCCTCTAACGTACTTGGCGATATCGCGCATTATTCCAGGCCAATAGTCACGCTCACAGACTCGGCCGGGTGATCATGGTTCTCCGCTAACACTTTCGTCCGCAACTGGGTTGGAACACACAACTTCCATGGCGTATTCTCGATGTCATTCGCGTGCCGTGGGATATGCCTGTGGAGATTACTTCCAACAATCGCGAAATCGGGAAATTTCTTCGGGTTCGTTTCCACTTCCTCCAACTTTCTACGTATCCACGGCACTCTTGTATTGTGTCCGTCACCATCCTCTGTAGGGATTCCAACGGTTGCCTTGCGATACCGTATACATACCGGTACTGTTGAAGCTCCAGTGCTCATCGTGCCAATCTTCCGGTGGGTTTGTCAATAGAGTTCAGCCACTTGAGGGCAAGGTGGTCCGTTAGCACCTGGAACTCATATCCTTCCAAGTACTGTCGCATCTTCCGGATGCCGAACACAATTGCCAGGCATTCCTTTTCGGTGGCGGAGTAATTCCTATCGGCACCGTTGAGTGTCCGGCTCGCATAGGCAATCACCCGATCTCCCTCTTCGAACTCCTGTGTTAACACGGCGCCGAGGCCGAAGTCGCTGGCGTCCGTTTGTAATAAGAACGTTCGACCAAAATCCGGGCAAGCCAACACCGGTGCGTGTGTCAATCGGGCCTTCAATAGCTCGAACACGGTCTGTTGTTTCGCAGTCCACCGCCAATGCTTACCCGTTTTCAAGAGAGATGTCAGCGGATTGGCCATCGTCGAGAACTCCGGAACGAAACGACGGTACCAGGATACTACACCCAGGAAACGTCGCAACTTTTTTAAATTCTGCGGGGGCCTCATGTCCAATACCGCAGCTATCTTTTCTGGATCCGTCCGTATCCCGTCCCTGGTCACCACATGCCCTAAGTAGCTCGCCTCAGTCTGGAAGAACTGGCATTTGTCAGGATTGATACGCAGGTGTGCCGCACGGAGCCTTCGGAATACTTCTCGTAGATTGGTCAAATGTTCATCCATCTAAATACGCAAACGGCTCCATTTCCGGTCCGATAACACTGTCCAGGGCACGCTGGAAAGTCGCTGGCGCTGAGTGAAGTCCAAAAGGCGTCACCCTCCACTGAAATAACCCTCGACCTGCTACTGGGAAGGCAGTGTACTTCCGGCTATCCTCCTCCAAAGGTATTTGCCAATACCCATCCTTAAGATCGATGCTGCTGATGTACTTAGCCTCTCGAAGTCGATCCAAAATAACCTGAATTCGTGGCAGAGGGTACGCGTCTGGATCCGACTTGGAATTGAGGTGCCGAAAATCCATACACAGCCTCCAGGTACCATTCTTCTTCTATGCTAGCGTGATAGGGGAATTGTATGGACTTCGGGACGGCTCAATGCTTTTGCGGGACGGCTTCAGCTTTTAACACAAATGGAAATTTTTTGAGTATATAAGTTTTTATACAAGTTATATAAGTTTTATGAAAAGCCTAGGAGTATTTTTTTCTTAATTTAAAAAAAAAAATTAAATTTTATGTTTTTTTTTTTTAATTTCGATTTTTTAGGCCTTTTGTATTTTTGTAGTTTATTTATTGGTGTTTGACCACCTTAAATATATTTATAAGAAAACACTAAAAACACAAAAACACTCATATTTTGATGAAAATAGTAAAAAAAACTCAAAAGATTAACTTTGGCCTTGAATTTATCTGCAACATCCAGAGCTAATATGACCATTTATAATTGATCTGAAAGCTAATTATGTTATGAATTATGAAAATATCCTTATCCTTGTAAAAGTTACAGAGTTTTGACTGATTCTGAACAACTGAAGAACTGTGGGTCGGTGAAATCGTCGGACCCTATTTCTTCAAAATGAAGCCAGTTAGGACTTCATCGTCAATGGCGACCGTTATTGCGCCGTGATAACCGACTACTTGATGTCTAAAATTAAAGCTCGTAATCTTGGCAACATTTGGTTTCAACAAAATGGCGCCACTTCTCACATAACGCATCAATCAATGGATTTATTGAAAGAACACTTCGGTGAGCACGTTTTGGACCAGTCGATTGGCCACCAAGATCGTCTCATATCACTGCGTTAGACTTTTTCCTGTGAGAATATAAAAAGTCAAAATTGCCGCTTCGATTCCGGTCTTGGGGGAAAACATCAGGCGTGCCATTTCCCAGTTACCAGTCGAAAAGCTTGAGCGAATCATTGAAAATTGGACTCAACTGATGGACCGTCTGAGACGTAGCCTCGGTCGATATTTGTTAGACATAATCTGCGAAAAATAAATGTCATCGAATGTTCCTTCAAATGATTACATTTTTTAACAAAGCGTTTTGCGGTGTCGACTAAAGCTCGAAAACGAATGGACCGATCATCATATATTTCTGTGGGTTTATGATATACCTAATGGTCTTGTCTTTAAACGAGGGAATTTTAAAAATATCAATTTTTGAGGAAAATGGTGAACAGTAACAATCGGAATTTCGATTTTTAACAAAAAACAAGTAAAAAAGTATCAGTCGGCTTTGCCGACAGAGATATACCCTCAGCCTGTGCAAATTGAAACACATTTTTCACAAAAAACTTATGTATTTAGGGGGTTTCAGAATTTTGGTCGTATGAACCAACAAAAATGTTGATCAGGACTAAAGCTCGAAAATTTTGCGGGAAAGATACTTAACGGAATGAACTGACATAGACCATGGGGGTGCCATAGGGGGTTTTTACACCATTCGGGGTGTTTTCTCAAGAAGTATTGACTTGCCCCTGAAACAACTTTTACCATCGAAATTGAGGCAGCGAATGTAAGTTGCTTCAACAAAAATCAAAGTGATTCAATAGCAGGTCTTAAAGTGAACTTATCCAAAACTTTGTGTGGGAGGTACGGGATGGAGTGGACAAATATAGTTCATATTCGGACCTGATTTATATATGGTAGATATTATGAGAATGTGTAAAGTATGGACCAAATCGGTCACTCCCATCAAGACTTATTGTGCGCACAATTTTTCCGAACATTTTTGAACTTTTGTGGGAGGTACATGAAGGAGTGGACCGATATGGCTTATCTACGAACTTAAAGTAAGTTTGGAAACAAATTTTGGCCGGAATCGGCATTTCCGTTCGAGAATTATATTGCGCTTCCACCCATAAACATGCTGTCATAGGGTTTGTTTTTCAACCTTCAGGTCATTTTTTCAGGAAGTATGAACTTGCCCCTGAGGAAACTTGTACCTTCGTATAGGGGACAGTGAATACAAGATGTCACAACAAAAACCAAGGCGATTCGAGAGGAGGTCCTAAACTAAACTTTTCCAACATTTTGTGTGGGAGGTACTCGAAGGAGTTTACCGATTGAGTCCATATTGGAACCTCATCTAAGTCTGGTAGAAATTTCATAATGTGCAAAGTATGGACCAAATCGGTTACTCCCTTCAAGAGTTATCGTACTCACAAATTTTCCGAACATTTTCGAACTTTTGTGAGAGAAGTATCAGAAGGAGTGGACCGATATAATCCATCTTTGAACTTGAACTAAGTTTGGACAAAATATTACGAAAGCCAAATTTTGGACCGAATCGGCAGATCCGTTCGAGAGTTATCTTGCACTCCAACCACTACACACGGTGTCATAGGGTTTTTTGTAACATTCAGGCTATTTGCTCAGGAAGTATGGACTTGCCCCTAATGAAACTTACAGCGTCGTATAGAGGACAGCGAATACAACTTGCGTAAGCAAAAATCAAAGCGATCCGACACCAGGTCCTAAACTGAACTTTTCCGAAATTTTGTGTGGGAAGTACCCGAAGGAGTGGACCGATTGAGTCCATATTGGAACCTCATCTAAGTTTGGTAGAAATTACACGATGTGCAAAGTATGGACCAAATCGGTTATTCCCTACAAGAGTTATCGTGCGCACAAGTTTTGCGACATTTTTTGAACATTTGTGGGGGAGGTACCTGAAAGAGTGGACCTATATGGACCATCTTCGAACTTAAATCGAATCTGGACAAAATATTTCGATACCCAAAATTTGAACCGAATCGATTGATCCGTTCGAGAGTTATCGTGCGCACCAGCCTGCCAGACAGACAGACGGACAGACATTGCTAGATCTACTCAAAATTGTCTAAAACGGATATCGTACAAACATACTTGGGGTCAAAAACCATTATTTCGATGAGGCACATTTTTAGTCGTATCAAAGTGTAAATACCCTCTTTAGCCTAAAAGCTGAGGGTATAATGATCCGTTTTCGACAATTACTTACTTACTTAGCTGGCCCATTACACAACATTTGTCCCTTAGGGCGAACTGAGAAAAGATCTCCATTTTTCTCTATTTGTTGCTTCGCACTCTGGAATACCGCGCCTTTTCATCTCACCATCCACTTGTTTGCGCCATCTATTCCTTGACCTGCCAACTCTGCGTGCACCGCCAAGCGGTCCGTGTTTATACGACTTTTTAGCGGGTTCATCATCGCTCATTCTTATGATATGGCCTAGCCAAACGCAATCGCTGCATCTCGATACGTTTAACAATATTGATGTCGTTGTATAGCAGATACAGCTCGTGGTTCATGCGATATTCACCGTCAACGCATATTGGTCCGTAGATCTTTCGAAGAATTTTCCTCTCAAACACACCAAGCACTGTCATGTCTACTTGCGCAAGTAACCAGGCTTCGGAGCCATACATCAGCTGTATCAGTGTTTCGTAGAGCGTTATTTTTGTGGCTTTGTTTTTAAACTGCTTTCTTAAGCCAAAGTAGCATCTGTTGGCCAATACAATTCTTCTTTTTATTTCACAACTGATGTCGTTTGTTGTGTTTACGGAGGTGCCGAGGTAGACGAAGTCTTTTACTACCTCAATATTATAGGAACCAACTTCTACAGGCGGTCCGAGTTCAATGGACGCATTGCGCGTCGACTCCATCAACTTTGTCTTCTCATTGTTTACCGCCAGACCCACTTTAGCAGATTATTCTTCGACCTTCATAAAGGTATCAGTTACTTCTTTTACTGATCTTCCCATGATGTCTATATCATCAGCATAAGCAAGTAACATGTGGCTATTGGTGTAGATTGTGCCACTTAATTTGACGTTTGCCTCTCGTATAAACTTTTCCAGCAGGATGTTGAAGAGATCACACGAAAGGCTGTCTCCTTGTCTGAAACCTCTTTTGGTACCAAACTCTTCGGAGAGGTTCTTTCCTATTTTAACTGAGGGCCTCGTGTCAGTTAAAGTCATTTTACAAAGCCGGATGAGCTTTGCGGGGATACCAAATTCAGACATGGCTTGGAATACCTTTGAAAGCAGCGGGCTGTCGAAGGCTGCATCTCTTGGGTCTTCTCCAGGATTTGCCGCAGGGTAAATATCTGGTCAATGATGGACTTGCCAGGTCTAAAGCCGCATTGGTATGGTCCAATTATCTCGTTGACCATAGGCTTTAGTCGTTCGCACAATATTCCTGACACGATCTTGTAGGCAAAAGGGAGTAGACTTATGCCCCTATAATTAGAGCATACAGTCTTATCTCCCTTATTGTGCTATTGTCTTATTCAATACCATCTTCTGCGATTTTGGACTGTGGTATCTTCGTCGTCTTCGCTGCTATTGGATACCAACAGTTTTGAAAAATGTTCTTTCCATATCCTGAGTACACTGTCTGTATCAGTTACCAAATTACCTTGCTGGTCTCTACAGGAGGATGTGCCTGTACCAAAGCCATCAGTTTGATGCTTGACTCTTTGGTAGAATTTTCGGACTTCATTCTGGTTCCTGTACATCTCGTTTTTCCCCACACTCCTGCTTTTCCATCTCTCTCTTTTTTCTGCGGAAAATATGTTTCTCCTCTCTCCTTTTCTCCCTGTATCTCTCTCGTGCGCTACGCGTTGCTACAGATTGTAAGTTAGCCCTATATACCGAATTTTTCTCTTCGGTGGCACACGACACTCCTAATCATACCATGGATTCCTTGGTGGAGGTCTCTGGTATCTTAGTATGGATTTTGCTACAGTTTGCATGGAGTGGTCAATGATTTGCCATTGCGGTGATATGTTATCGGGATGAGGAGTGCTTTGGATAAGGAATTGTGCTAGTTGAGTGGAATATGCTGTGGATATCTGTTGTGATTGCAGCTTACCGATGTCTAACTTTCGTGTTGTGTCTGTTCGTGCTTCGTTTACTACTTTTAGGCGGGTGCGTACCTTTGCTGCAACAAGGTAGTAGTCCGAATCAATGTTTGCGCCTCGGAACGATCCAATACGCTCGATAAATGTCTTCCATCTATCAAAACATGATCAATTTTATTTCTTGTTTTCTGATCTGGAGACAGCCAGGTGCCCCTATGAATATCGAGATGATTAAATCTGGTATTGCTAACTATCATGTTTTTTGCAGCTGCAAAGTCTATCAGCCTCATACCATTGTCAGATGTTTTACTGTGGAGACTGAATTTCCCGACTGTTGGGCCAAAGATTTTCTCCTTTCCAATTTTGGCATTAAAGTCGCCTAGAATGATTTTAATGTCATGGGCAGGGCAACGGTTATATGTTTCTTCTATGCGCTCGTAAAATATATCTTTGGTCTGTGCGTCCTTTTCTTCAGTGGCAGCATGAGCGCAAATAAAGCTGATGTTGAAGAATTTAGCTTTTATTCGAATTGCAGCAAGTCTTTCATTCAC
Source organism: Musca autumnalis (assembly GCF_047663935.1). Lineage (NCBI taxonomy): Eukaryota > Metazoa > Arthropoda > Insecta > Diptera > Muscidae > Musca > Musca autumnalis. The sequence continues at coordinate 180,985,984 of NW_027412088.1, forward strand.
TGGGGTGAAGCTTGATACCAGATGTTTTAGCCTCCGACTAACTACGAATCCGCAACCAATCAAACGTCATGGCAGCTATAATACGATTTTCGACAATTAATAGGTCAAAAAAGAAAAACTTGTTTATGGAAAATTAACGCCAAAATTTTGACGTATTCAATAAACCCACACCAAATTTCAGTCATTTCGGATGGATAATGTGTCTAAAACCTTCAAAATACCGAAAATCGGGGCTATATCAAAGGTGGACCAATACCAACAATTCCCTGTAGGAATATTTCTTAGCCCTGGCGAAAACTAAATACCAAAAAACTACCTACTTCGGTTTTTCGGAATTTCGATTTTTAACAAAAAATGATCCGCTTTCGACAATTA